>NC_138340.1:157255839-157685839 GCF_046562875.1 Panthera onca
CGGGAGCTGATTGGTGGCCGCAGCGCTGGGGCGGAGCCTGGCCCGCAGTCCCTGGACCGCAGAGGCCTCGCTTTGTATCAGTTTCTGCAGGAAGATGCGGGCCCCAAATCCGGGGCGGAGACCCCAGCACCCGTCCAGAGAGTGCGGCTGGGCAATTTGTTGAAAAATAAATCTGAGACTACTCATGAACAAGTGAGCAGTTGACATATAATAATATATTTTTCTGTAAACAGTGCACACTTATTTCTAAGGGCGAATTTAATCTATGGGTCCTAGATACATTTTTTAATTAAAAGCATCAAGTTGCATTAGAATGGAGCATACGATTACAAGAAAATCTTGCATCGCTTATATAAAGGGCGAGGATAAGAGTGAAGAAGTTGGCAATTGATATCTTCATAACCATTGAATTATTTTAAAGTAGCCCATGTTTTGTTTTATAAGAGAAATAAAACACGAAGGTGTCAACAATTTTACTAACCAACAAATAGGTGACAGATATTGGGCATGAGAGAGAGAAAGAAAGGTGTGGCTACTAAAAACCTAGACTCTGTATCGACTGCCGCTTATCAGCCTACCAGCTGGGGAGTGCATGTGCTTTCTGGGGCCTCAGTAAGAAACGACCACAAATTTGGGGACTTGAAACAGTACATTTATTATCTGACACTTCTGTAGGTCAGGAGCCCACTGGCTAAGATCCAGGTGTAACAGGGGTGTGTTTTCTGGAGGCTCTAGGGGTAGAATCCACTTCCTTGCCTTTTTCAGCTCCTGGACGCTGCCCAAATTCGTTGCCTTTTGGGCCCCATCTCCAAAGCCGACCATCTCACCGCCTGAATCTCTGCCTGTGTCTGCATATTTCTCTGCTTCTGTTTCACTTCTTTCTGAGCGAGTTTGACCTGTTAAGTTCCCTTTCTGTCCCGGACCCAGCAGGCCACCCTCAATTCTAAATCCCACCTCGTTTTTTGTGCTTATAGTATTTCTCTTTCTTTTCATCTGCTCTCTTCCTGCGTTTGTTTGCCTCTGTCCCCCAGATAACTTCCCCTCTTTACAGGTAGAAAGTGTAGTGGGTGAAACACCTTATCAAAAGGACACTTGGCTGTGTGCTCTTACTGCCACTTAAAGCTGGTGCTTTCCAGGGCTGTTGAAACACATATGATAACGTGTGAGACACGACGTTTTTGTTTTTTTAATGTTCATTCATTTTTGAGAGAGAGGTGGGGAGGGGCAGAGAGAGAGGGAGACACAGAATCCCAAGCAGGCTCCAGGCTCCAAGCTGTCAGCATAGAGCTGTCAGCACAGAGCCCCACGAGGGGCTCAAACTCACCAACCAGGAGATCATGAGCTGAGCTGAAGTCTGAGACTTAACCTGGTGAGCCACCCAGGCGTCCCTCGAGATATGAGATTCTTAACTGATGGCTGTCTGTACTAGTTCCCGGTCTCTCTCCCCTCCTCTCCAGACCCTCACCCCAGGCCGAGCTTTCCTTCCCAGGTCTAATGCGGGTCCTCAAAGAGCATATCGGTGATTTCAGAGGAGGAGGGCCTAGGGGGCTGGCGTGTGGGGAGGCAGCTGTGGGAGGAGAGGAGCTGAGCAGAACAGCCGGGCCCCCCATTGGCAGGGGATTAGCTGGCTGAGGTCCGTGCTGTCTTGGGTGGAGGAGATTTGCAGGCTGCACTTGCCCTGTCTCTTGCCAGCCACCCCCCTCCCGCCAGGAGCAAAGCCTAGAGGGCTGGCCCAGGGATCTCTGCCAGGGGGATTTTGTACTGAAAGCACTGGCCTCAGTGGGTATTGAAATGTCAAGGTCATGCTTTCTTGCTACCTATGCTAACTCTTTCTGCTGTCTACATTCAGTATTTCTTTTTTTCCATAAAGGAGGTTGGGTGAGATGTTTTCACTCTCAAAGTCTGTGACCAAATGCTCAGGAAAAACAACTGGAAATGGTGGGTTTTGTGAGTGTGTCAGGGGAGAGAGTGGGGGCAGGCAGGCATGTGTCCTGCTGACTCTCAGTGTCTGGGAGGAGGAGGAATATGGCAAGAGAGAAACGCAGCTGCCTTGGCAGAGAGAATGAGTGAGAGAGAAAACTCAACGCCAAAGAAGCCCAGGTCTTTCAGGAACACTCTGTCTGCCTCCACAGAAACCTGCTCCCCAAGCACCCCTCTCAGCTGCACAAACATGCCCAGACATTGGCTTTGCCTTTCACCCTCACAGGACTTTCTAGTCAGAGACTGCCCCTCTGTGTCTGGGAAGCTGGTTGCTCATTTCTAGAAACCCCTGAGAACTGAACCCCCATGTCTGCCCTTCACTCTGTGTCCAGGCCTGGTGGAACCGTTCTGAGGGAGACGAGGCTTTGGCAGGGAGGTGAGGAGAGAGGACAGGCGGCTTGCAGATTTCCAGAGAGCAGGAGACGGTGATTGTACCAGTGAACAGAAAGGCTGATCCTCTCCTGAGTAAGAGGATTCTTTCTGTCCTTTCTCCCTGGATGTTGAGCCCGTTGGCCTTGGGACTGGAGTTTCACCGGTGAGTTCTCAGTGTGCTGACTGTAGAGTTGGCCTCCACAATCGCCCAAGTCAACTCCTCGATATAAATCCGTGTGTGATGTACTATCCACACAGATACACCGAGTGTATCTGTCCCGGTGGGTCTGTTCCTCTGGAGAGTGCTGACTGTGGCAGGCCCCTTTCCACACCCCCGCCCCCCCAGGGTTATTCATTTGGAATTTGCTGCTGTTTCAGCTGCTTCCAGTCTCCACTGGGGCTTTGCCTGTGGCCACTACTGACAACTCCCTGGGGCTTTTCTTTATTTACAGAGATGGAGGGTGAACACTGGGTGGGCCTCACTCCCTGAGTGTTTCCCTGAGCCTTTTTTCCTCCTCCCTACCCCTAAGAGCTTTATGTTGCATAACGAAGGGACTTGTAGGGTGAGAGGGGGACACTTACCTACACCGAATGTAACTCTTCACTGTATAGTCTGTGATAAAGGCCTCCAGGAAGAGAAAATGGCTACTGGAGGGCCCTTCTGGTTGATTCCTTCTCTCCCCATTTTTTTCCCTCATTTCCTCCTGTGTCCCTCCCTGTGGGTTTTAATAGGGACTGAAATTGATTTGTAAAATGGAATTATTACAAACACAAGTACAAAGAAGAACATTTCTAAAGCTTATCTTGGAACATTTTGTATTTAGAAATCAAGTTTGCTCAGAGTCTTAGGAACTTCACTGAGCAATAAATATAATCAAAATTAGGAACAGTGGAAGGATGGGGGAGAAATGAGGGAAGACTGGTGGGAAAATTATTGTTATTATTATTATTATTTCTAAGTTTACTTACTTATTTTGTGAGAGAGAGCCTGTGTGTGGGAGCACAAGTTGGGGAGGGGGGGGGGGCACAGAGTCCCAGCAGAGCCTGACGTGGGCTCGATCTCACAACCGTGAGATCGTGACCTGAGCTAAAATCAAGAGTCCGAGGCTTAACCAACTGGAGCCACTCAGGCACCCCCATTTTTCTTTTTAAAGAATGGCTAAGTGCTATCTTCTGTTTTTAGGACAACAAATTCCTTATTTTTATGAAAGCAATACAGTTCATCAATAGATGGAAATAAAAGAAAAAAGAAAGAGGATTGTACTGCACCTGCCATTTTTAATTTAAAAGGTATTTAACTAGTCCCAGCTGCTTTGGGCTGCTATAACGAAACTATCATAGCTGGATGGCTTGAAAACAAATACTTTTCTCACAATTTGCTGGAGTGTCATGTTGTTGTTGTCGTTGTTGTTAATTTATTTAATTTGAGAGACAGAGAGAGCATAGAGGGAGCAGAGAGAGGAGAGAGAGAGTCCCAAATGGGCTCTGCACTGTCAGCGTGGAGCCTGATGCAGGGCTCAAACTCACGAACTTGAGCTGATTATCAAGAGTCAGACCCTTAACCAACTAAGCCACCCAGGGCCCCCCTGGTACCTAGCAGTGTCACTTTTAAGTGAACTTGAATTCAACTAAGAAGCCAAAGAATTGCTCAGCTAAATGTGTCTCTATAGCACGGATGTCTGAAATACGCAAAGTGTTCTGAACCAAAGTTTTCTGCACTTGACTGGATATGTCTTCTTGGGGTGCAGCACTTTTGAACCCTAGGAAACTGCGAGTGCTAAAGGTTTCTTTGGGCTCTGTGAAGACTATGTTGGATGTAGAGAGATGATTCTACCTTGAAAGATTTTACTGTCTTTTTCCAGAGCTACGCGCCTCACCAGCCCACTATCTCAGGATTGGCCAATAACAGCAAGAATTCCTAGCATTTTGTCAACTCACCTTCAGTATAATTTCTCAGGTTCTGGGGGAGCTCTTGGCAGAATGAGTAGGGGAGAGTGTTTAAATATCATTCAAAGATGAACCAGAATCGTGTTTTTTGTTTGTTTTTGCAGAGGATTTGGAGCCAAACATCCTGGCCTCAAATATCCATTCTTACATAAGACATCTTTGAAGAGAGCCTCGTACATAGAAGGGCTCAGTAAATGTCATGCATTTTTTAAATTATATTCACGTTTAGGCTTCATGGAATGATGTTGTGCCCCATTCCTTCTTTGCTTTATACTAAGAAATGTATTTTTTATGCTTGTACACCTTTCTTTAACTTAATTTCATTAGATATTGATGGAAGGGATTCTGTGACCTAGCCTCCTACCATCTTTACATGGAATTTCCTGTTTCTGCCTCCTAACAGAAGAAGCATTTAGGCTAACCAGCATGTTCCTGGAAGGATTTTACCTATTTCCCTTTATAGATTTCTCAAATGTTCAGTTTTTACATTGACTTGAAAAAATGCCTTGGCCTTTTTTCTCCTGGTCACTGAAATAGATAGCCTCCCCACCCTAAATCTGTGGTCTCTTTCTCTCTCAGTCTGTCTCTCTTTAAATCCCATGTAGGAAATTCAAATAGGGTGGTTTGGAGAAAGAAAAACAAAATACACTAACATCTTTCTAAAAGAAGAAAAATAACCTACTCGAAAGGATCCAGAAACAAGTCTTTACAGATCTGACGCGGGCCTGGACACTCTTAGGGGGCACTCATGGACACTTCTTGGCTTACGGATGTTCCTCGGCGACAACACTAACAGAGCCTGGGGGCAAGGGAGCCTCCAAGGCCACCCGCTTCTTTCAGCTAGCCTCCTCCTAGGGCCTCAGTCCCTCAGATCCAGGGCCTGGATTTCAGGTGTATAACCCTTGGGCAAGTTGGATTTAGGTTGGCCATTCATGGAGGAAATTCCCATTTCTTGAAGACACTAGGGCTGCGGCTCCAACAGACCCAGGGGCAGCAGAAGTCTCCCAACCCACCCACACCTCCTGAGCCAGACAGATGTCGTGCCCTCATCACACCCCCCCCTCCCCCCGCCTTTTTTTTCTTCCAGGGTCTCGCTGCTAGGCTGGAAGTCCTGGAAGAGGCTGGAAGCTGACTGAGGCTCATGTGTTCTGAAAGGCAAGAGACTCCAACTGACCCTTGGGTGTGAGGAAAGTCCCTTTTCTCAACCCACCGCACCCCTTGAGCTAACTGCCAGTTCTGCCCCTAACCCACTAGGACCTCCATCTGACCTGGAAGCCCCCAGGGGGGGGGTCTAGCGATGGCCAGGCGATGCTTATAGCAATCTCTCTCTATCTACAAGGTAGATAGGTGGGGTCTGTCCTCACCCTCGGCTACTGCCAAAAAGAAACAAAAACCCACCACCCCTGTTTTAATTGCTGTGGATAGAAAACTGCACATCCCCATTAGGTTGGATACCCATTGGATTGCCGAGAAAGATCCCTCACAGATGGTGCAGGCTCCCAATAGGACTGATGTACTTTCAATGGCAAGTGCAGAGGGGCTGAAGAAGTCAAACGAAAAGCCAGGTATGTAACCACTGTGATTCTGTGAGGTTTTGACTTTAGACACTGATGTAAATCCTATTTATGGCCTGTTTATTTTGTTCACCTAAAATATCATTTTTTTTGTCACTACATTTTCCAACTGGCCATTGCTGTTCTGAAGGAATGCTACTGATATTTTGTTTTAAAGAACCTATTAAGTGAGATGTTAGCTATTGATTTAAAGTGGAGAGATAATACTTAATCATGTTAAAGAAATATACTTTTATTTCTAGTGTGCCAAAATATATAAAATATGGAGTGAACAAAGCATCTTACTTCTTCCTTTTTTTTATTGATCCAGGAGATTTTCAGGTTTAACTTCTTACATTCATAGAATATATGCACTTAATTATGGTAAATTATGTTTTCATTAAGTTGTTAAAATTACTAATCCTTCCTTTTTTAGGAGTTTTGATCTATTTTTTTTTAATGAACTTCATCTAATCAGCAGTTTTAGATTTTTATTCTGTGGAACAGTGGTCAGGAACATATTAGTAAGTGAACTACTTAAATAACTTTAAGAAATGCCATGTTTACATATGTTTTTGCAAATTCAAAGTCATGTTAGCATATTGAAGGCTCTGAGCAATCCTGTAGTAAATAATACTCCTTAAATTTATTTAATGCAACACTCTATATATTTACTTAAAAATGAAAGGAAACCTTTCCTATTTATTAAAATATATGGGTCAGACTTCTGTAGAATACCAACTTTGGGACACATTGATCTGTGGGGTTTTTTTTCCTTATACTGACTTTGCCAGATTTTGTACCATAGCTATATTAGCTTTATAAGATCTAGGCATGGACAGACTTTTGCCAATATTTTCACTTATTTATATTAAAATAACATTTTTATGATGATAAAAGTACTGTATGTTTAATATAAAAAGTGAAGAGAAGCACCTGGGCGGCTTGGTCAGTTGAGCGTTCAACTCTTGTTCTCAGCTCAGGTCAAGATCCCAGGGTTGTGGGATCAAGCCCCATGTCAGGCTCCATGCTAAGGCACTGAGCACAGAGCCTGCTTAAGATTCTCTCTCTCTGTCTGCTCTTCACCCCCACTCTCACGAACATGTTCTGTCTCTCTAAAGTAAATATTTAAAAAAATGAGGAGGGGCTCCTGGGTGGCTCAGTAGGTTAAGTGCCTGACTCTTGATTTCGGCTCAGATCATGATCTCACTGTTCATGAGTCTGAGCCCCTGTTTGGGTTCTGTGCCGACAGTGAGGAGCCTGCTTGGGATTCTCTCTCTATGTCTCTCTTTGCCCCCACTTGTGCTCGCTTGCTCTCTCTCTCAAAAATAAGTAAATTAAAAAAGAGAAAATGAGGAAATACCAAAAATAATAGACAAAAATATCACCTATATATAATCCCAATATTAGAAATAACCCTAGTTAACATTCCAATTGATTATTATACATCTGTATCTATAAAGTATCTATTTATATAGAATCTATATATGTACATATATTTAGGTATTTGTAAAATTGGGATTATTTTGTATATTGTATACAATTCCATGTTGTATTCTTTTACCCATGATTTACATCTTGAACGTTTTACCACACATACATACATTTAAACATAGTTTTTTAATGGCTGTATAACAGCCCAACTCTTTTACTAAAATTGCATTTGGTCATTTTCCATTTTGGAAATTAAATTGTTCCAGAACTGTGGTAGTCACAATAATTGTGTTAAAAATATCTGCTTTACTTACCTTTTTTTTTTTTTAAATGTTTATTTATTTTGAGAGAGAGAGAGAGAGACAGCGTATGAGTGGGGGAGGGGCAGAGAGAGATGGAGACACAGAATCCCAGCAGGCTCTGGCTCTGAGCTGTCAGCACAGAGCCTGACACAGGGCTCAAACTCATGAACTATGAGATCATGACCTGACCTGAAGTCGGACGCTCAATCAACTGAGCCACCTAGGTGCCCCTGTATTATTTACCTCTTGATCTGCATTTCTGATTATAAGATGGATTCCTAGAAGGAGAATTGAAACAAGCCAAAAGATTAGCATTTAGAGGGTTTTTGATACATAGTGACAAATTATCCTGCAGAAATGTTTTTATACATTTATACGTCCATCCCTGGATATGCATGTACCCATCTGAACTTCTGATGCACTCAGTATCTTCTTTTCCAAACATTATGGAGGCTCTCTGCATGTTGACTGAAATCCTTTTCAGTACAGATTACAGCATGTGTGAAAGAATGGGTTTTTCTCTCCTTTCTTTCCTTCCTGGAGCCTGATCCATATAGAGCCTACAATGAGGAAAGGGGCATATTTTCAAAATATGAGCTAGGGTGTGGGGGAGTTTAGGAAGATTTACCAGCTTAAACTTAGTACCTGCAGTTTATAAGCCCATATATCTTCTAGACAATCCTTGCAGAGGCCAGTCTGGTAAGGATCTTGCCACCTCTCCTTTGCCATCTCATTCCCCCTTCCCAACTCAGCCTCGGAATAAGTAGGGAAGCTGAACGGAGCAAGAAAAATGGCTAGACCAGGCACAGAGCATTTGCCAAAGGGCTGGCAAAGAAAAGGGAGAAGACCCAGGAAGAAAGGTTGCTGCTGGTTGCAGAAACATGCTTAGGATAAACGTTGAAAATATAGAACTAAAGCCCTGTGCTCATGGATGGAGTTTGGAAACAGGTAGAATATAAAAAAGAAGTTGCTCCAAAATCTCTGCATGGATTAGAATTTATCACACACACTTGCGATAAGACATGATTGGTCTTTCTCTGGGATTCAGATTGTGTGTCGGATTGGGCAGCATGAAGCCTGCTTTGTTGCTGTGCGTTGCCCTCCAGTGTTTCAATGCCATCAGGTTATAGAACTGAGCCAAGGGCATTGCTTAGCCATGGCTGCTAAACTGTTAGAAAAATAGTTTCAAGAAGCTGAAGTAGACCCTGAGAAAGTGGTAATGGTACCTAAGATGTGTTTTGAGGAGAAAAGAAGATGCTCTGGCCTCATTTCCTTAAAAAAATTTTTTTTAATGTTTATTTATTTTTGAGAGAGAGGGACAGAAGGCAAGCAGGGGAGGGGCAGAGAGAGAGGGAGACACAGAATCCAAAGCAGGCTCCAGGCTCTGAGCTGTCAGCACAGAGCCCTACATGGGGCTTGAACCCACGAACTGAGAGATCATGACCTGAGCTGAAGTCGGACACATAACCGACTGAGCCACTCAGGCGTCCCATGGTCTCATTTCTAAAGATGAAGCATATGCTTTAAAACTGATGGTTCAATTGCAGAGTCAGGGTTATTCGGTGTTGTGAAAGATGCCATAGCAGGGTGGGGGATGTGTGCTGGTGAGAACAGTCCATATCAATTAACATATTTGGGGGGGAAAATTAGATTATTTTTGGAGGACAACATTAGATTGACAGGTGATATGAAAAATCCAAACAGAATGGGACTTTCTGGTTTCATTTCTAGGATCCCGGGCTTTGGGGCTCTGATGGGAAACAGGACAAGCCACACATCCATGTGGGATCACATTCATGTCTTTCTACCAAGTCCAGAAAGTCGTGGGTGTTCATATGGTGCAGAAAAGGCAGGGCTGAAGTAGGGAGGAGCTCAAACTATGGAACAGATCCATTAGGAGGCTGAGAGAAAGGACTCTTATGGCGGGTGTAATGCAAAGGCGATGGATGAATTGGAAGCTATGAAAGCAGTAGCTCAGTGCATTATTGTGTGCTGGTCTTCGAGCCTTTGGAAAGGTAGAGAGGGCTGAGAAAATGCATGCCAGATTTCTGACTGTCAGGGAATGAGCAAAACATTTCAATTATGTAATGAGGTTACAAAAAGTTTTCTATAAGGCAATAATAAAGACCCTGAAAAAATGGGGCCGGTTCAGCCAAGCACAGGGTAAAGCTTGACTCCTGGCCCTTGTAGAAGCAGCCTGCGAGCCGCCTGGAGCTCTGTTTGCTAGTGTAACTGCAGTGGTGGCAGGGGAAGGCAGGGCCAGGAGAATGAGGAGACTCAGGACAGAGCAGCTGAGGCTGCATGCTGGACCCTCGCTGGCGTCTTGGCGGATGACGCACGAGGTGACAGGTTGAACTGACCGTGGCTCTTCTCTTCTAAAGGCAGAGAGCCCTGAGGCAGCAAATCCCACCTTGGCCCCCGGAGGGTGAGGTGGAAGGGATGCCTCAACTTTCATTATTTATGAAAACTCGATGGGCCTGAGATCACAAACTTTACTCTCCTGGAGGGACTTCACTTCCGTGTTGAGGTTAAACAACGTGTCTTAACGGCCAGTTGGATGATTTTGATAGAAACACGTTGGACATTTGAGTCAGAGTCTTGCCCGACTCATTACGGATCCCACAACCTCCCTGACCTTTGGAGACCACGTGATCCCCCTGAAGGACCTGGCAGTGTCCGCTCCAAGGAGTTACACGCGTTACATTTGATTGTCATTGTTTGAGTCTTCTTCAGTCTTTCCTTCACCTTATGACCTTGACACATTTGACGACTACAGCCGGTGTCTTTGTATATCCTCAATTTGAATTTCTCTTGCTTTTTCCTCGTCATTAGTTTTAGGTTATGCATTTGGGCCAGAGTATCACAGAAGTTGACGCTGGGTTCTTCATGCTATCAGATGTCACGTGATTTCCACTTACCCCATTACCAATGATGTTCATGCTTATTACTTGACTAAGGTGATGTCTGCCAAGCAGTTTCTTTAGCAAAAATCTCTCATGTAGCTCCCCTGTAATACAGTCCTCCGATGCTATTTTAATTTAGTGGATTCATTTCACAACCGCATAAACTCACTTTTCCCAAATGTGGTAGCCATGGTATATACCTAAGGCCACTGACCTGGCTTTATCTGTATTGGGAGCATTCTTGTTTCACATTAGCCTTTTTTCTTTGATTATTTGCAACATCTCTCTTAGCTTTTTAAAAAGGTTTATTTATTTTGAGAGAGAGAGAGAGAGAGAGAGTGCGCTCATGCATGAGAGGGGAAGGGGCGAGAGAGAATCTCAAGCAGGCTCCTCCCCGTCAGCACAGAGCCCAATGTGGGGCTCTGACTCAAGAACCGTGAGATCATGACCTGAGCCGAAATCGAGAGTCAGATGCTTAACTGACGGAGCCACCCAGGTGCCCCTCTCTTAGCTGTTTTTGATGGAAGGGTCAGGAGGGAGAGACGGCAAAAGGGGATGGGAGAGGAAGGGCTGTGTCTGCCTCTGCCATCATGAATCAAGGCTGCACCCCAGCCTGGGTGCCGAGTGTGTGAGTGCCGGCTGGTGGATCGCCCTTGCCTGTGCCCCCAACATGTGGAACCGGTGTGAGTGTGCTCAGCTCCAGGGGTCGTGCAACGGAAAGAACAGATGGAAAGTAGAGAACCGGGGATGGGTGGGGGGGGGGTGGCGGGGGTGGGGGGTGCTGTGCTCTGGGGTTGATTCCTTGTGTGATGCTGAGTAACCCTTGTTCTTCTCTGCACCTCAGTTTTCAGGTCATGGCAATGAAGAGAGTTCCCTTTCCACATAGCTAAAGAAAAACAGGAATACGTCAGGACTGTGAAATTTTGAGATGAGAAAGAAGGCACAAGAGTAACACAGGTGGAGTAAAACGGAAACAGATGCTCCTCAAGGAAGCTTTGTCCCCCTCTGGGCTCACAGAGAGTCTTTAGCTCCTGGATGCACCTTCCTATGCCTCACGGGTTCGTGAAGATCCACCATTCCAGCCGCTCGCACTGCTTGCGACCTTGCCCAAGAAAAGGTCCTCCCGCCCTCTCATCTGGAACTTGTATATTCCAGAAACTCTTAGAGGTAAAAACCCCCTCATCTGTGCTACTATTTCAGCTCAAAACACGTTTAAAAGGAGGTTATCTCAGAGAAGTGATAAGGAGACAGATAAACATCCTGGAGTTTGTAAGGTAGGAAAAGAGAATGAAAAGGAGAATTGTTGTCCATAGAAGCCTCCTTCCTTCCTTCTGGGCCCCACTGGAGGCCCGAGGGGCTGGAGCTTTGTGGTGGAGATGTTCCTGATTCAATAAGATTCATAGATGGCAACTTGTGGGGCTCCCACACTTTGGCAATTCACAGAGCTGGGTGAAAAGAAATGACAAAACCACTTAAAAATCTTTTAGTCTTGATAAATGTGCTTTTTTTCTTTTTTTTTTTTCCTTTTAAAGGATCAAATTCTTTCTTAGCTCTTGGTTCTGACACAGCTTTCTCACTGGAGTGCTATCAGCGACATTTTGCACAATTGGAGGCTGCTAGTTCCAAAAACCTTCTGAAAATTGTTGCCAAGGGCCTATCGGGTAGGGAGCAGAAAGGAGAAGGAAGGAGGTTGTTTTGCATTAAAATAAATAAGAGTCTGAGGGTTATATGTAAGAATCACTAAATTCTATTCCTGAAATTATTATTACACTCTACGTTAACTAACTTGGATTTAAATTTTAAAAAACTAGAAAATTGAGCCCCCCTCCCCCCAAATAAATAAATAAATAGGTTCAATTTGTAAAGCTGAGCTGCCTTCTAGGAATGGAAAGAATGAGTCACAGGCATGGCTTTCCAATGGCATTAGGAGCACAATGCCCTTATATGCCCACAAAACTTCTCTTTCTGTTTCAGGTGGGAGGGGCAGGGAGAAAATATTTCCTTTAGGCAAACTACCTAAAACCCACAAACCACATCTGTTCTTTCCGATGGGCTTGTCCAGTGGTAGGCAAGACAAATCAACTCTCCAGTGGAGGAAGACATCAAGCAGTTTTCAGAGGCTGGCTGGAGAGAGACCACTGGTATCTACAGCCCATAGCAGCTTCGCCGGGCAACCACGTGGTTTACTAGGTTCCAGGGACATGTTCTCACCTTAGGGCAAACTGGGGGCTCGGCTTAGGGGGCTGGGTTGATATCTTTACATTTCAAGGATTATTTGAAAGCCTCTTTCTTTGGCAAGAGACTCAAAGAATATCTAAAGGACCAAAAAAACAAAAAAACAAAAAACAAAACAAAAGGAAACCCAAACCAAAACAAAAGTGAAAGTCTAAAGTTACGTTTTTTTTCCATGAGGAATTTAAACATCTAGATAGACAAAAATAAATCTGCCATCAGTACGAGATCCAAAGAAAGCTACTCTGAACACTATTAAATATTATCTTCCTTTTGAAGTTCTTATTTTTAAAAACATACCTGAATATTGTGCTTAATGAATTAATTAAATCATTCGCCAGTTTGAAAAACTTTTTAGTTTGAAATAGTTATAGATTAACAGGGAGCTGTAAAAGAAAAAATGAACAGGGGTTTCTTGTGTACCCTTTACCTAGTTTTCCATAATGGTGACATCTTGCGTAATTATAGTGCAATGTCACAGATAGGAAACAGACATTGGGACAAGCCACAGAGCTGGCTCAGATTTCATCAGTTTTATATGTACTCGTGTGTGTGTGTGTGTGTGTGTGTGTGTAGTTCTATGCTGTTGTATCACGTGTAGATTTGTGTAAGCACCAATCAAGATACAGAATTGCTCTTCCACCACAAAGCTCCCCTGAGGCTACCCCTTTATAGCCACATGCACCCTAACTGAATGGCATATCCTTATAATTCTGTACACTTTCCTTTAAAAAAAATTTTTTTTTTTACATTTATCCGTTTTTGAGAGACAGAGCACAAGTGGGGGAGGGGCAGAGAGAGAGGGAGACACAGAATCCGAAGCCGGCCCCAGGCTCTGAGCTGTCAGCACAGAACCTGACGTGGGGCTCGAACTCATGAGCTGTGAGATCATGACCTGAGCTGAAGTAGGACGCCTAACCGACTGAGCCACCCAGGTGCCCCAATTCTGTACACTTTCTATGTGCAAGTCCCTGCTCTGGGTACCAGGAATACATCATTGAACAAACACAAGTCCCTGCAGTATTGAGAAGAGACAGGAAAGAAACATCTTTTAAAAATAAACATTGTGTTAGGTGATGAGTGCAGTTAAGTGAGACCCAAAAGAATAGATACTGAGGATTCCATTTTAATGAATTGCAGGAATAGGAAGACTAATATCTACGGGGATAAAGATCAGAAATTGGCTGTTATTATGGGCGTGTATTGGCTACAATGGGGCACGAGGCCCAAAGCGAGTTTCTGGAAATGTATTATATCTTGTTTGGAGGGAGAGTATAGGGCATGTATGTCAAAACTCACAGCTCTGAACACTCAATTCTATACATTTTATTGTATAAAAGTTATGTCTCAATTAAAAAAAAGTGAGGTAGGGGTGCCTGGGTGGCTCAGTCCATTAAGTGTCTGACTTTGGCTCAGGTCATGATCTCACAGTTTGTGGGTTCGAGCCCCTTGTGGGGCTCTGCTCTGACAGTGTGGATCCTGCTTGGGACTCACTCTCTCGCTCTGCCCCTCCCCCACTTTCACTTTCTCTCTCAAAATAAATAAATAAACTTAAAAAAAATAAAAAAGTAATAATATACAGTGACAGAAAGTATTTAGCTAATATTAATTCTCAAGCCGCTGAGCATATTCAGTTAAAATGTTCAAGACAATCAGTTACAGGCAAACGACGAGTAGTTTGGTCAATATTTATCTTCTAGATTCCAGAGGTTACAACTTTCAAATGTGTCTTCTTTTTGACCATGAAAACCAAGATGATGTAATTATTGCAATGTAGTACCTGAGCATATGCATATTTAAAGTGATAGTTTGGATGACTTAACTCATGAATGGACTTACATTTTGACCTTAATTCTCTTTATAGGATGTTCTTTATTACCACGTTTCTCAAGCTGTGGATTTGACAAGCTGCAGAATTTGAGTTCATTTTATTTTCATTCAGAAAACATAGGCACCTGGTTTTGATATGTATAAAAATCAGCAACATGGAAACAAGCATACCAAGCAAAGTTCAGATGAGACATGAAGGTAAAGAAAGATTTCTTTGGTATTTGGTGGATCTCCTCACAGGACAACTGTGATAATTAAGATATTCCTTCTTCCTTTATTTATTCATTCCTTCATCAACTACTCAGTGTGCATTTATGCATCCTATGCATTTTCTAGGAGCTGGTGATAGATCAGTGAGCGAAACAGACTAAAATCTTTTTCCTCGTGGTGATTACACCCTACTGGGAAGAGACATAATAAACACAATAATAAGAAAAGGATATATTCATTTTAGGGGTGTTCGAAGATGATTAGTCTATAGGAAAATATAAACTAGGAAGATCAGTTGTGTGGAGGGAAGGAAGATCTCGGTTGTCCCAGTGAGAATACAGTATTTGGGCAGAACTTTGAAGGAGATGTGGAATGAGCCATATGGGTATTTGGAGAAGAGGGCCTTGCTCCAGAGAGCAGCCCAGACAAAGATCTGAGGTAGAGAAGTGCCAAGCATGGTCAGGGAATAGCAGGAACTGAGAGAGAGAGGGAGATGAGGTCAAGTCATGAGGGTGGCAGCGTGTGTGGACAACCATCCAAGAGAAGAACCAAGAACTCAGTCAAAGAATTTGCCGCAGGCTTCAAGTCAATGCACAGTTAAGCAAAGTCAGTTTCACCTCGTGGATTTCAGATTCCTTTCCTCGTCTCCATTCCCACTGCCTTGCCCTCCTCCAGCCTGCTGTCAGTTCTCCCCAGGGTGGCCTCACCTCTGACCAGATTGGCCCCATGTCTATTCCTGTATTCAACAACCCTTTCCCCACACTGCAGCCAGGCACCTATAATCAGCTCCCTTTTGGTCATGAGAGACTAAAATTTTTTATGGCCTCTAAGTTTTGATTTTACCCACCTATCCAGGCTCCTCTGGTAGCACACAGCTCTGTGATACCTCCCATCACCGGAGCTGTACAGAGATGCTTCTCTTTCCCAGAAATCAAGGTCTTGTTCACTTCCCCACTCCCCAGGGCACCCTCCCCACATACATCATATTAACTGCTGCCTGTATTTTCTCTATCAGCTCCCAGGTCCATTTTTCAGGAAAAACTGACCTGCTGCCTGTGCCATGTATGCGCATTTTGCATATTATGGTCATTTTGCTGACTGTAATTGTGCTAGATCATCAACTTAAGGTTTATAAATGCACTTCCGGGAGTTTCTGTTCTTAGAAGATTTGAATCTTCTAAAACTGAATCTGCTCATTAAAAAATAGTATTTGAGAGGCACGCGGGTGGCCCAGCAGGTCAAGCGTCTGACTTCAGCTCAGGTCGTGACCTCATGGGTCATGGATTCCAGCCCCACCTCATGCTCTGTGCTGACAGCTCAGAGCCTGGAGCCTGCTTTAGATTCTGTGCCTCCCACCACCCCCGCTGCCCTCCCCAACTCGCACTCTGTCTCTGTCTCTGTCTCTATCTCTCTAAAATAAAATTTAAAAAAATATTTTGAAATAGTATTAGAATGTTATGCTAAAATGTTTCGCTTTTGGAGGGATTCAGACTTTTAGATCACTCATGGAAGCACTGTCGTAAAGAATTTGCAGAAGTTGTTGGTTACTGGGGCATCTGGGTGGCTCAGTCAGTTGAGCGTCTGACTTCCGCTCAGGTCATGATCTCATGGTTCGTGAGTTCGAGCCCTGCGTCGGCTCTGTGCTGACAGCTCAGGGCCTGGAGCCTGCTTCGGATTCTGTGTCTCCCTCTCTCTGCTTCTCCCCTGCTCACACTCTGTCTCTCTCTCAAAAATAAATAAAGATTAAAAGAAAATTAAAAAAAGAAGTTGTTGGTTACTAATGCCAAAGGTTTTTGAGAAGTATTCTTAGATGCCCATGAACTTTACATCAGGGATAGTCAGAAAACTCCATATGATAAAAGGAAGGGAGTTGCATCTCATTTCTTCAAAAAGGAAATAGAAAACCAAAAGGCTTTACAACTGGACAGAAGTAGTCAGGCTCCTTTCATGATGTGAGGAAGGGCATATGACTCTACAAACCTAACAGGCTTCCCTCTGGGTTTCTGGTAGGGCAAAAATCCTGAGAGGATTGAGAGAGAAGGAAATACGAAAGATTTTTCCTGAGAATAAAGGTAGCTAGAAAAGCAAACCAAATACATCTTTTCAATTAGCTCTAAATGCTTAAGCTAGGAAAATTGACCCTGGTGGGGACAGATGGTGGGCTTTGAAAGCTGTCCAGAGAGGCAATTGCTGACAGACAGTTTGAAGTGCTTTTCCTGATTCTCTGTGATGAGTCATCCTTTTATAGGGCAAACCTGTCATCTAGGTGCCAAACAGGTCGCCATAGGAGAGGTTGGTGCCTTGACGTTTCCAGAGTTAATCTTTGCCACCATTCTTCGGGGGTCTCCTCCCTGTGGTTAGAGTCAGAGCCAAGCTTTCAAAAGAAAAAGCAGATGAACAGACAAAAAAGAAAGCCCATTTTTCCCCCTTCTTCTGTTATGATAGTGAAATAGAAAAGTGGAAAGAAGAAAAAACTCCACTAATTGTACTATTCCTATCATTTACCAAGTTTCTGAATATGATCATACAGTGATTGGTTGCAAGCAGGAGAGGAGAAGTCGGGCTAATGTAAGCAGAAAACACAGGCACTAAATAGCTCACAAAATCTCTGAAAAAAGGCGGAGAGTTGACCGCATCATGAAAAATGGTTAAAAAAAATCGTTCTGCAGACTGGTCCTTTGCAGACATCCCACGGTCTTTCCTGGACCCAGACAGAGATATCCCTAGTGCGCTGTTAATCACGGCTGATTCTAGACACTGGATGTGCTTTGCCTCAAGTGCCGGCCTCAGAACACTTAATTCTGGGCAGTTCCTCCCTTTTTTAATTGCAAATCCTTGTCCCAAATCTGGCACGAAAGCACCTAAGTGACAGAGCCTGGGTGTTCTTGCTGCAAGGGATGCCGGGAACATTTTAGCCTCTTTTCAGGGTGGATACCCCAAACACAGAAAGAAGGTTCAGACGCTGGTTAAAAAAAAATCATGACAGATAATTGCTTACATTTCACACCTTCGACAGCCCCAAATCAACGTATTTCCTTCTTCCCATGTTTAGTCCATTCTTCCTCTAGAATGTCAAAGTCCTGCGTGGATAGTCTGCTACCTGTGTACTAGTGTGAAAAAATAGGACACCATAAACATAGCCTGTAAACAATGGTAAGGGAAAGGACGTGGACGAAGAAAATTGGTCAAAAATACAAATGCGCTCAGCAACAGCAAGGAGGGGCATATGTGAAGATGCTGTGCCCCATTTGTGTGACTGGTGTGTGGTCCCAGTGTGACTTTTGTCCACCTCCCATCCCATGATCCCTCCCTTCTGCCAGCTTCAGAACTTGTTTCTGTCCTTCACCCAAAGGGTCATCCAAATCTTCCTTCTGAGAAAGCGGAAATGTTGAGAGTGGGCCTTAGGTATGCGAGAACATAATATCATGTATCTCAGAGTCTATCTGTTAAATTTCCGGTTTTCTCTTCACTGCATAGACTGTATTTTTTTCAGGGTGGCATTTTCTCAGCCAGCGCCAATCCATTAAATGCTAGCGGGCCACCTGGAGACTGCAGGCATTCCAATTTAGTAGATGCTTATGAAGGACATTCTGGACCCACAGGAGAAAGGAAAGAGCTGTCAGATGCAGGGCAACAGAAGAGGAAATGCTACACTAAAGCCATTAAGAGGAAACTCATTTTAAAAGTTGGGAACTGAAAAATATTTGAGAATAAAAATCTGATTCAGTATTGAGTAACCACAAATACATCCTTAAGGTTTGTCTGTAAAATAAGCCCTTTGGGAACATTTGCTTACCCAAGGTTGCCTTGTTTCTCTTGTGGACCCCAACATTTCATCTCTATAAGCCTTTAGGATAATTGGTCACCGTGAATAGTGGCACTTAAATTAATGTGCATAATCTGAAAACATCTATGAACACACATATCTTTTAATCAAAAAAATCTTGATTTAGCTATTTGTGCATATAAAGGCAAATAAAGGATTTTGGTAGATTCTTAATCTTAAAATGATGCATTTAAGTGATTTTTGATATGACAGGCAACCATGAAAAATGCTCCTCTCAAACTTACCTTTTGGAACCTGGATGTGACTGCTCTGCTGTCTGGAAGAAACAGCACCAGATGCTGGCCATAGGTTAGAGCAGTTTCCTTGTTGTGATGCTGTTGATGTTTGGGGCTGTATTATACTTTGCCACAGGAGACTGTCCAATGTCCGTACTTTGTCATAGGAGACTGTCCAATGTAGGGTTTTCAGTAGCATCCTTGGCCTCTACCCACTAGAAAACTAAATGTCCCCTGGAAGACAAAATTCCCCTTCGGTTGAGAGCCCCTGGCTTGGAGCATATACGACAAACCAACACACAAGTTGTTGTTTCTCAGTGGGAGACACCTGGACTCTTAAACAGATCATTCTGAGTAATATGTTACATGTTGAGACTTGTGAGTCCTCAAGCATTAGACCATTTCCTTATTTCTTTTTCTCAACAATACAAGTAAAACCGTGAGATCGAATTCTTACAAGGCAAGACAGGAAGCACTTTTCACAAGTTAACTAATTTATTTTCAGTGTTACCCTTGGGGGAAAGCACTTTTATTAGTCCCTTTCCATAGCAGAGGCACTGAAGCACAGAGAGGTTAAGAAACATCCTTAAGTCCATAGTGCTGGTGGGGACAAAGAGAAGATTTTGAAAATTGATTTTTCTAATTTTAATTTTAATGTTTTTTAAAAGTAGGCTCCATGCCCAGTGTGGAGCCCAGTGAGGGGTTTGAACTCACGACCCTGAGATCCAGACCTGAGCTGAGATCGAGAGTCAGACGCTTAACCAACTGAGCCACCCAGGTGCTCTGAAAATTGATTTTTAAAACATATTACTTTCTTTTGTGCCTGGCAAAACTTTCCCAACAGTACCAAATCATGCGTTAAAAACTGTAAATCTCTTCACACGTCGACTGCAGTCTTCTCTAAAGGCAAACACAGTACATATTTGTGTATGTTTAGACCTTAAACCTAACTGGTAGTATTCCAGACAAGCTACTTTATGGCTTGCTTTCTTTCCTCTACAACATATCATGGAAACCGTTTTGTGGTTAACATGGAGGGAGCTGCCTCATTATTTTATACATTAAAACGATCAGCTTTTGGTAGAATTAAAAAACATTTCTCAAATAAAATTACAAAATCCTACAGAAGAGGAGGAAATCTCATGCATACAGTGCTCAACGTCCAAATGATCAAATCATGGCCAGTCTTGTTTTATATATAGCCTCACCATTTCCGCTTCCCTCAATTATCCTGAAACGATTATTTCACTGTGCACTTCTAAAAGATAGACATTGTTAAATTTACTATTTACATTTAATACTATTACATTTAATTCAATTTAAAAATTGAATACTATTACATTTAATTCAATTTAAAAATTATTCCTTAATATCATCAATTATCCGCTAAATGTTCCAATTACTACTTTTCTTTCAATTGCATCCTGATTTCTAAAAATATTCTCTGTACTTTGAAACATTAAAAAAATTTTTTTTAAGGGGAGGGGGTGCCTGGGTGGCTCAGTTGGTTGAGGATCTGACTTCAGCTAAGGTCATGATCTTGTGGTTTGTGAGTTTGAGCCCCGCGTTGGGCTCTGTGCTGACAGCTCAGAGCCTGGAGCCTGCTTTGGATTCTGTGTCTCCCCCTCTCTCTGCCCCTTCCCTGCTCATGCTCTGTCTCTCTCTCTCAATAATAAAAAACATTAAAACAATTTTTAAAAATATTCTTTGTACTTCGTATTTGCTGGATCCAAGAGCAAACCAAATGGAAAGAAAACCAAATTAGAAGCAATTGAATCCCCTGACTGGATCACATTCTGTGGTCTGGTCTGTTGAGGCTCCGGACCACATGCTGGGTTCTTCTTACGAGATGACGCAAAGTAGCCTCTGCTTTAGACTATTATCTTGTAGTCTATTAAATCTTTAAAAAATTAAGTTTTATGTTTATCTTCAATTTTACCATTTCTAGCACTTTTCACATCTTTGTGTGTATCCAGATTCTGTCTGGCGTCATGTTCCCTTTGCCTGAAAAACCTCCATGAACATTTTTTGGAGTGTGGATTTTCCGGCAATAAATTCTATTTTTTTTCATTGCTTGTTTGTCTGGTGAACTCCTCTTTCTCCTTCATCTTTGGAAGATATTTTCTCTGGGTATAGAAATTTGACTTGACAATTTCTCTTTTTTAGCAGCACTTTATAATTGTCACTCCATTGCCTTCCAGGCTGCATTGTTTTTTGTTTTTGTTTTTTGTTTGTTTCTTTGTATCTCTTAAGATTTTATCTTAAGTAGCCTCTGCACCCAACCGAGGGCTCCAACTCACAACCCCTAGATTAAGAGCCACGTGCTTCACCACCTAGGCACCACGCAGGCACCCCCAGCGTGCATAGTTTAAAACAATTTTTTCTTTCTTTCTTTTTTATTTTAAATGTTTATTCATTTTTGAGAGAGAGGGGATAGAGGGGCAGAGAGAGGGGGAGACCGAGGATCTGAAGTGGGCTAGAGGCTGACAGCAGTGAGCCTGATGCTGGGCTCAAACTCAGGAACCGCAAGATCATGACCTGAGTTGAGGTCGGACACTTAACTGACTGAGCCACCCAGTCTCCATAGTTTTAAAGAGAAGTTTTTTTAATTCATATCTTTGTTTTTCTTCACATGTCTGTTTTTCTCATTACTTCCAAGATTATCACCTTTTTTCTTTAAAGCAGCTGGAATATGATATCTCTAGTTGTTTTTATTTGTTTGCTTGTTTTTCTAGTTATCCTCCTTACTGTTCTCTGAACTCTCTGTGCTTTGGTGCATTTCATTATTTATGGAAAGATCTCCTGTCATTATCTTTTCAGATATTTATTCTTTCTTCTTTTATTTCTATTCTTCTGGGATTTCATTTGTGTATATGTTAGTTTGATTCGTACCATCCTATGAGCAGTCATTTTACTGTTGGCCATCTATCCTAATGAAATGAATGCTCATTCTCACGTGAAAACCTACATGTGAGTGTTTACAACAACTTTATTTATAATAATACCATCCAGAAACAATCTGGATGTCCTTCAAAATGTGGGTGATTAAGTAAAAGGTGGTGCACATACACAATAGAATGCCCATTGACACTGAAAAGGAATGAATAATTGACAGATAAAACCTGGATGAATCTCCAGAGAATTATGCTGAGTGAAAAGCCAGTCATAGAAAGGATATACTATATGATTCCGTTTATATGTAATTCTTGAACTGCCAAAGTTATAGATATGGAGAACAGCTAGTGATTACCAAAGGTCCAGGAGAGGGTAAGAGGATGTAGGGGCTGCACAGAAGTGGGCGTGGCTATGAAAGGACCACGTGGAGGATTCTTGTACTGATGGAACATTCTGTCCCTTGACTACATCAATGCCGATGTCTTGTGATATTATAATATCACCTCATATATCATATGATTATAATTTAATATTTATTTAATTCCATCCTGTTACATATTATGTTATCTGATGGCAAAGCAGTATAGCTTTGCAGGGTATTACTTACCATGGGGGACACTGGGCAAAAGGATATTGATGTATTATTTCTTACAACAGCATGTGTATCCACATGATCTTAAACTACAATGTCTAATTAAAAATAAAATTTCAGTCCTGCCACAATGTACACACATATGAAATCATCATGTTGTGCACTTTAAATATTTTGCAATTTTGTTTGTCAATTATGTGTTTATAAACCTGAAAAAAAGTTTGAAGAGGGTTAGAAGGTTCACCCTTCTGTGTTAAAGATCTTGGATGATCTTAATTCTTTTTTATTTTTTTCAGTAGTTGCTAATACTTCCTTAATCAGTTTGTTTGTACATGTAGATTTTAAATCTGTCTATGTGAGGCTGTTAATTTTGGAGCTTAGATAATACCACGAGGATGTACTAGAATGTCCACCACACTGGCAATGCTCACAGAAGCCCGCTGGACTCTGCACATACATCAGGGGAGTGAAGCACATCTGTTCTGTCTCCAGAAGGAGATGTAGGGGCATCTGGAACCAAAAGGGCAGAATTGGTGCTTCCACCAGATTCACATGCAGCTCCAGTCACGGCTTCCTAGATTGGGGCCTTGAAGGCTAAAGTCTGGTTTGGGCTCCAGGAGCACATCATCCAAGCTCAGCAAGCTGGCTTCTCTGGCCTAAGGCTGTAATGAAGATGTGAGAGGCAGAGGGATGGAGGAGAGCCTTCCACAGGGAGAAGGGCAGCAGCGAGGCCCTGGCCTGTGCATTGGGAGTGGTGGCAGCCATTAGCATTGTCATGCAGGAAGCTCCTGGGGGGTTGGGTCAGCCTCCCCTGCCAATGCAGCTGCTGCCAAAGCTCATTAGGTCTGTGTGTGAGCTGTTGCTGAGCCCTTGTCAACATCCTCCCAGTAGTGTCCCTCGCAATGGCAACTGGTCCCTGGTGACTGAGGAATACTGGGGCCCGAGGAATTTGGGATGTCTCTTCACTATGGTCCATCCCTAGCTGGAGGGAGAGCTCTTGAGCAGCTTCAACCTAGAGGAAAGCAGACACATCTCGCTTGTCAGCACTGATTACCATCTGAGAGGCTTCCGCAGCCTGTGGGAGTGTGGCCTTAGCAGGGACAGAGACAGAGACAGAGACAGAAATGAAGTGACTTGTTAGGAACTTGGATCAGGGACATGAAACATGGCTGGTGAAATCTTCTCAAGTATTGTAGCAAATGTGGTAAAGTAATTGTGCTTTGCAGGAACATGAGCCTTGGGTATAATTGTACAATAGGCTCCTCCATCCCAAAGCTTAGTCCTGACATAGAGAGAGACACTTAGGAAAGAAGCTCACAAGTATGGAGTCTTTTGTTAGGTATTGGTAGTGACTAGCAGGTGGTGGTAATATTAATATATTACATTTCCAGACAAGAAAAGATATATTATCAATTGCCTTATATCCTCCTATCTCAATTATTTCTGGAGAGCTTGATTCTCACAATATTATGATTTTCTTTTTTAGTAACAGATGAAGATGTAAGGCAATTAAGGGCTTATTCAAAGACCCTTGACACTCAGAGAATGAACTGGAGGCAAGATTCAGGTGTCCTAATTCATCCCAGGGTTGGTTTTTCTGGAATTGGCCGTGGGGATTGCACTGTGGATTCTTGCCGGGCGGAGGGAATTATATTGTCATGAAAACACTAGTCTTAGCTACAGGGAACAAGAAGTAGCAAGAAGAGAAGAATTTACATGAGACCATAATAAAATATGTCACCAAGTGTGTGTCAGGTTTGCATATGTTTGAGAAACTGAGTTTCAAGGATTGGACTCTGATTAAGTGAAAAGTCTGGTTAACCAAATCAGGCTAGAAGAAGTTCACAGGACCACAAAGAGAATAAAGTAACTGTTCTTTCAGGAGACGAAACCAGTCTTGGAGATACCAGCCACCCAAGCCACCCAGGGATTCTCTGTTTCCATATGTCAGGATGATGCAAATATTCCTGCTCAGGATGGATGCTCTCAGCGCTGACATCGACCAACTCTTCGGTCACAAGTCAGAGAAATCTCTCTCTAAATGAGAGTGTCATTTCTGTGGACAGTTTGACTTGATGAAGGTATGGCCCTGAGTGATTTTGAGCAGCACGAAAGAAACATATCTGCAGGTTGTGGGACTGATCTTCGTGTGTTCTGCTTTTGCATTTGGGACTTTCATTAGTCCCACGTAAGATTGTTTAGCTTCCCAACACACAAGGTCACATAGGTTTCAGGGAAATGGACTAATTTCCTGTATTTAAGTTAAAAAAAAAACCTACATAAGTGGCTAAAGTTGAACTTTCTAATTTGTTATATTAAGTTAGATAATATGTGTTGTATTGGGAATCTGAAAACTTGTTTTTTGTTTGCATATCTTTGTCATATAGAGAAAACATTTTGCTTCTATTCACTGCTTATGTTAATAACTGGATAATGGGGGAAGGCACCTGGAGGTACTTTAACTGGATAAGAGTCCTATTTTAACAATTAGGAGTTGACATCTGCGTCCATGCCTCAGACACGATCTTCCCTATAATTTCAGTGTCATTCCTGATCCTTCCTCCATCTGTAAGGGTCTCAGTTTTTTGTTACGTGACCTATTTTGAAGTTCACAATAAGGTCAAGTAATTTATGTTTTAAAAATTCCATTTAGAGCAATTACATCCAAAATAGGCACAAAAAGGATAATTTCCACACAAAAGGAATTAATACAGATGCTATTTCTATTTTCTTAATCTATCAGCTGTCCAAAAATGGACTCTATCATTGTAGAAAGCAAACATATTTGGATATCAATTAATTAAATTTTAAAATCTTAAAAACAAAGGCAACAGACTTGAGAAATATATATGCTGTTTGATGAGTTAAAAGTCATTAGCTGATGTATCCATGAAAATTATTTAAATATTAGCAGGACTGGGTGCAGGCTGGATCAGTGAGATTCAAAAGGAAGTTTTGTGCTTACCGGATGGAGGGTGATAACACAGTGGTGGTATTTTATCAGTGTGAATGAAGTCCAAGGGAGAGGTGAGGGATTCATAAATACAGAATGAAAGAAGAGGATTTGTTCTGTGGGGTGTAAGGAAGAAGAAAAAACTAAACATGATGTCCTGGGAGAGAGAGAATTGTAGTGTATTGCTTGAGATAAAGGAGTTTGGATGGTGTACAGGTTGTGGAGAGATGAGCTGAATCATTGGTGGGATATTTAGGAATCATTCATTAAGCTGTTGGAGAAGCATCTGGACTTTGCAGAGATGTCTAGGAGATCATCGTGGGCTTGAGTTGGAAGATCCTGAGTTGAAAACAATGATTATAGTTTTAGACGAGTCCTCCAAGGACGAGATGTAGAAAGAAAAGCACACATCCTGTGCACATGGACAGAAGAGCATCACAGAGTTCAGAGTGTGAAGGAACAAATAGTTCAATTATTTAAACAATAAAGAAGTAACGTAGAATAAATTCCATCAATCTGATGATTAGAAAGCCATGAGTTCCAGTCCTGAAACCAAGACTACATTGCATGTTAACTAAATTAAATTAAAAAAAAAAAGAAAGAAAGAAAGCTATGAGTGCCCTTCAAGAGGGCAATATCTATGGATTAGTGAAGATGGAAGCCAGATTTCCATGGCTTAAAGGATGAATGTTATGAGGAAATAAACCCTGCAATTAGACACCAATCATTTCAGAACTCTGGATGTGAAAGGAAGAGAGAATCAGAATGGTAATTATGTAGCACAGAGTCTCTCCCCCCCAAAATTTTTTAAATTGTTTAATGTTTATTTATTTTTGAGACAGAGAGAGACAGAGCATGAGTGGAGGAGGATAGAGAGAGAGAGGGAGGGAGACACAGAATCCGAAGCAGGCTCCAGGCTCTGAGCTGTCAGCACAGAGCCCGACACGGGGCTCGAACTCACGAGCTGTGAGATCATGACCTGAGCCGAAGTCGGACACCCAACCGACTGAGCCACCCAGGCTCCCCCCAAATTGGGTTTTTATAATGAGGGAAAAGGAATTAACCAGAAGTAAGAGAAACCCTGGTTGGTAGAAAGGGGAATTAGAGCCCAAATGTGATCAATGTGAAATGAAAGGTCGACCAACTGTCCTCATTGACTGCTGGGCCCCTGCCTATCCAGTCACTATTGGACTGACCGTAGATCTTCCAAACATTTGAGTTCACCAATGATCCTTTCAGTTGGCCAAAATTTCCCACATTTTACAAATTAAGAAATATAAAGCTAAGAGAGGTCAGTAGCTTGCTCTAGCCTTCAGGAAGCAGAAGAGAACAGATTTAAGGCAAAAACTTCCGGGCTCTACAGGTCCCACTTTCTCTAGGATCCAACACTGTCAATCATTTGTCACAAGACAAGGGCTGTAGTAGAGAGCTGTGCGGGGTGGGCGAGAGGAGCAGAGTGAGTCATGGGCTGGCTTGATGTCCAGGCAGCTCGCACATGCAACAGGGGTACAGTGATGGAAATGACAATCTGTTCTGTGTCTGTTTCTTCCCCTTGAGCATTCGGAGCACAAGGAAGTATAATACTGCCCTTGAATTCCCAGCATCTGGCCAAGATGGCACTTAGAGATATTTGCCAAATTAATCGAAAACAAATGTCTACTTCCTATGCAGATCTGCTAAAGAGTCACCTAAAGTTAACAGATTTGTTTTCTCTCCCTCTTTTTATACTAGAAAGCTAAAGCAACCATTTCCATACTGTCCTTTTTACTGAGACCATACACAAGGGCCAGAGTTGTAGAAAAATAGGAAGAGCAAGTCAGAACGAGTGCGAAACAAAGGGTAGCAAAATAAAAAGAAAGAATAAGATAAAATGACCACTCTTCTCCTTCCGAAGACCAAAGACACCAAATTCTCAAAAGACCCATATTTTCCCACCTGGTAGATTTCAGTCTACTAAAGGTGTTGCTTCCCATTTTGTCTGAAATCGTGGA
Organism: Panthera onca; assembly: GCF_046562875.1. Classification (NCBI taxonomy): domain Eukaryota; kingdom Metazoa; phylum Chordata; class Mammalia; order Carnivora; family Felidae; genus Panthera; species Panthera onca. Next base: position 157,283,096 of record NC_138340.1, read on the forward strand.
TGGGCCAGAAGAGGCGAGCACAGCACTTGTTACTCTGTTTCTCCAGCGTGGAGCTCCTGCTACAACTTATACTGATAGACAGAGTATTGCATGACTCCCAGGGAGAGGTTATGAAGCACTTTCCCCATAGTTATCCACACTTGCGCTTAAACATACTTGTAGGTTACACAACATTGCCCATTTGAATGTAAGAGTTTAAATGCCTAACTCAATCTTATATCTGGTAAGTCATGAAAACAGGTTTCATATTCAAGTTCTTTAATTCCAGATTTTTCCATGATGCCAGCCTTATTTGTCTGTATCTGCCTCTTCCAAATCTTTTTTCTTTGGTAATTTATGTATACGTTTCATCATGTTTTGTGCACCAGATACTGTAGGGTTGTGCTTGAATGTTGACCCATGCTTACCATCATTGCTTATTTTACCTCCCATGGTCATCTACAGTTCTCCCCTGCCCTGGAAACTTGGGTAAATTGGAGGGATATAGAACTTCCAGAATTGCACTGCTTTCTCTCCAGACTTTACTTACTCCCTGAGACCACATCACATCCTTATGTTTCCTCTCTTATGTAGAGTAGATACAGGGGATCAAGTCTATCAACTTGGCCCATATGATTGAACATATCTAGCTATGGCATATCATTAGGATTGCATTCTTTTAAAAAGAAGTTATTCTTATGGTTCTTTCATTCAACAGTTTCTGTTCTCTCTGACTCTCTGCAGACCAATAATCTTCACATTTTTTAATGGAAACAAATAACCAGACATGGGTGAGAGAGTTTATTCTCCTTGGCCTGTCCAGTGACTGGGACACACGGGTCTTCCTCTTTGTCCTCTTCTTGATCATGTACATGGTGACAGTGCTGGGGAACTTCCTCATTGTCCTTCTGATCAGACTGGACAGCCGACTCCACACTCCCATGTATTTCTTTCTCACCAACCTCTCCCTTGTTGATGTCTCTTATGCCACAAGTATTGTTCCTCAGATGCTGGCACATTTTCTTGCAGAACATAAAGCAATCCCATTTGTGAGCTGTGCAGCCCAGTTATTTTTCTCCTTGGGCTTGGGTGGGATTGAGTTTGTTCTACTGGCAGTGATGGCCTACGACCGCTATGTGGCTGTGTGCGACCCCCTGCGATACTCGGTCATCATGCATGGAGGGCTCTGTACCAGGTTGGCCATCACATCCTGGGTCAGTGGTTCTCTCAACTCTCTCATGCAGACCATCATCACCTTTCAGCTGCCCATGTGCGCAAACAAGTATATTGATCACATATCCTGTGAACTCCTAGCTGTGGTCAGACTGGCCTGTGTGGACACCTCCTCCAATGAGATCGCGATCATGGTTTCTAGCATTGTCTTGCTGATGACACCCTTCTGCCTGGTCCTCTTGTCCTACATCCAGATCATCTCCACCATCCTGAAGATCCAGTCCACAGAGGGAAGAAAGAAAGCCTTCCACACCTGTGCGTCTCACCTCACAGTGGTCGTCCTGTGCTATGGCATGACCATTTTCACCTACATCCAGCCCCGCTCCAGTCCTTCTATCCTTCAGGAGAAGTTGATTTCTGTCTTCTATGCCATTTTGATGCCCGTGCTGAATCCCATGATTTATAGCATAAGGAATAAGGAGGTGAAGGGGGCCTGGCAGAAACTACTAGGGCAGTTATCTGAATTAATGTCAAAACTGGCAACTTGATGAATCCTGAGCATTAGCTAGAGAAAAGAGCTTTGCTTGTGAATTCTTTCACTTAACTAGATATGGCAAGCATCACCTGCATTGTCCTGGCAACCAGGAAGGGGATGCTGACACATGTACTGGTGATGCCGGGTAGGAGGGTGGAGGGTGGGTTGGGGTGTGGGCTGTGGGTGTATGTTTATGTCACAACATCACGTTCAGTGGAGTTAAGCACTGCGGTAATGGAACTTCCCACCCTTACTCAATCTCCATTCATATGTCCTGGGAGTAATGAACAAAAAGTACAGTTTGCTGTTTTGATGTGTCACACTGTTTGTAATTGTGGACCTATTCATGAATCTTACTTTGGACCATTGGTTCTTATTCATTCAAATTTTATATAAAGTTATTGTGTTTTCATTGGTAACAAGAGCATTTTCACATTTTAGACTCAAATTACTGAGCAGCATTTGTATCTACATTCAATAATTGTGTGAGTTGTTGTTCTGAAGAGAGAGATGCTCTCAAGGCTGTTCAGATGGCTTTGTGCTGGACCTGCTACATGTACTCACAGCATCTCGTCTGCCTGATGAAGGTACCTCAGTGGAGGAGCATCAACTGAAGGTCTTGTTTTGCAGTGATAGGAATATAACTAAAGGTATTTAGATGAGGCTACTACGGGCCAAGGATACGTCACATTTGGGGCACCACCTAATACAGTTAGAGAAGGGTTTAACTACATATACGAGGGTGCCATTTAAATGTTAAAACCATCCCATTTCTGAAATAAGTATTAACTCTCTTCCTAGACTTTAACCATAGAATTAGCACACAAAATTTGAGATAATGTATAAATATAAAAGATGTAGTTAATCTTAGAAAGGACAGATTCCTCAGCCAAAGCCAATGAAAGATAAGAGAACTTTATATGAATTCGTTGAATCCGGATACCTGTGCAGTGTTTTCCTCTAGTCTCTGTTTTGAACACTTTCTCCCATTCCTCCTCCCCCACACGGCAGGACCCCTAGTTGGTCTTTGTAAACTAATGAGGTGGAATAGTCAAGGAGAGTAAGACTTTGGGGTGATTCCAGAAGTCTTCCTGTATGAAAGGACAAGAACGTTCTTTGTTTAGATGAGGAAAGTGAGTACAAGTTACTGAAATGATAACAACCCAAACAGAGGGCAACCAGTGAAAAATACAGAGCTTGACAAGAGCACAGAGTTCAAAAATTCCCTGGAGCCGTGCTTGCAGGACAGAGAAGATGAGGAAATGGTGGGGATGAAGCAGGCAGGTGAAGAAGGGTCAGATCACAGAGGGCATTGAATGCCATATTATATTTTAGATTTACTCAATAGCAATGTGGAGCTGGCAACTATTTTTAAGCAGGGATATGACCTGATAAAATTTACATTTTAGAATTATCACCATGGCCGGGGCGCCTGGGTGGCTCAGTCGGTTAAGCGTCCGACTTCAGCTCGGGTCACGATCTCGCAGTCCGTGAGTTCGAGCCCCGCGTCGGGCTCTGGGCTGATGGCTCGGAGCCTGGAGCCTGCTTCCGATTCTGTGTCTCCCTCTCTCTCTGCCCCTCCCCTGTTCATGCTCTGTCTCTCTCTGTCTCAAAAATAAATAAAACATTAAAAAAAATTTTTTTTTTTTTTAAAAAGAATTATCGCCATGGCAATGATTCAGCGGAAGAAGAGCTTAGAGGCCGGGGGACCAGCTGGCTGACCTCTCTAGCAGTACTATTGAGACATTAGAGGAATCTGAACGAAGGAGAAAAGTCAAGCCAAGTTACATGATTTAAAAGAGATTTTAGAGAGACATTACATCTTCTCCCAGATTGCAATTCCTACATGGACCTCATACCTCCTCTAAAATGTCATTATCTTGGTCTAAATATTATGTAAACCATGGAGTAAAGTGTAACATTTACCACCATGGGCAGCCCTAAATAAAGTAGTAGGAAAAGAGTTGAAGGAGAAGAAAATTAGCCAAAAATACGAATATACACATGACACGCAAAGGAGGAAAGTATGTGGAGATGCTGTATCCAGATGCTGAAATGTTCAGGATGCTTCACTGTCCACCGCAGGATCCCTGCGCCTTCCCCCTGCCTCCATGCCTTTGCTGTCCCTCCCCCCACCTTCAAGGGCAGCGCACAGGTGACCTCTCTGAATCTGCCTTTCTGCTTCCAGACTCACTGGTGGTTCCTCAGCTCAGCTGAGTCAGCTCATAAGTGGTCTTTATATAAATATATATAAATATATGTAATATAATATTTTTAATATATTCAGAGCATTTCATCCTAAAGCAGCAGAATACATATTCTTTTTGAGTGCACATGGAACATTCTCCACAGTAGATCACATACTGGGTCATAGATCAGGCCTCAACAAGTATAAGAACACTGAGATCATACCATGCATATTTTCAGACCACAGCGTTATGAAACTTGAAGTCAACCATAAGAAAAAATTTGGAAAGGCCACAAATACATGGAGGTTAAAGAAAATCCTACTAAAGAATGAATGGGTTAAGCAGGAAATTAAAGAAGAAATTAAAAAATATATGGAAGCAAGTGAAAGTGAAAACACAACAGTCCAAAACCTTTGGGATGCGGCAAAGGCGGTAAGAAGATGGAAGTATATAGCAACACAAGCCTACCTCAAGAAGCCAGAAAAGTCTTAAATACCCAGTCTAACCTTACACTTAAAGGAGCTAGAAAAGGAACATCAAATAAAATCTAACACCAGCAGAGGAAGGGAAATTACAAAGATTAGAACAGAAATAAATGATATAGAAAAAACAAACAAACAAAAAACAGTAGAAAAGATCAGTAAAACTAAGAGCTGGTTCTTTGAATGAATTAATAAAATTTTTCTAAAAATATTTTATTTCTAAGTAATCTCCACACCCAATGTGGGCTCATAATCACAATCCTGAGGTCAAGAGCTGCATGCTGCACTGACTGAGCCAGCCAGGTGCCCCATGAATAATAAGACTGATAACTCCCTAGCCGGACTTATCAAAAAGAAAAGAGAAAGAACCCAAATAAATAAAAGCACAAATGAAAGAGCAGAGATCATAACCAACATCATGGAAATACAAACACTTATAAGAAAATGTTATGAAAAATTATATGCCAACAAACTAGGCAATCTGGAAGAAATGGATACATTCCTAGAAACATACAAACTACCAAAACTGAAACAAGAAGAAATACAAAATTTGAATAGACTGATAACCAGTAAAGAAATTGAATCAGTAATTGAAAATCTCCCAACAAACAAAAGTCCAGGTCCAGATGGCTTCCCAGGGGAATTTTACCAGACTTTTAAAGAATAGTTGGGTCACGTGGGTGGCTTTGTTGGGTAAGCATCCAACTCTTGATTTTGTCTCAGGTAGCGATCCCCGGGTCGTGGGATCAGGCTCTGCCTCAGGCTCTATGCTGAGCGTGGAGCCTGCTTGAGATTCTCTCTCTCTCTCTTTCTCTCCCTCTGTCCCTCTCCCCTGTTGTCTCTAAAATAAAACACACACACACACACACACACACAACAGAGTTAATATGTATTCTTCTTACACTGTTCCAAAAAATAGAAATGGAAGGAAAACTTCCAAATTTGTTCTATGAGGTCAGCATTATCTTAATTCAAAAAAAAAAAAAAAACAAAAAAACAAAAAAAACAAACGAAGACCCCACTGTAGAAGAGAATTACAGGCCTTATCCCTGATGAACATGGATGCAAAAATTCTCAATAAGACACTAGCAAATCAAGGGGCGCCTGGGTGCCTCAGTCAGTTAAGCGTCCAACTTCGGCTCAGGTCATGATGTCGGGGTTGGTGGGTTCGAGTCCTGCGTTGGGCTCTGTGCTGACCGCTTAGAGCCTGGAGCCTGCTTCAGATTCTGTCTCCGTCTCTCTGCCTCTGCCCTGCTTGTGCTCTCTCTCTCAAATATAAAAATAAAAAATAAAAAAAAGATACTAGCAAATCAAATCCAACAGTACATTAAAAGATTTATTCACCACGATCCAGTGGGATTTACTCCTGGGCTGTAGGGCTGGTTCAGTATTCACAAATCAATCAACATGATATACCACATTAATAAAAGAAAGGATAAGAACCACATGATCCCATCAATAGATGCAGAAAAAGCATTTGACAAAATACAGCATTCATTCTTGATAGAAACCCTCAACAAAGTAGGGATAGAGGGAACATACGTCACCATCATAATGGTCATATATGAAAGACCCACAGCTAATAACATCTTAAATGGAGAAAAACTGAGAGCTTTCCTCTAAGGTCAGGAATAAGACAGGGATGTCCACTCTTACCACTGTCATTTAACATAGTACTGGAAGTCCTAGCCTCAGCAATCAGACAACAAAAAGAAAGAAAAGGCATCCAAATTGGCAAGGAAGAAGTCAAGCTTTCACTATTCTCAGATGACACGATAATCTATGTAGAAAACTCAAAAGACTCCACCAGAAAATTACTGGAACACAAATTCAGCAAAGTTGTAGGATATAAAATCAGTGTACAGAAATCTGTTGCATTTCTGTATACCATAATGAAGCTGCAGAAAGAAAAATCAAGGAATTGATCCCATTTACAACTGTGTCAAAAATCATAAGATACCTAGCAGTAAACCTAATCAAAGAGGTAAAAAAACTGTATTCTGTAAAGTAACACTTATGAAAGAAGTTGGAGATGACACAAAGAAATGGAAAACATTCCATCTTCATGGATTAGAAGAACAAATATTGTTAAAATGTCTATACTCTGTAAAGCAATCTACCCATTTAATGCAATCCCTGTCAAAATACCACCAGCATTTTTTACAGAGCTAGAACAAACAATCCTGAAATGTGTATGAAACCACAAAAGACCCTGAATTGCTAACACAATCCTGAAAAAGAACGGTGAAGCTGGAGGCATCATAATTCTGTACTTCAAGCTACGAGGCTGAAGTCATTTTCACTTACTTTTAAAGGCATGTTTTAAAAGACAAAGTATAAGTGGGAGATGGGAGTAATAATTTACAGGTAAGCAAAATATTCAATGGCAAATAATGATTTTTAAGCCCAGGAATTTAAGTCAAATAAACTGCTTCTCTGAAAGCAGCTTACCCAGATTATATGCATAGCGTTTGGAGCAAATACTTTGTTATATTCATGTTTACCTTGCAAACCAAGCCTACACATTGATAGTATATATTATTATGTCTGTCACAAATGCTTCTTGAAAGAACTATTTCAATTCCTAAGCTGACCCTAGAGATGAACTTTCTGGGCAGAGGAGAGCATTTCCTGTTTGGGGAACAGCAGGAATTGTAGGATGAGTGGGGGCTCACAGGGGAGAGAAGTGGGGAAAATTGAAATTCTGGTTGACTTTGAACCTCTTCTCTCTCAGTTGGTTGAGATGTGGCATTCAAGTCACTGGAGATTATAGACCAAATATTTGTGAAGTGGGTAATGGTAAAATAAAGTGTTAGAATGAAGGATTAACAAGACACTGGTTTACAGAATAAGTTGTTCCAGGCATTTTCAAATTTATTATATTAGAAACACCTGAAAGGCTCATTAAGCCACAGTTTGCTGACCTTCCTGCGTAGTTTCTGATTCAGTGAGCCTGGGTCGAATGAAGGCTATCACTTTGAAATGCACTGAATTACTTGGCTTTGGTACAAATACTAAGACAATAGGAGTCAGCAACATTAAGAATGGAAAGGAAGGCACCATGCCACAATTTTTTTAAAGTTATATTTATTTATTTTGAGAGAGAGAGAGAGAGAGAAAGGGAGAGAGAGAGAGAGTACGAGCTGGGGAGGGGCAGAGAGAGAGGGAGAATCCCAAGCAGGGTCTGCACCAGCATGGCAGAGCCCAACTCAGGTCTTGAACTCACAAACTGTGAGATCATCACTTAAGCTGAAACCAAGAGTTGGACGCTTAGCCAACTGAGCCACCTAGGTGCCTCCATGCCACAAATGTTTGGAATCCGAGTTGGTATAACTTGCTGAGTGATGGAGGTTGAATGAGTAGGAAGGTCCCCCAGGTTAGGAGCAGGAGTGACTGAGAGTGCTGTTGGGTCCTTACAATGCTTGGAATTTGAGAGTTTCCTTTGTTGTCTACAGATGAGTAGAGAAAAACAGCAGTGATGTGAACGTCTGGGTTCAGTGACTACAGCTCTCCCAACCATGGAATGTTTCCAGCTTTCCTCAAAGTACCCCACCAATTCTGTCAGTTCTGTGGGAGTGCAGAAACTCAGGTGAGGAAAGAGAAGCATCTCTACTTTCCCTTTCTATTGCCTGGATGATCACAGCAGCAAGTCACGGGTGCTGTGGTGTCAGGTGTTACGATAACATGGCAGAATGAGTGGACAAGCAGGATGACACCCACATGGATGAGAAGAGAGGATGCCTGGGAGATAACTCCTGGACGTTAGGGAAGTAGGTGAGGTGGCATGTAGATGCTGAGGGGATGCCTAAGTGGGTGGCTGAGCTGACAAGCAGATGGCTGAGTGAGCATGGGTGGGGGGGAGGTGTGGACAGCGGGTAAGTGCGTGGATATGTACATGGTGGTGCTGAGAGGGACTGGGTATTTGACTGGGAAAGGAAGGGACAAAGGATTTGCCGACAGGGAGATTGATTATTAATGACTTTGGATCCCCTTTACTTTTTTTTTTCCTGGAGACTATAAGACTCTATGTTTGTAGATCCTATTTGGAGCATTAAATCTGTTTCTACAGCGCTATTATTTTTGGAACTTGAATAGTACCGTGAGAGATGTACTTGGGTGTGTGTCCTTCCCTGCAAAGCTTGCCGCAGGCCCAGGGGGCTCTTTGCACACATGTCAGGGGAGTGAGGTCAATGCTCCTGTGTTCAGAAGGAGAAATGAGGGTATCTTGGAGCCCAAGGGGATAACTGATTTTTTCCTCACCAGGTGTGGTTGCAGACCTAGTCACTGCTCAGTAAAAAGGGGGCATGAGTGCTAAATGTCAGGTTGGGGCTACAGGAGAATATTCTGAACCCTCAGTAAGCTGTCATCTTTGGCTTTTTAGAATGACCTTTGGCTTTAGGGGATTGTTAGAGTTTGAAGAGGATGGAGAAGAACAGGCTTTATGGGGAGCAGAAGGGCAGCATGGAGGCCCTGACCTTGAGAAGTGGGAGTGCTGTCAGCCACGGACACTCTAATGAATGAAGCTCCTGAGGGGAGTCTGTCCGCCCCATGTTGCTAGTTCAAACACTGCTGCACCTCATTAGCTTTGCATTGGAGCCGATTGTGGGACACCTGTGAATTTCGAGTAGCTGTTTCCCTCACAATCGAAACTAGTCCCAGGTGAGACCTTAGCCAGGAGCCCGAGGAGTCTGGGACTCTTCATCGGTCTGGCCCATGGCTTTGTTGGAGGGAAGCATTCTGTAGAAACCAACATAAACTTGGACGAAAGTGGACACGCCTGTGTGCTAGGCACTAATCAACGCTTGAGAGCGCTAACGGAGGCACCAGCAGAGGGTGGGTGTGTGCAGAGGTGTTTAGAGGGGCAGAAGTAGAACAGTTCTGACTTATTAGGGTCTTTGGATCAGGGATGTGACCCACGGATACTCCAATCTTCTCACCATGAATAAGATGGCAAATGTAGTAAAATGTTTCTGCCTTCCCGATGCTGGGCTCAGGTACATTTCTGTTCCAAGGGTTTTCTCTTCTGCACGATGTATTGACAACAAGAAAGAGTGTAATGGTGGGGATGCAGAAGAGAATGATTCATATTTAAAACTGAAGAGGCTAGTGATGACTTCTGCATCATATTTGGGGAGAACCTAAGGGAAAAGCCCAGATATGTAAAATGATAAGTATTACATTCATGAAAATGTAGTAGGTGTTTATTACATTTCCAAAAAGGTAAATTATTAATAATATAAAGTCTTTTTTCTCAATCTTCCCAAAGTATATATATACCAAGTAATTTTATTTTCCTTTCAGTGTTAGAAATGGAAATGTAAGATAGTTAAGTGGATTGTTCCAAGTCCTACAACACTCTGAATGTGAACTGGGACTAGAACTGAGGTCTCCTGACTCTCATTTTTGGGGTTAGTTCCTCTAGATTGGGCTGTAGGGATTGCACTGTGGGGACATAGCAGACTGAGGGAATTGTACTGCCATAGACTCCCCACTGGGGACAAGACCTACAAAGAAGCTGAGCATTTACCGAGTGAAATCATGATAAAATATGTCATCAAGGTGGTTTGAGGATCGCACATATTGGAGAAACTGAGGGTCAATAATTGCTTATTATGTGAAATGCCAGGCACCAAATCCAGATGGGAAGTAGAAAACTTGTTGACTTCTGCGGATATAAAACCATTAACAGAAAACGTTGGGTTGGTGCCAGTATTCCTGCCCGTGATGGGTACATTTAGTATATACAACAGCTAAATACTCAGCCACAGCTCAGGTGAATCCTCCTATAAATGAAAGTGCCGTCTCCATTGATATTCAAGTTTGTGAGTTTATGGTTCTTGTGTATTTGGCCTAGTCATAGATAAAACATATCTGTAGGTTGTAGGACCCTCATGTCCTCTGCTCTTGTATTCAGGACTTTATTTGTCTGAGCTAAGACTGTAGAGGACTCCAAATAGGAATCCAATATGACTGAGACTTGATGGACGATTACAAAGATATGCATAGACTTTCAGAGGAGAAAAAGCTTTCAGCATTTTTACCCCTTAGGTACAGGGCATAGTCTCTATAATGAGTAGGGGGAAATATGGGTAGTGGGCTCACCCTCAAGGTTAACTATATTTCATATTGGATTTTGGGGGCCAGTCCAAGGTTTTGTCCATCTCTGCAGGCTTTGAATTCGCATGAAAAGTGGAAAGAATTATTATTCTGAAATATAATTCTGGAAAGTGAGATACTGGGGAAAACTTCTATAGTGTGCATACCTCTTGAGTCTGTTTGAACTAACAATTCTCCCTTCCTAATGGAGATAAAAAAGACAATTTATTGAAGAAGCCAGCCAAAAGAAGTGGAAAAAGATAGTTTTAAATGAATAAAGCACTCACTGGAGTAGGAAACTAAGATGTGGCAATGAATGTTGCAAATAGAAAAAGTACCCTTGTGTTGAGCCCTGAACACTCTCATGTTTGCAAGTTTATTTGAATATGGAGTGTTTGTCCATAGAGTAGCAATGGAAACTAAAAGCAATTAAAAATGATTTTAGGGGCGCCTGAGTGTCTCAGTTGGTTGAGTGTCCGATTTTGGCCCAGGTCATGATCTCACGGTCCCTGAGTTCGAGCCCCGTGTGGGGCTCTGTACTGACAACTCAGAGCCTGGAGCCTGCTTAAGATTCTGTGCCTCCCTCTTTCTCTGCTCCCCTCCCACCTGTGCTATGTCTCTCTGTCAAAAATAAATAACATTTAAAAAATTTAAAAAAAAGATTCTAGGGGAGACTTGGTGGCTCAGTGGGTTAAGCATCTGACTTCAGCTCAGGTCATGATCTTGTGGTTAGTGAGTTAGAGCTCCATGCCTGACTGTGCTGACAGCTCAGAACCTGAAGCCTGCTTTGGATTCTGTGTCTCCCTCTCTCTCTCTCTCTGTCCCTCCCCTCTCATGCTCTGTCTCTCATAAATTAATAAGCATTAAAATAGATTTTTTAAAAATGACTTTAAAATGGGAAAGACAGCAACTGAAGACATTTCCAGAGAACCGTTAAATAATAATCTTCTCTATGTGGCACCAATATAGTGAAAATTCTGTCAGTGCTTGTTTGATTTTCTGTGGGTCAGGTTTCTGGTCTTACTTGATGAGTAGTTGCTCATAGTTCTTTGAGACCTTATCAGTTCTATTAGAGCAGGAATATGGGGAGGATGTGGCAAAAGGCCAAGAGGGCACTTTACTACATTGCAAAGCCATGTTACTTGGGGGCCATCCCCTTCCTCTCAGGCATCCTGCAGAGTTGTAGGGAACTCATGGAAGGAGCTCCATCTGGGAGGTCCACTGGTCAGAGTTTAGGTAAATTTTGACAGATGAGTTGGAGACACCTCATTTCCATGACTCCAAAATACCATGTGTTCACAAATGTTACCAAAAATTACTGCCTCAGAATTTATCATTAGAAATCTATCTAACTTGACTTAAGATCTTGACTTTGCTGAGATTCTTTTTAAGATGGGCAGAGGAAAGGGCAGTCAGTTTTAGAGCATGGACCATTTTACTCCCTTGGTGTGGGGAGTTACAGAGATGGCATGAAAGTATTTTATTCATAGAGGAGGTGTTGAAGACAGCCATAGATAAATGGAGGCAGGAATAAACCAAGGCTAAATTTTATCTACCCCATTGACATAAAAACCAGTCCTGGTTTTAATATCAGCCGACAGCGTTGTCTGAATTTTTCAGTTCATCTTCTTGTTCAGGTGACATATACTTCCACCTAAAAATGTTATCAGGTGGTAGGAGATAGGAAAAATTATTATGGTTGGATTGATAAAAGTAGAACATGTTGAAAAATAATGCTTCACTTGTTATAGTTTACATCAGTTTATAATCCAGAAACTATATCCATGGAATCAGTGAATACATTTCCTTTTTTAAAAAAAAATTTCAATGTTTATTTATTTTTGAGAGAGAGAGAGTGCATGTGAGTGGGGAAGTGGCAGAGAGAGGAGGAGACAGAGAATCCCAAGCAGGGTCTGTGCTATCTGCACAGAGCCCGGTGCAGGGCTTGAACTCACGAACTGCGAGATCATGATCTGAGCTGAAACCAAGAGTCAGAGGGTTAACCGACTGAACCATGCAAGGGCCCCACATTTCCTTTTCTAAAAAGTAGTTTATAAAGGTTGACCAATATTAACTTTAAATTAGGTCATGTTAATGCTCATACCCATACTATTATACCAGTACTGTCACTAATATTTCACAAGGACATTCCTCATACATTTCCTACATTTCAACTTAAATGTGCTTGTGAGTCATGTAATATTAACTGCTTCATACATAAAATTTGTCACTGAACCAAACAACAGAGTTGCTGAATAAAATCAGATTTAATTTTTTTTAATAATGTTTATTTATTATTGAGAGACAGAGAGATGGAGCATGAGCATGGGAGGGGCAGAGAGAGGGGGAGACACAGAATCCGAAGCAGGCTTCAGGCTCTAAGCTGTCAGCACAAGCCCGAAGCAGGGCTCGAACTCACAAACCACGAGATCATAACCTGAGCCGAAGTTGGACGCTTAACCGACTGAGCCCCTTAGGTGCCCCAATAAAATCAAAATTTAAATCTAGGTTCTCTGATTCCAGATTTTCTCCAAGGACCTGACTTTTCCCAATGGTTCCTTTTGTAATAAGTTCACCCATTTTATCCGGATGGGTCTAGTTGATATATGCAAGGTAGTTTTTAAAAACTCTCCAACCAAGTTTTCTTCATCGTTTATCATTGTACCTATGATTGTCACCTACCATCCTCTCCTTGCCCTGGAATCTGAGGTTAAGTTTGTAAGATGTGAGCTCGTGGAATTGTAATGCATTATCTTCAGACTTTCACTGGGTCTCCCTGAGACCACCCTATGTTCTTCATGAAGGTACTGTCCTGACTCTGAGGCAGAGTGGATATAGTGTCTGTTAGGATTACACCTGCCATTTTGGATCATGAATGGTATGAAACCTCAGAATAAGCCTAGTCAGAGGTGTACAACATGTATTCACAAGAAGTTATTTTTATGGTTCTTTCATTCAGCAGCTTCTGTTATATCTGAATCTCTCTACAGATTAATAATTATCACAATTTTTAATGGAATGGAAAACCAGAAGTGCGTGATAGAGTTTATTCTCCTTGGCCTGTCCAGTGCTTGGGACATATGTGTCTTCTTCTTATAAATTTTTAAAAAAATATTTATTTTTGAGAGAGAGAGAGAGAGAGAGAGCGAGCGAGCAGGGGAGGGGCAGAGAGAGAGGGAGACACAGAATTCGAAGCAGGTTCCAGGCTCCGAGCTGTCAGTACAGAGCCTGATGTGGGGCTCGAACTCACAAACTGAGATCATGACCCGAGCCAAAGTCAGACACTCAACTGACTGAGCCACCCAGGCGCCCCACGGTTCTCCCTCTTTGTTGTCTTCTTGATCATGTACATGGTGACAGTGCTGGGGAACTTCCTCATTGTCCTTCTGATCAAACTGGACAGCCGACTCCACACTCCCATGTACTTCTTTCTCACCAACCTCTCCCTTGTTGATGTCTCTTATACCACAAGCATCGTCCCCCAGATGTTGGTGCATCTTCTAATAGAACATAAAGCAATCCCATTTGTGAGCTGTGAAGCCCAGTTATTTTTCTCCTTGGGCTTGGGTGGGATTGAGTTTGTTCTACTGATACTGATGGCCTATGACTGCTATGTGGCAATGTGTGACCCCCTGTGATACTTGGTCATCATGCATGGAGGGCTCTGTACTAAGTTGGCCATCACATCCCGGGTCAGTGTCTCCATGAACGCGCTTATGCAAAAACTCAAAAATAAGATAACTGTGCAAAGTTAACAAAACATCTATAAAATCTGTATATCAAGAATAGCTTTTTATCACACATTATGAAACAGTTACCCCCCAGAGCATTATAAACTTATAAAATATAAGATTATACATTTTTAGAAAAAACATAGGAGAATAACGCGATCTAGGGATTGGAAAAGTTTTCTTAGATGTGACATAAGCCTGTGTTACAACGTGAAAAATGATAAATTGAATTTCACCAAGCTTATAAAATTCTACCCTGAGAAAGACTCTATTGAGAAGATAAAAGGTTAAGGTACAGGCTGAAGAAAATATTTGCAAACCGCATATTCAACTGTGGACTAGTATCTAGAATACACAAGGAATTCTCAAAGTTTAACAGTAGAAAAACAAACAATCCAGTGACATAAAAATCCATTTTACTGAAGTAGATAAACAGATGGTAAATAAGCACATAGAAAGATGTCCAACATTTATAAACATTAGGAAAATGCAAACTAAATGAAAATAGTGATAATACCAAATGTTTTCTCTTTGTTTATTTTTTATTTTTTAAAATTTACATCCAAATTAGCATATAGTGCAACAATGATTTCAAGAGTAGATTCCTTAGTGCCCCTTACCCATTTAGCCCATCTCCCCTCCCACAACCCCTCCAGTAACCCTGTGTTTGTTCTCCATATTTATGAGTCTCTTCTGTTTTGTCCCCCTCCCTGTTTTTATATTCTTTTTGTTTCCCTTCCCTTATGTTCATCTGTTTTGTCTCTTAAAGTCCTCATATGGGTGAAGTCATATGATTTTTGTCTTTCTCTGACTGACTAATTTCACTTAGCATAATAGCCTCCAGTTCCATCCACGTAGTTGCAAATGGCAAGATTTCACTCTTTTTGATCGCCGAGTAATCCTCCACTGTATGTATGTGTATATATACATGTACATGTATATGTATATATATATATATATATATATATATATATATATATATACACACCACATCTTCTTTATCCATTCATCCATCAATGGACATTCGGGCTCTTTCCATACTTTGGCTATTGTTGATAGTGCTGCTATAAACATGGAGGTGCGTGTGTCCCTTGGAAACAGCACACCTGTATCCCTTGGATAAATGCCTAGTAGGGCAATTTCTGGGTCGTAGGGTAGTTCTATTTTTGTTTTTTTGAGGAACCTCCATACTGTTTTCCAGAGTGGCCGCACCAGCTTGCATTCCCACCAACAATGCAAAAGAGATCCTCTTTTGGAGGATAAAAAGCTGTGCAGAAGCTTTTTATTTTGATGAGGTCCCAGTAGTTCTTTTTTTTTTTTTTTTTTTTTTTTTTTGCTTTTGTTTCCCTTGCCTCCAGAGACATGTTGAGTAAGAAGTTGCTGTGGCCAAGATCAAAGAGGGTTTTGCCTGCTTTCTCCTCGAGGATTTTGATGGCTTCGTGTCCTAAATTTAGATCTTTCACCCATTTTGAGTTTATTTTTGTGTATGCTGTAAGAAAGTGGTCCAGGTTCATTCTTCTGCATGTCGTTGTCCAGTTTTCCCAGCACCACTTGCTGAAGAGACTGTCTTTATTGCATTGGATATTCTTTCCTGCTTTGTCAAAGGTTAGTTGGCCACACGTTTGTGAGTCCATTTCTGGGTTCTCTATTCTGTCCCATTGATCTGACTGTTCTCCGCATCTATTGAGAGGATCATATGGTTCTTGTCCTTTCTTTTATTGATGTGATGAATCACGTTGATTGTTTTTGTGGATTGAACCAGCCCTGCATCCCAGGTACAAATTCCACTTGGTTGTGGTGAATAATTTTTTAATGTATTGTTCGATCCGGTTGGCTAATATCTTGTTGAGGATTTTGCATCCATGTTCATCAGGGAAATTGGTCTATAGTTCTCCTTTTTAATGGGGTCTCTTCCTGGGTTTGGAATCAAGGTAATGCTGGTTTCATAGAAAGAGTTTGGAAGTTTTCCTTCCATGTCTATTTTTTGGAACAGTTTCAAGAGAATAGGTGTTAACTCTTCCTTGAATGTTTGGTAGAATTCCCCTGGAAAGCCATCTGGCCCTGGACTCTTGTTTTTTGGCAGATTTTTGATTACTAATTCGATTTCCTTACTGGTTATGGGTCTGTTCAAATTTTCTATTTCTTCCTGTTTCAGTTTTGGTGGGAACTTGGAAGTTGTCCATTCCTAGGAAGTTGTCCATTTCTTCCAGATTGCCCATTTTGTTGGCATATAATTGCTCATAATATTCTCTTATTATTTTTGTTTCTGCTGTGTTGGTTGTGGTCTCTCCTCTTTCATTCTTTTTTTTTTAAATTTTTTTTTAACGTTTATTTATTTTTGAGACAGAGAGAGACAGAGCATGAATGGGGGAGGGTCAGAGAGAGAGGGAGAGACAGAATCAGAAGCAGGCTCCAGGCTCTGAGCCATCAGCCCAGAGCCCGACGCGGGGCTCGAACTCACGGACCGTGAGATCGTGACCTGAGCTGAAGTCGGACGCTCAACCGACTGAGCCACCCAGGCGCCCCTCTCCTCTTTCATTCTTGATTTTATTTATTTGGGTCCTTTCCTTTTTCTTTTTGAGCAAACTGGCTAGAGGTTTATCAATTTTGTTAATTCTTTCAAAGAACCAGCTTCTGGTTTCATTGATCTGTTCTACTGTTTTTCTTGGTTTTGATAGCATTAATTTCTGCTCTACTCTTTATTATTTCCTGTCTTCTGTTGGTTTTGGATTTTATTTGCTATTCTTTTTCTAGCTCCTTAAGGTGTAAGGTTAGGCTGTGTATCAGATCTTTCTTCCTTCTTTAGGAAGGCCTGGATTGCTATATACTTTCCTCTTATGACCGCCTTTGCTGCGTCCCAGAGGTTTTGGGTTGTGGTGTTATCATTTTCATTGACTTCCATATACTTTTAAATTTCCTCTTTAACTGCTTGGTTGGCCCATTCATCCTTTAGTAGGATGTTCTTCCGTCTCCAAGTATTTGTTACCTTTCCAAATTTTTTCTTGTGGTTGATTTCAAGTTTCATAGCATTGTGCACTTGAGAAGAAAGTATATTCTGTTGCTTTGGGATGCAGAGTTCTAAATATATCTGTCAAGTCCATCTGATCCAATGTATCATTCAGGGCCCTTGTTTCTTTATTGACTGTGTGTCTAGATGATCTATCCATTTCTGTAAGTGGGGTGTTAAAGTCCCCTGCAGTGACCACGTTCTTATCAATAAGGTTGCTTATGTTTATGAGTAATTGTTTTATATATCTGGGGGCTCCGGTATTCGGCGCATAGACATTTATAATTGTTAGCTCTTCCTGATGGATAGACCCTGTAATTATTATATAATGCCCTTCTTCATCTCTTGTTACAGCCTTTAATTTAAAGTCTAGTTTGTCTGATATAAGTATGGCTACTCCAGCTTTCTTTTGGCTTCCAGGAGCATGATAAATAGTTCTCCATCCCCTCACTCTCAATCTAAAGGTGTCCTCAGATCTAAAATGAGTCTCTTGTAGACAGCAAATAGATGGGTCTTGTTTTTTTATCCTTTCTGATACCCTATGTCTTTTGGTTGGCGCATTTAATCCATTTACATTCAGTGTTATTATAGAAAGATACGGGTTTAGAGTCATTGTGATGTCTGTATGTTTTATGCTTGTAGCGATGTCTCTGGTACTTTGTCTCACAGGATCCCCCTTAGGATCTCTTGTAGGGCTGGTTTAGTGGTGACGAATTCCTTCAGTTTTTGTTTGTTTGGGAAGACCTTTATCTCTCCTTCTATTCTAAATGACAGACTTGCTGGATAAAGGATTCTCGGCTGCATATTTTTTCTGTTTAGCACACTGAAGACATCGTGCCAAGCCTTTCTGGCCTGCCAAGTTTCAAAGGAGAGATCAGTCACGAGTCTTATAGGTCTCCCTTTATATGTGAGGGCACGTTTATCCCTTGCTGCTTTCAGAATTTTCTCTTTATCCTTGTATTTTGCCAGTTTCACTATGATATGTCATGCAGAAGATCGATTCAAGTTATGTCTCAAGGGAGTTCTCTGTGCCTCTTGGATTTCAATGCCTTTTTCCTTCCCCAGTTCAGGGAAGTTCTCAGCTATAATTTCTTCAAGTACCCCTTCAGCACCTTTCCCTCTCTCTTCCTCCTCTGGGATACCAATTATGCGTATATTATTTCTTTTTAGTGTATCACTTAGTTCTCTAATTTTTCCCTCATACTCCTGGATTTTTTTATCTCTCTTTCTCTCAGCTTCCTCTTTTTCCATAACTTTATCTTCTAGTTCACCTATTCTCTCCTCTGCCTCTTCAATCCGAGCCGTCGTCGTTTCCATTTTGTTTTGCATTTCGTTTAAAGCGCTTTTCAGCTCCTCGTGACTGTTCCTTAGTCCCTTGATCTCTGTGGCAAGAGATTCTCTGCTGTCCTGTATACTGTTTTCAAGCCCAGCGATTAATTTTATGACTATTATTCTAAATTCACTTTCTGTTATATTATTTAAATCCTTTTTGATCAGTTCATTAGCTGTTGTTATTTCCTGGAGATTCTTCTGAGGGGAATTCTTCCGTTTGGTCATTTTGGATAGTCCCTGGAGTGGTGAGGACCTGCAGGGCACTTCCCCTGTGCTGTGGTGTATAACTGGAGTTGGTGGGCGGGGCCGCAGGCCGACCTGATGTCTGCCCCCAGCCCACCACTTGGGCCACAGTCAGACTGGTGTGTGCCTTCTCTTCCCCTCTCCTAGGGGCGGGATTCACTGTGGGGTGGCGTGGCCCGTCTGGGCTACTTGCACACTGCCAGGCTTGTGGTGCTGGGGATCTGGCATATTAGCTGGGGTGGGTAGGCAAGGTGCACGGGGGCAGGAGGGGCAGGCTTAGCTCGCTTCTCCTTAGGTGATCCACTTCAGGAGGGGCCCTGGGGCAGCGGGAGGGAGTCAGATCCGCTGCCGGAGGTTTGGCTCCGCAGAAGCACAGAATTGGGTGTTTGCGCAGAGCGAGCAAGTTCCCTGGCAGGAACCGGTTCCCTTTGGGATTTTGGCTGGGGGATGGGCGGGGGAGATGGCGCTGGCGCCTTTGTTCCCCGCCAAGCTGAGCTCTGACGTCCGGGGGCTCAGCAGCTCTCCCTCCCTTTGTCCTCCAGCCTTCCCGCTTTCCGAGCAGAGCTGTTCACTTATGACCTCCCAGACGCTAAGTCGCGCTTGCTGTCGGAACACAATCCGTCCGGCCCCTCCGCTTTTGCCAGCCAGACTCGGGGGCTCTGCTTGGCCGGCGAGCCGCCCCTCCGCCTCGGCTCCCTCCTGCCAGTCCGTGGAGCGCTCACCGCCTCGCCGCCCTTCCTACCCTTCCTTCCTTGGGCCTCTCGTCTGCATTTGGCTCCGGAGACTCCATTCTGCTAGTCTTCTGGTGGTTTTCTGGGTTAGTTAAGCAGGTGTAGGTGGAATCTAAGCAATCAGCAGGACGCGCGGTGAGCCCAGCGTCCTCCTACGCCACCATCTTCAAGGATCCTCTCGAGTTTCATAGCATTGTGGTATGAAAATATGCACGGAATGATCTTGATCTTTTTGTACTTACTTAGGGCTGACTTGTGTCCCAGTATATGGTCTATTCTGGAGAACGTTCCATGTACACTGGAGAAGAATGTGTATTCTGCTGCTTTAGGATGAAATGTTCTGAATATATCTGTTAAGTCCATCTGGTCCAGTGTGTCATTCAAAGGCATTGCTTCCTTGTTGATTTTTTGATTAGATGATCTGTCCATTGCTGTGAGTGGGGTGTTGAAGCCTCGTACTGTTATGGTATTACTATCGATGAGTTTCTTTATGTTTGTGATTAATTGATTTATATATTTGGGTGCTCTCACATTTGGTGCCTAAATGTTTACAATTGTTAGGTCTTCTTGGCAGACAGACCCCTTGATTATGATATAATGCCCTTCTGCATCTCTTGATACAGTCTTTATTTTAAAGTCTAGATTGTCTGATATAAGTATGGCTACTCCAGCTTGCTTTTGTTGACCACTAGCATGATAGATGTTTCTCCATCCCCTTACTTTCAATCTGAAGGTGTCTTTAGGTCTAAAGTGGGTCTTTTGTAAACAGCATATAGATGGATCTTGTTTTCTTATCCATTCTGTTACCCTATGTCTTTTTTTTTTTACGTTTATTTAGTTTTGAGAAACAGAGTGAGACAAAACATGAGTGGGGGAGGGGCAGAAAGCGGAGGAGACACAGAATCTGAAGCAGGCTCCAGGCTCTGAGCAAGTGGTCAGTACAGAGCCTGATGCGGGGCTTGAACCCACGAACTGGGAGATCAGGACCTGAGCTGAAGTTGGATGCTCAACTGACTGAGCCACCCAGGCGCCCCTACCCTATGTCTTTTGATTGGAGCGTTGAATCCACTGACGTTTAGAGTGAGTCCTGAAAGATGTGAATTTTTTGCCATTATGATGCTTGTAGAGTTGGAGGTTCTGGTGTTCTCTGGTCCTTTCTAATCTTTGTTGCTTTTGGTATATATATATATATATATATATATATATATATATATGTGTGTGTGTGTGTGTGTGTGTGTGTGTGTGTGTATGTGTATACATATATATATGTATATATTCATCTTTTCTCCCCTCAGAGAGTCCCCCTTAAAATTTCTCTTGCAGGGCTGGTTTAGTGGTCACAAACTCCTTTTATTTTTGTTTGTCTGGGAAACTTTTTATCTCTCCTTCTATTTTGAATGGCAGCCTTCCTGGATAAAGAATTCTTGGCTGCTTATTTTTCTGATTCAACACACTGAATATATCCTGCCACTCCTTTCTGGCCTGCCAAGTTTCTGTGGATAGGTCTGCTGCAAACCTGATCTGTCTTCCCTTGTAGGTTAGAGACTTTTTTCCCTTTCTGTTTTCATGATTCTCTCCTTGCCTGAGTGTTTGTGAATTTGACTATGATATGCCTTGTTGATGGTTGGTTTTTGTTGAATCTAATGGGGGTCCTCTCTGCTTACTGGATTTTGATGTCTGTGTCTTTCTCCAGGTTAGGAAAGTTTTCTATGATTTGCTCACATAACCCTTCTACCCCTATTTCTCTCTCTTCCTCTTCTGGGACCCCTATGATTTTGATGTTGTTCCTTTTTAATGAGTCACTGATTTCTCTAATTCTTAAATTGTGCTCTTTTGCCTTAATCTCCCCCCTTTTTTTACTGCTTCATTATTCTCTATAAGTTTGTCCTCTATATCGCTGATTCTCTGTTCTGCTGCATCCATTCTTGCCGCTGCTGCATCCATCCATGATTGCAGCTCAGTTATAGCATTTTTAATTTCATTCAACCTATTTTTTACTTCTTTTATCTCTGCAGAAAAGGATTCTAATATATATTCAACTCCAGCTAGTATTCTTATTATCGTGATTCTATATTCTGGTTCAGACATCTTACTTGTATTGTGTTGGTTAAGTCACTGGCTGTTGTTTCTTCGTGCTCTTTCTTTTGGGGGTGAATTCCTTAGTTTTGTCATTTGGAAGGGAGAAAAGGAATTAATGAGGTAGAAAAGTTAAAATTAAAAAATTAAAATTAAAAAAAATATTAAAATTAAAAAATTAAACACACACACACACAAGTCGAATAAATGATGCTAGATCCTAGGTGTGTTTTGGTCTGGGTGTTGAAAGTGGTTTGAGATTAGAGAAAAAAAGGGGAAGGGGAGAAAAAAAAGGAAATCTTTTGAGAATTTGATAAAATGAATACACTGAAGTAGACTAAAATGAGGTGATGGTAATAAAATAGAATTTGAAAAAATATACACACAAGTAAAGAATATAGTAGAAAAAAATCAAAGAAAAATATTTTTAAAGGAAATTGAAAGTAAAAATGAATTTTTCTGCTTTCTGCATTCAAGAAAAAGAAACGAAATGAAAAAGAGAAAAAAAGAAAAAGGAAAAAAAAGGAAATCGCTTGAAGATTTGAAAAGGTGAATACACTGAAGTAGAGTAAAATAAAATGATGGGAGTAAAATAGAATTTGAAAAAATTTACACAAAAGTAAAAAATATAGTAATAAAGATTAAATAAAAATGCTTTTAATAAAAATTGAAAATAAAAATGAAATTTTTTCTTTCTGTATTCAAGAAAAAGAAAAGAAGTGTAAAAAAGAAAAAAAAGTAAGAAAATTGAATAGATGGACTTGCTAACAGATTGAAGTATGACTGAAATTATTTTACTTTACCCTAGAAGTCAGTCTATGTAGTGCTTTTTAGTCCATAAACTAAGCCAGCGGTAAGACTTGTATTCTTGAAGAGTGAAGTTGACCCAGTTGGGCGGGGCTCAGTGTAATGGCTCCGCTCTCCACCAGATGGCACTGCTAGCCTACTGGGGTGGAGTGTTGTGGCGCTTGTAGGTGCATGTGCGCATGTGCGGGAGCGGTGAAAATGGCGCCACCCAGCTACCCAGTCTGTTCTCCCTGATCGGCAATCGTGCACCTGTCCTCTGTCTTCAGCTTTTGTCCACTCACTGCTTTTTCACTCTCTGTGGCCAGGCCCCAGGCAGTACCTCTCTTCCGAATTTTGTCTCAGATGCGGCTGTTTTCCCTGGCCCCTTACTTCCGAAGGACTGCAGGTTTGACCCATTCCTCCCCTCTGCGGGAGGGTCTCATGGAGCAATAGCCGAGTGAGCAATGGCCGAATGTTGGCTGCACCCAGGAACGCCCACTGGACCCTGCTGCTGACAGTGCCCTGAGACTGTGACCAGGTGCCAGCCCACTCCAGAAAAAGTTCGCAAGATAGTGTAGCAGCAGCTTTTCAGGGATTATGGAAAATCACAACACACATCTGGCACCAGGCTTCACCCTTAATGACCTTGATCCAGCACCAGCGAATGTGGCCATTTTCTGGGGTCTGCTGGGACCAGGTGACTTCAACAGCCTCTACCAAATGTCCTTCCAGCAGTGGAACCCCTTTTCCCCGTGTGGCCTGAGAACCTCCTGGACCTCACTCTGTTCCTGGGGATTTGCCCTTCCCACCAGAGCACCACCAGGTATTGAGCTGCGGAGTTGCAGGCTTTGTGCTCCCCTTGCTTACAGTCTTAATGGAATTTAAACCCTCTCCTTTCTCCTTTCTCCCTTTTTAGTTTAGTCCCTGTGGCTGTTTCCAATTTTCCATTTTCTCTCCAGCTGCTTTTTGGGAGGGGTGCTTTTCCTGTATTATCCCCCCAACCCCCGCCCCAGTGTCCATCCTCTCTCCGCTCACAAAAGCACCTCTCTTCCTGCACCTTCTCGCTCCCCAAGTTCACCTCTCCATGCCATGTACCTGCTGAATTCTGTGGTTCACATTGTGCAGATTGTTGTGTTAATCCTCCAGTTTTCTAGGTGTGTAGGATGGTTCAGTGTTGGTCTGGCTGTATTTCATGGACGCAAGACACACAAATAACTTCCATGCTGTTCCCCCATCTTGGCTCCTCCCCATGATAATACCAAATGTTGATGAGGATGAGGACAAACTGGACATCCATACGTTGATGATAGGAATGTAAAATGATGCAGACACTTTAGAAAATGGATTGGTAGTTTCATAAAAAACAAAATAAAACAAAAAGCCCAAACACCTAAATTTACAACTAGCATGGAACCCTGCCATTGTACTCCTGGGGATTTTTCCTATTCAAATGAACACTACACTCATCTGAAAACCTAAACATGAGTGTTTATAACAGCCTTGTTGATAATAGTTCCAGACCAGAAACAATCTGGATGTCTTTCAACCTGTGAATGGTTAAGCAAAAGGTGGTATGTACATACCATAGAATAGTCATCAACAATAAAAGGGATTGAACTGTTGATATATACAACAACCTGCATCAATCTATAGAGAATTACACTGAGTGAAAAAGCCCCAGTCCCAGAAGCAATATTCTGTTCGATTCTATTAACATCTAACTCTTCAATTGCCAAAATTATGGAGAACAGGTAGTGATTACCAGAGGTCCAGGAGAGGGTAGGGGCTGCATAGAAGTGGGCGTGGCTATGAAAGGACAAGATGATGGATTCTTGTGGTGATAGAACATTAGGTATCTTGACTATATCAATGCCAGTATCTTGTGATATTGTAATATCACAGTATCACAGTGTATCGTATGATAATTTCTTTAATTATAGCCTATTAAAAACCATGTTATCTTATGATATTGCACTATAGCTTTGTAAGTTGTTACCATTGGGGAAACCTCAAGAAAGGGCACAAGAGTCACTTTTGTATTATTTCATTCAACAGCATATAAATCCACAATCTCTATAAGCACAAAATTAAACTAAAACAAAAGTTTGAAGAGAGGTAGAAAGTTCACCTTTTTGTGTTAAGGATCTTGGATGATCTTAATTCTTTTCCATTCTGTTGCTAATACTTTCTTCATCAACTTTTTCTACATTTAGTTTTTTTTTAATGATTATTTATTTTTGAGAGAGAGAGAAACAGAGCATGAACAGGGGCAGGGGACAGAGAGAGATGGAGATACAGAATCTGAAACAGGCTCCAGGCTCTGATCTTCAGCACAGACCCTGATGCGAGGCTCCAACTCACAAACCGTGAGATCATGACCTGAGCTGAAGTCTGATGCTTAACCTACTGAGCCACCCAGGAGCCCCTATAAATTTAGATTTTTAAATCTGTTTATGTGAGGCTGTTAATTTTGGAGCTTAGATAATACCACGAGGATGTACTAGAATGTCCACCACACTGGCAATGCTCACAGAAGCCCGCTGGACTCTGCACATACACCAGGGGAGTGAACCACATCTGTCCTGTCTCCAGAAGGAGATGTAGGGGCATCTGGAACCAAAAGGGCAGAATTGGTGCTTCCACCAGATTCACATGCAGCTCCAGTCACGGCTTCCTAGATTGGGGCCTTGAAGGCTAAAGTCTGGTTTGGGCTCCAGGAGCACATCATCCAAGCTCAGCAAGCTGGCTTCTCTGGCCTAAGGCTGTAATGAAGATGTGAGAGGCAGAGGGATGGAGGAGAGCCTTCCACAGGGAGAAGGGCAGCAGCGAGGCCCTGGCCTGTGCATTGGGAGTGGTGGCAGCCATTAGCATTGTCATGCAGGAAGCTCCTGGGGGGTTGGGTCAGCCTCCCCTGCCAATGCAGCTGCTGCCAAAGCTCATTAGGTCTGTGTGTGAGCTGTTGCTGAGCCCTTGTCAACATCCTCCCAGTAGTGTCCCTCGCAATGGCAACTGGTCCCTGGTGACTGAGGAATACTGGGGCCCGAGGAATTTGGGATGTCTCTTCACTATGGTCCATCCCTAGCTGGAGGGAGAGCTCTTGAGCAGCTTCAACCTAGAGGAAAGCAGACACATCTCGCTTGTCAGCACTGATTACCATCTGAGAGGCTTCCGCAGCCTGTGGGAGTGTGGCCTTAGCAGGGACAGAGACAGAGACAGAGACAGAAATGAAGTGACTTGTTAGGAACTTGGATCAGGGACATGAAACATGGCTGGTGAAATCTTCTCAAGTATTGTAGCAAATGTGGTAAAGTAATTGTGCTTTGCAGGAACATGAGCCTTGGGTATAATTGTACAATAGGCTCCTCCATCCCAAAGCTTAGTCCTGACATAGAGAGAGACACTTAGGAAAGAAGCTCACAAGTATGGAGTCTTTTGTTAGGTATTGGTAGTGACTAGCAGGTGGTGGTAATATTAATATATTACATTTCCAGACAAGAAAAGATATATTATCAATTGCCTTATATCCTCCTATCTCAATTATTTCTGGAGAGCTTGATTCTCACAATATTATGATTTTCTTTTTTAGTAACAGATGAAGATGTAAGGCAATTAAGGGCTTATTCAAAGACCCTTGACACTCAGAGAATGAACTGGAGGCAAGATTCAGGTGTCCTAATTCATCCCAGGGTTGGTTTTTCTGGAATTGGCCGTGGGGATTGCACTGTGGATTCTTGCCGGGCGGAGGGAATTATATTGTCATGAAAACACTAGTCTTAGCTACAGGGAACAAGAAGTAGCAAGAAGAGAAGAATTTACATGAGACCATAATAAAATATGTCACCAAGTGTGTGTCAGGTTTGCATATGTTTGAGAAACTGAGTTTCAAGGATTGGACTCTGATTAAGTGAAAAGTCTGGTTAACCAAATCAGGCTAGAAGAAGTTCACAGGACCACAAAGAGAATAAAGTAACTGGTCTTTCAGGAGACGAAACCAGTCTTGGAGATACCAGCCACCCAAGCCACCCAGGGATTCTCTGTTTCCATATGTCAGGATGATGCAAATATTCCTGCTCAGGATGGATGCTCTCAGCGCTGACATCGACCAACTCTTCGGTCACAAGTCAGAGAAATCTCTCTCTAAATGAGAGTGTCATTTCTGTGGACAGTTTGACTTGATGAAGGTATGGCCCTGAGTGATTTTGAGCAGCACGAAAGAAACATATCTGCAGGTTGTGGGACTTACCTTCGCGTGTTCTGCTTTTGCATTTGGGACTTTCATTAGTCCCACCCAAGATTGTTTAGCTCCCCAACATACAAGGTCACATAGGTTTCAAGGAAATGGACAGATTTTCTTTATTTAAATTAAAAAAAAATACATGACTGGCTAAAACTGAACTTTCTAAATACTTGTTTTAGATAGATAATACTGGGGCACCTGGGTGGCTCAGTTCATTAAGTGTCTAATTTCATCTCAGGTCATGATCTCACAGTTCGTGAGTTCAAGCTCTCTGCTGTCAGCAAGGAGCCTGCTTAGGATCCTCTGTCTCCCTCTTTGTCTGCCCTTTACCTGCTCATGCTCTGCATCTCTCTCTCTCAAAATAAATAAATAAACATTAAAAATTATTTAAAAAGATAGATAAGTGTGTTTTATTAGGAATCTGAACACTAATCTTTTTTTGTCTTTTTTGTTTTTGTTTTTGTTTTTTTTTTTGCATATCTCTGTCCTGTAGAGAAAGAATTTTGGTTCTACTTGCTATTTATATTAATAATTGGTTATTGGGAGAATACCTTAACTGGGGTCAAAGTTCTATTTTAACAATGAAGAGGTGATGTCTATATCCATGCCTCAGATCTGATCTTCCATATATTTTCAGTGTCATTCCTGATCTCTCCTCCGTCTCTAAGGCTTTTGGTGTTCTATATGATCTAGTTCAAGATCACAATAAGGTTAGGTCATTCATGTTTTAAAAATCCCATTTCGAATAATTACATCTACAAAATTGACAAAGAACAATTTCATCATAAAAGGTATAACGAGCTATTTTTGGAGTTTCAAAGCTTTGTGATGGGGCAACAAGGAGAAAATTTGTAAAATAATATTTCAATGGCACCTTCCTATGATATTGCTTTGTGTTCTATTTGTTATAGTCCCAGTAATTGTCCTACCCTGCACAATTCATAGAACAAAAGAATCCGAAAATGTTTCCTGCATAGTGCTCCTGTCTAAGGAGATGAACTACACTATTACATCATTTTTTGATGCCATGTCTGAGCAGGCAGCATAAATTGATCAGTTTTGGGTTAACAAATCTCCAAACATACATAGGTGTGGTTGGAGGATTGATGAGTATGAGGAAGATATGACCCAAAGGATGTGAAACAGGATTTTGCTATTATTTATTTATTAATTATTATTTATTAAAGGAATAGTAAGTATCTACAGAAAAAGCAGCTAGAGATGAGGTGAACAGTGAGAAGAAAACACAAAATGGTCTTGTACAGGAGGAGGAGCTAACCAGAATGGTTCCTAACTGTGTTCGTTTTTCACACCTGACTTTAAGTAAGAGCTGTGTCCCTAGTCCTTTATGACAAGGATGTGGGCATTTCATTTTTACTGAGAAAAATGGAACAAATAATCTCAAAAGTCTGTCTTACTTATTGATGTCAATGAATAGCACAGTTTGAGGATAGCATGAAATGCCCAAATCCATAGAGTTGAGAAGACTAAGCTGTATTTTTCTAACACAAAATGTTTAGATGTGCAGCACACTGTCTACCAATTATTTCATTGTGCATCTGAGGACAGACTAGGAATCCAGCTCTATTTAGCTGAAAGCTGATCCAAAGGAATGTGGGAATGGTTTCATTGCAGGTGTTAAAATCACCTGATCAACCCATATTTCCTCCTTCATTTGGCTTTTAAAATATAGATACTATTTGGGGGTGCCCGGGTGGCTCCATCAGTTGAGCACCCAATTCCTGATTTCAGCTCAGGTTGTGATTCTTGGGGTCGTGTGATTGAGCCCCATGTTGGACGTGGAGGCTGTTTGACATTCTGTCTTTCCCTTGCCCCCCACCCACATGTATACGCATGTGCACACAGCCTCTTTCTCTAAAAACAAACAAACAAAAATAAGTATAGATGCTATTTCTAGTTTCTTAATCTACCAGGAGTCTAAATGGAGACTTTATGACTGTAGAAAACAGGCATATCTGGATATCAATTATTTTGAATGTAAATTATTTTAAAATCAAGGCAATTGACTTTAGAAATAAATATACTTCTGATGGGTTAAAAATAGTTAGCTGACATATCCATGCAAAGTATTTAAGCATTTGCAGGATACTTTAGTAAAACACTTGGCTCTAAAGCACCCAGATAATAATAAATGCTAAAATTAATAAAAGCAACAATAGAGCAGGTCCTCCTTAATGAGTGTTTGAATACTCCCCCATCTGTGATGTTCTTAATTCTGTAGGCAGTTAGATATCCCAAATATATATGTGCATGGAAGTGGTGTGATTAAATTTGTGTTTTAGGATGATTATTCTAGCATTGAGTGTAGGGTGGACGGGATGTGAAGGAAAGTACATTTGTTTCTCTGTCTCTTCTGGGGAAGAGCTCATGTTGTGATACCTAGTGCTGAATCCTGCTGTAGTCCAACTACCAATAACAGTTTAAAGTTCCTCATAAGTTATCTACACTTGGCCTTAAATCTACTTGTGAGTTATGCAGTGTTATCACACTTCATATGTAAAAGCTTAAGTCTCTAACCCGAATCACATATTTGGTATGTCATAAGAGAAGATTCATATCCAGCTTCTCAAATTCCAGATCTGTGCATGAGACACTAGCCATGTTTGTACTATACATCTGCCACTTCTGAATCTCTGTCTCTCTCTCTCTTGTTGTTGTTTATTCCTTTTATCATGTTTATTGTAGTAGATAATGTAAGGTTGTTCTTGACTTTGAATCATGTTGATCTTTGTTGTCTATCACTTCATCCCCCCATTGTAACCTATAATCCTCTGTTCCCCTGGAAACTGTGGTAAGTTGAAAAGATACATAGCTCCTAAAATTGTACTGCATTATCTCTAGGCCTCCAAGAAATCCCTAAGACTATCTGCTCATTTTGAAGGAATGACTTGTCTCTCCTATGGAGAATGCATATTAGGATCAAACCTATCATTGTGATGCACACATGATCAGAAACATCTGGCTAAGGCTGACAGGTTGTATTCAATATGCATTCTTTTAAGAAGTTATTTTTACGGTTCTTGAATTCAGTAGTTTCTGCTATTTCTGTCTCTTTCTGCAGATTAATAATCCTATGTTTTTTAATGGACACAGATAACCAGACGTGGGTGAAAGAGTTCATTCTCCTTGGTCTGTCCAGTGACTGGGACACACAGGTCTCACTCTTTGTCCTCTTCTTGATCATGTACTTGGTGACAGTGCTGGGGAACTTCCTCATTGTCCTTCTGATCAGACTGGACAGCCGACTCCACACTCCCATGTACTTCTTTCTCACCAACCTCTCCCTTGTTGATGTCTCTTATGCCACAAGCATCGTCCCCCAGATGTTGGTGCATCTTCTAATAGAACATAAAGCAATCCCATTTGGGAGCTGTGCAGCCCAGTTATTTTTCTCCTTGGGCTTGGGTGGGATTGAGTTTGTTCTACTGGCAGTGATGGCCTACGACCGCTATGTGGCTGTGTGCGACCCCCTGCGATACTCGGTCATCATGCATGGAGGGCTCTGTACTAGGTTGGCCATCACATCCTGGGTCAGTGGTTCTCTCAACTCTCTCATGCAGACCATCATCACCTTTCAGCTGCCCATGTGCACAAACAAGTATATTGATCACATATCCTGTGAAATCCTAGCTGTGGTCAGACTGGCCTGTGTGGACACCTCCTCCAATGAGATCGCGATCATGGTTTCTAGCATTGTCTTGCTGATGACACCCTTCTGCCTGGTCCTCTTGTCCTACATCCAGATCATCTCCACCATCCTGAAGATCCAGTCCAGAGAGGGAAGAAAGAAAGCCTTCCACACCTGTGCGTCTCACCTCACAGTGGTCGTCTTGTGCTATGGCATGACCATTTTCACCTACATCCAGCCCCACTCCAGCCCTTCTGTCCTTCAGGAGAAGTTGATTTCTGTCTTCTATGCCATTTTGATGCCCGTGCTGAATCCCATGATTTATAGCACAAGGAATAAGGAGGTGAAGGGTGCTTGGCAGAAACTATTAGGACAGTTATCTGGATTAACGTCAAAACTGGCAACTTGATGAATCCTGAGCATTAGCTAGAGAAAAGAGCTTTGCCTGTGTTTTCTCCCACTTAATTCAGATATGGCAAGCATCACCTGCATTGCCCTGGCAACCAGGAAGGAGATGCTGACACATGTACTTGTGATGCTGGGTAGGAGGCTGGAGGGTGGGTTTGGGTGTGGGCTGTGAGTGTATTTTTATGTCACAGCAGCATGTTCAGTGGAGTTAAGCACTGCAGTAATGGAACTTCCCGCCCTTACTCAATCTCCTTTCATAAGTCCTGGGACATATACATAAATTTGTCCTGGGACAAAGTACATAAATTTGTACTTTGAACAAAAAGTACAATTTGCTGTTTTGATGTGTCACGCTATTTGTATTCATGGACCTAATTGTGGATCTTATTTTGGGCCCCTAATTCTTAATCATCCAAATTTTGTAAAAGGTTTTTATGTTTCCATTGAGAACTAAAGCAGTTTTTATATTTTAGTTTCAAAACAGTACACAGCAGGTATATCCTTCTCCAGTATTGTGTGAGTTGCTGTTCTGAGAAGAGAGATGCTCTCAAGGCTGTTAAGATGTTTTTGTGCTGGAGCTGCTACATGTGCTCACAGCATCTCATCTGTGTGATGAAGGTACCTCAGTGGAGGAGCATCAACTGAAGGTCTTGTTTTACGGTGACTGGCATGTAACCAAAGGTGTTTGTACATGACTAGTGCCAGTCAAGGAAGAGCCATGTTTAGATTACTACTGGATAGCATACAAACAGTTTGAGAGGAATTTTACTGCACATATAAGGAGTACCATAAATGTTAAAACTGTCCAATCTCTGAAAAATCCATAACCTCTTTTTTGAGACTTCAGGAACAATAAGTACATAAAATATTAATTAATGCATAAAATATAAAAGATACAGTTAATCTTAGAAAGGACAGATTGCTGATCCAAAGCCAGTGAAAGGCAAGACAATTTCAATATGTATTTTGGGAATCAGGATAGTTGAGTCAGCTGTGCAGTGTCTTCCTTTATTCTCCGTATTGAACATCTTCTCCCATACCTCCTCCCAGGGCCCTAGCTGATCTTTGTAAACTAGAAAGTGGAATATGTGAGACTGGATTTCCTAAATAAGGAAAAAGAAGGTGGAAGAAATATTCTACAATGGATAAGGAAGGGGAAAGAGGAGAAAGAATGTGATAGTAGCTCATCTTCTCACTCCCTTGAAGAAGTCTCAAAGTCCTTTCTTCCTGCTGTGTCTTCTGTAAGTCAGTAAATTTGTAGTTCTCCCATTTGTGAACACATTATCACGCAATCTCAGTGTTCAGAAGGTTGAAGTCTCATGTAATCCACAGCCCATTTGATATTTTAATTTACTCTAAAACAATTTGGTCCTACAATGTGTGATATAGGCAGATTGTCAAAAGATGTCAATACTAGTGGGTTAAATATCTCTTGGTGTTAATTCAAGAAATATTAATGGAGAATCTACTATGTGTTTGTAACCTTGAATGGCTTTTGAGACACAATAATCAATGTGAATCATTCCTGACCATGATATAACTACATAGCAGGGATGATAGATGGTGAAGCAATTAAAATGCAATGTGATAAGTTTCTCAGTGAGTAAGCCTTTGGGGTGATTGCTGAAGTCTTCCTGTATGAAAGGATCAGAAATGGTACTTGTACCAGGAAAGTGAGAACAAGGTATTGAGATGACAACAACTCAAGCAAAGTAACAACTGTGAAAGGTGCAGAGCTGGAAGAAAGCACAAGAATTAAAAAATGTCCTTAAGCTGGATTACAGGTCAGAGAAGTTGAGGAAGCAGTGAGGATGAAGCAGGCAGGGAAAGAAGGCATCACTGAGGGCACCGAATACCAAACTGTCTTTTAACTTTAACAGCATTATGGATGTAGTAAAGATTTTTAAGCAGGATTAGAGCTTGATAAAGCTTACATTTTAGAGTTATCACTCTTGGAAATGATTCAGAGGAAGAGGATATTAGAGGCAAGGAGTCCAGCTGGCTGTCTTCTCCAACAGTACTACAGAGACACTAGAAGAATATGAACTAAACTAGTGGCAGTGGGGAAAGAGAAAAGTCAAGTCAAATCGCATGATTTAACAGTTTTCAAAATTGGTTTAAAATGTGTTCAAAGTTAATTGACTATCAGCTAAAAATAGACTGATTTTATATACACTCATACATACGTATATACATACAGATGTATATATCTCACGGTAGCCACAAACCCAAAACCTATAATAGGTACATGCACACAAAAAAAGAAAGGAACACAAACATATCACTGAAGAAAACCATCAAACCACAAGGAAACAGACAAACAGAAGACCAAAAGAGCAGGAAAGAACTATGTAAACAACCAGAAAATAATTAACAAAATGGCAAGACATACATATCTGTCAATAATTACTTTAAATGCAAATGGACTAAATACTCCAATCAAAGGACATAGGGAGGCCGCATGGATAAAAAAACAAGATCCATCTATACACTGTCTACAAGAGACTGATCTCAGATCTAAGGGCACATAAAGACTGAAGATGATGGGATAGGAAAAGAGATTCCATGCAAATGGAATGAAAAGAAAGCTGTAGTAATAGTCATATTAAAAAAATAGGTTTTAAAACAAAGACTGTAACAAAAGACAAAGCAGGGCATTAAATAATAATAAAGATGTTGATCCAAGAAGACACTATAACATCTGTAAATATTTATGATCCCAACATAGAAGCACTTAAATATATAAAGCAAATATTAATAGACATAAAAGGAGAAATCAAAACATTTATACAATAATAGTAGGGGACATTAATGCCCACTTATACCAATGGATAGATCATCCAGACAGAAAATCAATAAGGATGCATTGACCTTAAACAATATATTAGGCCAGATGAACTTAATAGATACATACAGAATATTCTACTCACAAGCAGCAGAATATACATTCTTCTCAAGTACACATGGGACATTCTCCAGTATAGGTCACATGTTAGGTCATATAACAAGCCTCAATAGGAGGGCCTGGGAGGCTCAGTCAGAAATCCAATTCTTGATTTCAGCTCAGGTCTTGATCTCAGGGTCATGAGTTCAGACCATGTTGGGCTTGTGCTGGGCGTGGAGCCTATTTAAAAAGTAAAAATTTTAAAAATTAATTAAAAAACAAGTCTTATTAAATTCAATCATGTCAAACATTTTTTTTCTGATTATAATGTTGCGAAATTAGATATCAGTTACAAGAAAACTGGAGAAACACAAACATGTGGACACTAAACAGCATCCTCGTAAACAACTAATGGATCAATGAAGAAATCATAGAGGAAAACAAAAAATTTCTTGCAAAAAATAAAAATGGGAACACAACTTTCTAAAATTAATGAGATGCAGCAAAACCTGTTCCAAGAGGGAAATTTATAGCAATACAGGCCTACCATAAGAAACAAGAAAAATACCCCCCACCCCCCAATCTAAATTTGCACCTAAAGGAACTAGAAAAATAAGAAGAAGAAGAACAACAAAGCCCAAAGTTAGTAGAAAGAAGGAAATAATATAGGTCAGAAGAGAAAAAATAAAATAGAAACAAAAGTCAATTAAAAATATCAATGAAGGGGCACCTGGATGACTCAGTCAGTTAAGTGTGTGACTTTGGCCCAGGTCATGATCTCACAGTTCATGAGTTTGAGCCCCATATTGGGTTCTGTGCTGTCAGTACAGAGACCACTTTGGATCCTCTATTCCCCCTCTGTCTCCCCCTCCCTTGCTCTCTCTCTGTCAAAAATAAATAAGCATTAAAAAATCAATGAAACCAAAATCTGATTATTTGAAAAGATAAACAAAATTGATAAACCTCTAGCCAGACTCATCAAGAAAAAAGAGGACTCAAATAAATTAAATCAGAATTGAAAGATCTAAACATCAATGGACTCAGTGCTCCAATCAAAAGACATATGGTAACGGAATGGATAAGAAAACAAGATCCATCTATATACTGTTTACAAGAGACCCACTTTAGACCTAAAGACACCTTCAGATTGAAAATAAGGGGATGGAGAACCATCTATCATGCTAGTGGTCAACAAAAGCAAGCTGGAGTGGCCATACTTATATCAGACAATCTAGACTTTAAAATAAAGACTGTACCAAGAGATGCAGAAGGGCATTATATTATAATCAAGGGGTCTGTCTGCCAAGAAGACCTAACAATTGTAAACATTTAGGCACCAAATGTGAGAGCACCCAAATATATAAATCAATTAATCACAAACATAAAGAAACTCATCGATAATAATACCATAATAGTAGGAGGCTTCAACACCCCACTCACAGCAATGGACAGATCATCTAATCAAAAAATCAACAAGGAAGCAATGCCTTTGAATGACACACTGGACCAGATGGACTTAACAGATATATTCAGAACATTTCATCCTAAAGCAGCAGAATATACATTCTTCTCCAGTGCACATGGAATGTTCTCCAGAATAGACCAAGTCAGCCCTAAGTAAGTACAAAAAGATCAAGATCATTCCGTGCATATTTTCATACCACAATGCTATGAAACTCGAAATCAACCACAAGAAAAAATTTGGAAAGGTAACAAATACTTGGAGACGGAAGAACATCCTACTAAAGGATGAATGGGCCAACCAAGCAGTTAAAGAGGAAATTTAAAAGTGTATGGAAGTCAATGAAAATGGTAACACCACAACCCAAAACCTCTGGGACGCAGCAAAGGCGGACATAAGAGGAAAGTATATAGCAATCCAGGCCTTCCTAAAGAAGGAAGAAAGATCTCAGATACACAACCTAACCTTACACCTTAAGGAGCTAGAAAAAGAACAGCAAATAAAATCCAAAACCAACAGAAGACAGGAAATAATAAAGAGTAGAGCAGAAATTAATGCTATCGAAACCAAGAAAAACAGTAGAACAGATCAATGAAACCAGAAGCTGGTTCTTCGAAAGAATTAACAAAATTGATAAACCTCTAGCCAGTTTGCTCAAAAAGAAAAAGGAAAGGACCCAAATAAATAAAATCAAGAATGAAAGAGGAGAGACCACAACCAACACAGCAGAAACAAAAACAATAAGAGAATATTATGAGCAATTATATGCCAACAAAATGGGCAATCTGGAAGAAATGGACAACTTCCTAGGAATGGACAACTTCCAAGTTCCCACCAAAACTGAAACAGGAAGAAATAGAAAATTTGAACAGACCCATAACCAGTAAGGAAATCGAATTAGTAATCAAAAACCTGCCAACAAACAAGAGTCCAGGGCCAGATGGCTTTCCAGAGGAATTCTACCAAACATTTAAGGAAGAGTTAACACCTATTCTCTTGAAACTGTTCCAAAAAATAGACATGGAAGGAAAACTTCCAAACTCTTTCTATGAAACCAACATTACCTTGATTCCAAACCCAGACAGAGACCCCACTAAAAAGGTGAACTATAGACCAATTTCCCTGATGAACATGGATGAAAATCCTCAACAAGATATTAGCCAACCAGATCCAACAATACATTAAAAAAATTATTCACCATGACCAAGCAGGATTTATACCTGGGATGCAAGGCTGGTTCAATATCTGCAAAACAATCAACGTGATTCATCACATCAATAAAAGAAAGGACAAGAACCATATAATCCTCTCAATAGATGCAGAGAAAGCATTTGACAAAATACAGCATCCTTTCTTGATAAAAACCTTCAAGAAAGTAGGATAGAAGGAACATACCTCGAGATCATAAAACCCATATATGAACGACCCAATGCTAATATCATCGTTAATGGGGAAAAACTGAGAGCTTTCCCCCAAACGTCAGGAACGAGACAGGGAAGTCCACTCTCGCCACTGTTATTCAACATAGTATTGGAAGTCTTAGCCTCTGCTATCAGACAACACAAAGAAATAAAAGGCATCCAAATCAGCCAGGAGGGGGTCAAACTTTCACTCTTTGCAGATGACATGATACTCTATATGGAAAACCCAAAAGATTCCACCAAAAAACTGCTAGAACTGATTCATGAATTCAGCAAAGCTGCAGGATATAAAATCAAAGCACAGAAATCGGTTGCATTCCTATACACCAACCATGAAGCAACAGAAAGAGAAATCAAGGAATTGATCCCATTTACAGTTGCACAAAAAACCATAAAATACCTAGGAATAAATCTAACCAGAGAGGTGAAAAATCTATACACTGAAAACTATAGAAAGCTTATGAAAGAAATTGAAGAAGACACAAAGAAATGGAAAAAGATTCCATGCTCCTGGATAGGAAGAACAAATATTGTTAAAATGTCGATATTACCCAAAGCAATCTACATGTTCAATGCAATCCCTATCAAAGTAACACCAGCATTATTCACAGAGCTAGAACAAATAATCCTAAAATTTGTATGGAGCCAGAAAAGACCCCGAATAGCCAAAGCAATCTTGAAAAAGAAAACCAAAGCAGGAGGCATCACAATCCCAGACTTCAAGCTATACTACAAAGCTGTAATCATCAAGACAGTATGGTACTGGCACAAGAACAGACACTCAGATCAATGGGACAGAATAGAGAACCCAGAAATGGACTCATAAACGTGTGGCCAACTAATCTTTGACAAAGCAGGAAAGAATATCCAATGCAATAAAGACAGTCTCTTCAGCAAGTGGTGCTGGGAAAACTGGACAATGACATGCAGAAGAATGAACCTGGACCACTTTCTTACACCATACACAAAAATAAACTCAAAATGGGTGAAAGATCTAAATTTAAGACATGAAACCATCAAAATCCTCGAGGAGAAAGCAGGCAAAACCCTCTTTGATCTTGGCCACAGCAACTTCTTACTCAACACGTCTCTGGAGGCAAGGGAAGCAAAAGCAAAAATGAACTACTGGAACCTCATCCAAATAAAAAGCTTCTGCACAGCTCTTTATCCTCCAAAAGAGGATCTGTTTTGCATTGTTGGTGGGAATGCAAACTGGTGCAGCCACTCTGGAAAACAGTATGGAGGTTCCTCAAAGAACTAAAAATAGAACTACCCTACGACCCAGAAATTGCACTACTAGGCATTTATCCACGGGATGCAGGTGTGCTGTTTCCAAGGGACACGCACACCTCCATGTTTATAGCAACATTATCAGCAATAGCCAAAGTATGGAAAGAGCCCGAATGCCCATTGATGGATGAATGGATAAAGAGCATGTGGTATATGTATATATACAATGGAGCATTACTCGGGGATCAAAAAGAGTGAAATCTTGCCATTTGCAACTACGTGGATGGAACTGGAGGTATTATGCTAAGTGAAATTAGTCAGAGAAAGACAAAAATCATATGACTTCACTCATATGAGGACTTTAAGAGACAAAACAGATGAACATAAGGGAAGGGAAACAAAAATAATATAAAAAAAACAGGGAGGGGGACAAAACAGAAGAGACTCATAAATATGGAGAACAAACAGGGTTACTGGAGGGGTTGTGGGAGGGTGGATCGGCTAAATGGGTAAGGGGAATTAAGGAATCTACTCCTGAAATCATTGTTTCACTATATGCCAACTAATTTGGATTTAACTTTTAAAAAATAAAAAATAAAAACAAGATGCCTAATAAAGTGGGTATCAAGGAAGCAAAGGAAATAAACCCAAATTTAAAACTTCAAAAAAAAAAAAAAAGAATTGAAAGACTAGTTACAACTGACACCACAGAAATACAAAGGATCCTGAAAGACTACTACAATTATATGCTAACAAATTGGAAAACCTAGAAGAAATTGATAATTCCTAGAAACACAACCTTCTAAGACTGAATCAAAAAGAAATAAGCAATCTGAATAGACCAATTACAAGTAATTAAAATTAGTGTTATTAAAAAACAAGCAAACCAAAGTCCAGAACCAGACAGCTTCACAGGTGCATTCTACCAAATATGTAAAAAAGAGTTAATACTTATTCTACTCAAAATATCCCCAAAACATTGAAGTGGGAGGAATGCTTCCAAACTCATTAAGCTCTTTTATATTAGTCTTGGCAATATTTTTTGTGGATTAGTCTCCGCAGGCAAGTGCAATAATAGCAAAAAATTTGTAAAATGGGATTACATCAAACTAAAAAGCTTTTGTACAGCAAGAGAACCCATCAACAAAACAGGCAACCTACTTAATGGGAAAAAATATTTTCAATCATACATCTGATAAGGGTTTAATATCCAAAATATATAAATTTATCCAACTTAATATCAACAAACAACCCATATAAAAACTGGGCAGAAAATTTGAATGGACATTTTTTCAAAGAAGATAAAAAGATGTCAAATGGGCACATGAAAAGATGTTCAACGTCACTAATCATCAGGGAAATGCAAATCAAAACCACAATAAGATATCACCTCACAATGGTCAGATTGGCTATTATCAAAAACACAAAAAATAACAAGTGCTGGAAAAGATGTGGAAAAAAAGGACCCCTCATACAACTGTTGGTGGGAATATAAATTGGTGCGGCCACTATGAAAGACAGTATGGAGACTATTAAAAAAATTAAAAATAGAAATATCGTATGCCCCAACAATTCCACTTCTGGGTATTTATCCTAAGAAATAAAAATAAATTGAAGAGATATATGCACCCGTATGTCATTGCAGCACCATTTGAGGAGATATATGCACCCCTATGTCACTGCAGCAGTATTTATAATGGCCAAGATATGGAGGCTACGTACATGTTCATGGATAGATGAATGGATAAAGAAGATATGGTGTATATACTCTATGAGATATTAGTCAACCATAAAAAAGAATGAAATCTTGCTATCTGTGACAACATGGATGGAACTAGAGGGTATTGTGCTAGGTGAAATAAGTCAGAGAAAGACAAATACCATGATTTCACTTACATTTGGAATCTAAAAACCATAGCATATGAACAAAACAGAAACAGACTCATACAGGGAACAAACTGACGGTTACCAAAGTGGGGAATGGTTGGGGGGGATAAGTGAAGGGGATTAAGAGGTACAAACTTTCAACATAAAATAACTCATAAAGATGTAATGTTTGGCATAGGGAATAAAATCAACAATAGTATAATAATTTTGTCTGATGACAGATGGTAACTGAATTTATTGTGTGGATCATTTAATATTATATAAAAATATTGATTCACTATGATGTATGGTTGAAACGAATTGGATATTGTATGTCAATTATACTTCAATTAAAAAAAAAACTATAAGAGATTTCAGAGTAACACTTGATCTCCCAAATGGCAATTCCTATACGGACTCACCATCTTCTTTAAAATGTCATAATCCTGTCTGAATGTTCTGTACATGGTGGAATAAACTGTAAAATTTACCACCATGGACAGCCCTGTATAAAATAGTAGGAAAAGAGTTGAAGGAGAAGAAAAGTAGTCAAAAATACGAATATACACATGACACACAAAGAAGGAAAGTATGTGGAGATGCTGTATCCTCATTTCTGCATCCAGCTGAAATGTTCGGGACTCTTCACTGTCCACCGCAGGATCCCTGTGCCTTCCCCCTGCCTCCATGCCTTTGCTGTCCCTTCCCCCACCTTCAAGGGCAGTGCACAGGTGACCTCTCTGAATCTGCCTTTCTGCTTCCAGACTCACTGATGGTTCCTCAGCTCAGCTGAGTTAGCTCATAAGCGGTCTTCTGTTTCTGTGTTCTTCATGTCAGCACTTTTATTTAATCCCTCCATGTAGTTTTCAATTCTTTATTGACATTCCTCAAGCATTTGTGACACTGTCCATTTTTTCCAGTAGATTCTTAACGTATGAGAGTTATTTAAACCTTTAACTAAGTGCATCTTTAACCAAGTACATCGGATTCTGGTTCTGTTAATTTCTTTGTTCAATGACACTGAACTTTGTCTTGCCTTTTCCTCTTAATTTTGACCGACAACTGAACATTTTGCATGCAGGATAATAAACTGAGATAAATAGCATTATGTGTTGGAATGGGCACATCTCTTCTGACTGTCCTGGGTCTTGTTTGCTGAGGAGAGTGTGGCAATCAGTGCAGTCATGGGTTGAGCTGGGTTTGAGTTCTGTATTTGTCCCCATCTACCAGCAAATTAACGTTCTCTCTCTCTTGTGCTGAGGGTGGGGTGTTCAGGGATTGGCTTTCCCTGGTGTCGTGAGCCACCCTGAGTTTTAGGCTCTGGCCGTGAGGCTGCATGTGGACAGTGTGTTGATCCGCAGGTTTCCCCTATGCCCTGGTAACAGCTGTGACTTGTTCCTCAGTTTCTGCTGACCTGGTGATGGAGGGTGAGGCTTTCCTCCCCTTCTCCTGGGTCTTTCTCAGTCTCAGGCACATCCTTTAGTGCTGTGCCTCATGTTGGGGCCTTCTTAGTGGTCTTTCCACCCCTGCAGCCTGGTGAGATGGTTCCCTGTCTGAACAGAGTGGTCTCCTGCCCCAAGGACCCTCGAGAAAGAATGAAAGAATGTTGTTGTTGTTTTTCCCCCTGCTCTGTTCTCTTCCCTCAGTAATGAGTCTTCATCGTCTCTGAGGGAACAGAGTTTGCTGTCCTCCCCCCAGTGGCTCAGGCTTTTGTTCCATAACAGAGACGGAGCCTGTGCCCAGGGCCTGCCTTCCACAGCTGCGCGGCTGTGGTGCCTTCACCAAACCTGGACCAAGGAGGAGGCTTTCTCTGGTTTTCTACTCTTCCCTGACATCCTCGCCAGGACCGTTCCAAGTGTGTGGAGAAAATCCCAGGAGCTGGTGGGCCTCTTTTTGCTGTGGCTTCAGCCATTCTGTGCTTCTAGTAACCCACCGCCCAACGTGAGCCCTTTGTGAAAGCAACTCTCACAGGCTTGTCTTCCTCCCAGGCTCTGGCCCAGGTGAGTGAGACCTCACGTCCTATCTCTGCCTGCATGTGCTGGTCTTTCCTGAGATTTCATGCTGTTGGGTTGCCCTGCATCTCAGCTTTCTGATGATTTCAGGACTAGTTATGACTCTGAAGTTTACCCTCTCTTCTTTTAGGATGGAACCGATGTTCTTTCCAGCCTTTTGCAGCCTAGAACTGCAAAACTTTTGAGTTAGAACAACCTGAAAAACTTTATATTATTTCCTTTAAAGGAGACTGTGGTTTTTAAAAACAATAGCAATTTCTTTCTTTTAATATTTTTTTTTTTTTTGAGAGAAAGAGCAAGAGCAGGGGTGGGGGGAAGGGCAGAGAGAGAGAGAAGGAGACAGGATCCAAACCCAAAGCAGGCTCTGTGCTGAAAGCAGGGAGTGTGAGGCAGGGCTCGAACTCACAAAGAGGGAGATCATGATCTGAGCTGAAGCCGTGTGCTTAACCGACTGAGCCACCCAGGTACCCTTAGGAGACTGTGTTTTTTGGATCAGTTTTAGATTCATAGCACAATTGAGCAGGAAGTACAGAGAGTTCCCATGTATTCCCTGTCTCCCTCCTCAATTTGCCCCTAGAAACATCCTGTACAAGAGTGATATATTTTCACTTTTAAAGGCGTGTTTTAAAAGACAAAGTATAAATGGGAGATGGGAGTGATAATTTACAGTTAAGTAAAATTTAAAATGGCAAATTATGATTTTTAAGCCCAGGAATTTAAGTCACATAAACTGCTTCTCTGAAAGCAGCTTACCCAAATTATATGCATAGCGTTTGGAGCAAATAATTTGTTATATTCATGTTTACCTTGCAAACCAAGCCTACACATTGATAGTATATATTATTATGTCTGTCACAAATGCTTCTTGAAAGAACTATTTCAATTCCTAGGCAGACCCTAGAGATGACCTTCCTGGGCAGAAGAGAGTATTTACTGTTTGTGGAAAAGCAGGAATTGTAGGATGAGTGGGGGCTCACAGGGGAGAGAAGTGGGAAAAATTGAAATTCTGGTTGACTTTGAACCTCTTCTCTCTCAGTTGGTTGAGATGTAGCATTCAGGTCACTGGAGACTATAGACCAAATACTTGTGTAGTGGGTAATGGTAAAATAAAGTGTTATAATGAAGGATTAATGGGTCGGTGGTTTACAAATAAATTGTTCCAGGCATTCTCAAATTTATTCTATTAGAAACACCTGAAAGACTCATTAAGCCATAGTTTGCTGACCTTCCTGCGTAGTTTCTGATTCAGTGAGCCTGGGTCGAATGAAGGCTATCACTTTGAAATGCACTGAATTACTTGGCACTTTGGTACAAATACTAAAACAGTAGTAGTCAGTAGCATTAACAATGGAAAGGGAGGATCCATGCTACACGTATTTGGAGTCCAAGTTGGTATAACTTCCTGAGTGATGGAGGTTGAATGACAAAGAAGGCCCTCCGAGTTTGGAGCAGAAGTTACTGAGTGCTGTAGGGTCCTTATCAAAGCTTGGAATTTGGGAGTTTCGTTTGTTGTCTACAGATGAGTGGAGAAAAACAGCAGTGATGTGAACGTCTGGGTTCAGTGACTACAGCTCTCCCAACCATGGAATGTTTCCAGCTTTCCTCAAAGTACCCCACCAATTCTGTCAGTTCTGTGGGAGTGCAGAAACTCAGGTGAGGAAAGAGAAGCATCTCTACTTTCCCTTTCTATTGCCTGGATGATCACAGCAGCATTGTCAAAGTCACGGGTGCTGTGGTGTCAGGCGTTACGATAACATGGCAGAATGAGTGGACAAGCGGGATGACACCCACATGGATGAGAAGAGAGGATGCCTGGGAGATAACTCCTGGACGTTAGGGAAGTAGGTGAGGTGGCATGTAGATGCTGAGGGGATGCCTAAGTGGGTGGCTGAGCTGACAAGCAGATGGCTGAGTGAGCATGGGGTGGGGGGAGGTGTGGACAGCGGGTAAGTGTGTGGATATGTACATGGTGGTGCTGAGAGGGACTGGGTATTTGACTGGGAAAGGAAGGGACAAAGGATTTGCCGACAGGGAGATTGATTATTAATGACTTTGGATCCCCTTTACTTTTTTTTTTCCTGGAGACTATAAGACTCTATGTTTGTAGATCCTATTTGGAGCATTAAATCTGTTTCTACAGCGCTATTATTTTTGGAACTTGAATAGTACCGTGAGAGATGTACTTGGGTGTGTGTCCTTCCCTGCAAAGCTTGCCGCAGGCCCAGGGGGCTCTTTGCACACATGTCAGGGGAGTGAGGTCAATGCTCCTGTGTTCAGAAGGAGAAACGAGGGTAT
Source organism: Panthera onca (assembly GCF_046562875.1). Lineage (NCBI taxonomy): Eukaryota > Metazoa > Chordata > Mammalia > Carnivora > Felidae > Panthera > Panthera onca. Next base: position 157,326,920 of record NC_138340.1, read on the forward strand.
CTTGGAGCCCAAGGGGATAACTGATTTTTTCCTCACCAGGTGTGGTTGCAGACCTAGTCACTGCTCAGTAAAAAGGGGGCATGAGTGCTAAATGTCAGGTTGGGGCTACAGGAGAATATTCTGAACCCTCAGTAAGCTGTCATCTTTGGCTTTTTAGAATGACCTTTGGCTTTAGGGGATTGTTAGAGTTTGAAGAGGATGGAGAAGAACAGGCTTTATGGGGAGAAGAAGGGCAGCATGGAGGCCCTGACCTTGAGAAGTGGGAGTGCTGTCAGCCACGGACACTCTAATGAATGAAGCTCCTGAGGGGAGTCTGTCCGCCCCATGTTGCTAGTTCAAACACTGCTGCACCTCATTAGCTTTGCATTGGAGCCGATTGTGGGACACCTGTGAATTTCGAGTAGCTGTTTCCCTCACAATTGAAACTAGTCCCAGGTGAGACCTTAGCCAGGAGCCCGAGGAGTCTGGGACTCTTCATTGGTCTGGCCCATGGCTTTGTTGGAGGGAAGCATTCTGTAGAAACCAACATAAACTTGGACGAAAGTGGACACGCCTGTGTGCTAGGCACTAATCAACGCTTGAGAGCGCTAACGGAGGCACCAGCAGAGGGTGGGTGTGTGCAGAGGTGTTTAGAGGGGCAGAAGTAGAACAGTTCTGACTTATTAGGGTCTTTGGATCAGGGATGTGACCCTCGGATGTTCCAATCTTTTCATTGTAAATAGTATGGCAAATGCAGTAAATTGGGCGGGTGCCTGGGTGGCTCAATTGGTCAAGTGTCTGACTCTTGATTTCTGCTCAGGTCATGATCTCATGGTTTTTGGGATCAAGCCATACATCAGGCTCCTTGCTGACAGGCTGAAGCCTGCTTGGGATTCTCTCTCTCCTGCTCTGTCTCTGCCCCTCCCCTGCTTGTGCTCACTCTCTCTTTCTCTCTCTCTCTTTCTGTCTCTCAAAATAAATAAATATATGTTAAACAATTTAGTAAAGTGGCTCTGCCTTCCTGAAGCTATGGGCTCAGATACATTTCTGTTCCAAAGGTTCTTGGTTCTGAACATACATACTGACAGAGAGAGAAAGCATGTAATGGTGGGGATGCAGAAGAGAATGATTCATATATAGAAACTGAAGATACCAAGGATGAGCTCTGCGTCATATTTGGGGAGAACCTAAGGGAAAAGCCCAGATCTATAAAATGATAGTTATGTCTTACATTCATGAACATGTGGTAGGAGCTTATTACATTTCCAAATAAGATAAATTATTAATAACTACGAAGTCTCTTTCCTGAATCTTCCCAAAGTGTATGTATATCAAGTAATTTGACTTTCCTTTCAGTGTTAGAAAATGGAAATGTAAGATAGTTAAGTGGATTGTTCCAAGTCCTACAACACTCTGAATGTGAACTGGGACTAGAACTGAGGTCTCCTGACTCTCATTTTTGGGGTTAGTTCCTCTAGATTGGACTGGAGGGATTGTACTGTGGGGACACAGCAGACTGAGGGAATTGTACTGCCATAGACTCCCCCCTGGGGACAAGACCTACAAAGAAGCTGAGCATTTACCGAGTGAAATCATGATAAAATATGTCATCAAGGTGGTTTGAGGATCGCACATATTGGAGAAACTGAGGGTCAATAATTGTTGTTTATGTGAAATTCAGGTGCCAAATCCAGATGGGAAGTAGAAAACTGGTTGCCTTCTGAGGATATAAAACCTTTTTGGGACCCTCCCAAGTGGTCCTTGGGTTTTCTGTTCCAAACATTAAGTTGTTGAAAATATTTCTGCCCATTATGGATGCATTAAATGTACGCAATATCTAAGTGTCTAGCCTTAGGTCTGATGGATCTTTCTCTAAATTAAAGTGCTACTTCTATTGATGATTCAAGTATGTAAATGTATGATTCTGGCTTATTTTGACCAGCATGAGACAAAACATGTCTGTAGGTTGTGGGATTTACCTTCATGTGCTTGTTTCTGTGTTCAGGATTTCTATCTGTCACAGCAAAATTGTAGAGAACTCCAATAAAAAGGCAAGTAAGATTAAGACTCAATGGAGTGTTAAAAAAGATGATGCATAAAAAGCTTTCAGAGGAGATAAAGCTTATTTATGACTTTTCCCCCTTTCCTGTAGGGTATTATTGCTGTAATGGATGGGCAATATGGATACCTGGGTTTACCCATAAGCCTCACTGTGTTTCAGATTGGTTTTTTGAGGCTGATTCAATGTTTTGTACATCCATGCACTCTTTGAATAGGCAATGAATGGTAGGAAGAAATATTGTTCTGAAATATAATTCTGGAAAGAAGTGAGATCCTGAGGAATACTTCTATAGTGTACATATACCTCCTGAGTCTGTTCAAATCAATAATTCACCCTTCCTAATGTACAGGGAGAGGGAGAAGATAAAATTTACTGAAACAGCCAGCCAAAAGAACTGGAAAACATTGTTAGTTTTAAATGTTTACACATGACAGGAGGAAGGTAAATTTGGCGATGAATGTTGTAAGCAGAAAAGGTATGTGAAACCTTTCACCCATTTGTGAAACTCTGAATATTTCCATCCTTACAAAATGTAATCAAGTATTTTAGAGGCAATGGAAAGAAAGTGCAATTAGAAGTGATTTTAAAATGTGAGCAGCAGCAACTGAAGACCTCTCCGGAGAACCACAAGAAATAATCCTGTCTGTGTGGCACCAGCATAGTAAAAATTCTCTTAGTGCTTGTTAGATTTTCTCAGTGGGCCAGGTTCCTCATTTTTCTTGATGAGTAGTTGTTCATAGTTCTTCAAGGCCTTATCAGTTCTATTAGAGCAGGAATCTGGGGAGGACATAGTAAAAGGCCAATGCGGCACTTTATGTTGAGAAGACAAACATGGTTACAAGGGAAGAGGCATAATATCCTTCTTCCCAGGCCTCTTGCAGAGCTGTAGGGAGGTGAACGTGGAAGGAGCTCCCATCTGGGAGGTCTGGTCAGATTTTAAATTATGACAGATGAGTTGGAGATGCCTCACTTCCGTGACTCCCAAATGTGTTTACAAATTTTACCAAAAATTACTTCCTGAGAATTTACCATTAGAAATGTATTTAACTTGACTTAAGATCTTGACTTTGCTGACATTCTTTTTAAGATGGGGAGAGGAAAGGGCAGTTTAGAGCATGGACCATTTTATTGGAAGGCAGACCTTGGTGTAGGGAGTTACAGAGATGGCATGAAACTTTTCGCTTGTAAATGAAGGGAGGCAGCCAAATTTTATCTGCCCCATGGAGACAAAGACCAATCCTGGTTTTAACACTGGCAAGCATCACTGTCTGAATTGTTCACTGTTCATCTTCTTGCTCAGATGACATATACTTTCAGCCAAAGATGTCACCAGATAGTAGGAGATTGAAACAATAAGAAAAAGGGGCGCCTAGGTGGCTTAGTCGGTTAAGCTTCCGACTTTGGCTCAGGTCATGATCTCACGGTTCATGGGTTGGAGCCTCATGTTGAGCTCTGTGCTGACAGCTCAGAGCCTGGAGCCTGCTTCAGATTCTGTGTCTCCCTGTCTCTCTGCCCCTCCCCCTGTTCACACTCTGTCTCTCTCTCTCTCTCTCTCTCTCTCTCTCAAAAATAAATAAACATTAAAAAATTTTTTTGAAAAAGATAAGAAAAAGAATTGTGGTTGAATTTAAGGAGGTAGAAGTGGAATAGGATTGAAAAATAACATTTAACTTGTTAGAATTTACATGAAATTTATAACAGAAAAAAATAACCGTTTCCATGGAATCAATGAATAGATTTGATTTTCAAAAAGATCATAATGGTTGACTAAAATTTAACTTTTAAATTAGGTGAATTGTGTCACATAAAAGGTGTTGTGTGAGAAATTTGTTCACCTGCTCTGTGTCTTTGTTTCTTTGTCATGGAGAGAACATTTTAGTCCTGATATTTGTGCAACTAATAATTACTGGATAATGGGAGGAGGCACTTGGAACTAATTTTAGTGGAGGTCTATAAAGGTAATATTTTAACTGGGAAAATTTGAGGTTGCTGTCTACATTTCACCCTGACTTTTTCTGCAGTGTCAGGGTCATTCATATACCAGTTCACAAAAAGATTAGTTGCTTTATATTTTAAACCTTCCATATAATGTTTTCCAGATTTAAATATGTCATCAAAAGGAGATGTTACACATAAAAATAACAGATTTCGGGCATTAGTAATGAGATTTATCATAGAGGATTTCTATGGCATCTTTCATACTAAGTCACACAGCATGCTCTATTTTTTATGGCCACAGTAGTTACCCTACATCCACCATAATTCATAAAACAGAGGCATGAAGTTCTTCCTTCATGGTGCTCAGGTCCAAGGAGATGAACCAAGGATGAATCAGGTCCAAGGAGATGTCATTCCTCAGTACTATTTCTGAGCAGACAGCATGGATTACTCATTTGTGAATAGACCATGATAGCTCAAAACATAGAATGGTTTGAGATTTGTTGAGAAAATATGTAAAATAGGATTCTGTTGTTTATTGACAGAATATTGTTAATATTCTGGAGAAAAGGTAAAGTATACAGAGGTAGGACAGATTCTCAGAAGAGAACACAAAACACACTGTGCGGGAGGAAGAACTAAATAGATGTAGCTCTTAACTGTGGTCATTTTGGTTCAATACTGCTTTTGGACATCAGCTGCCTGCCTAACCTTGTACCAAAAGGTTTCTGTTGACTTATTTATACAGACAAATGGAACAAATATTCCCACATTTCCCCTTTGTTTTTTGACTTAAGTGAAAAGCACACATTTAGGGAGAGCTACAGATCCTATAAATTAGTTAGATCTGAGAAGACCAAGCTCCGGCCTCTTGACAGGAGTCATGAGATCCAAAGTCCCTCATCCTGCACTGAGTTCATTTTCCTATCCTAGGCCAGGATAGAAACCCAGCTGTATTTAAGTGGAACCGACCCCAAGGTGATGGGGTGATCAAGGTGATAAGGTGATGGTATTAACTGCAGGGCATGTTAATTCAGCATCTGATGAACACTTGTTTCCTCCTGCATTTGCCTTTCCAAAGGCTGGTCTGTTTAAGTTTTCTTTGTTTACCATGAGTCCCCAGAAGGACTATATGAATGTGGACAAAAGGTGTATTTGGATATTAATGATTTTGAAATAAGGCCATGGTCTTTGGAAATGAATAGCAGCCTTGGTGGGTTAAAAATAACCAGCTAACCTATCAGTATTTCAGTAAGCTATTTCAGTATCACTTAAATTTCTTTTAATGTTTATTTTTGAGAGAGAGAGAGAGAGAGAGAGAGAGAGAGAGACAGAGTGTGAGCAGGGGAGGGGCAGAGAGGGAGGGAGACACAGAATATGAAGCAGCTCCAGGCTCTGAGATGTCAGCACAGAGACCGACGTGGGGCTCGAACCCACAGACCATGAGATCATGACCTGAGCTGAAGTCGGATTATTTTAATAAAATACTTTGTTATAAAATACAGAGTATGATGATAAATGCTAGAGATAGTAAAATAAAAGAAATAGAACAAGACCAGATTGAGGATTGTGTGGAAATTCCCCTGTCCAGGAAAAACTTAATTCTGTGGACACGTAGACATCACGATCTGTTTGTGCAAGGAAGTGATGGGGAAACATTTGTATCTCCTGAGGGATTTGGAGGGAGTGGGTAGGAGGGTGGAGCTGTAGAGGTGGAGTCAGGAAAATTCACAAGGACGCCCTGTACTCCATGACATAGGTGATGAGGGCAAGTGTCAGTGTGAATGACACTGGGAAGATAGAGGATATGTAATAAAGGAAACAAAGAAAGAGGATTTCTCTCATGGAGTAGGGAGGAGGAGGGAAAAGTCCAGCAAGAATGTGTTTGGGGAGTGGGAGAACTTTTGCTGCACTGACAGAAATGAGGGCATCAGGAGGGATCCTGTGTAGGGGGAGATGAGTGGAGGCCTTGGTGAGACATTTATAAGATGTGCATTATGCCTTTGGGGAAAGCATCTGGACCTTCCAGAGGGGAGTCCAGGAGATAAATATAGCACTGAGGCTGAACTGCACACAGTTGATCACAATTATTTTAGTTAGAAATTACAATCCCTTCAGGGGGAAAAAACAGAACAGTCCAGTTGGTGAGCACAGAACTGACCAGACTCTCACAGCAGTGGAGTGGGAAAGTTTGGAGAAATCCCCCAAGAATGCAGATGAGAGATAACAGATCAGAGGCAAGCACAGGATAGAGTCAAGAGTCAAGAGTTTGAAGCAGCAAAATAGTTGATGCTGTTACAAGTTAAACAGCGAAAATCACATGAAAGCCCATGTATTTGGCCACCAGTGGTCTTTAAGAGTATAATTTCTATGGCTTAGTAAAGGTGAAAACCACATTTTGATGGCTTAAAGGATGAATGTTATGAGGAAATAGTGACAGCAAGTGGATAGCAATCATTTGAGAACTCTGGATGTGAAAGAGGAAATAATTAGAATAAATAGCAAAGGTTTCTCTCCCCATATTGAGAGGTTGTATGTTTTTTTTTAATGAGGGAAAAGTGGTCAATGAGGAGCAGGAGAAACCCCTGGCTGGCAAAGAGAGGGAATAAATGAAGGAATAAGATCTTCTTTGAAAGAGATAGATGAAAGAGACACAGAGTATAAAATCAAAGGTTAGATCCACTATTAAAACCAAATGATGGATATCTGCCCTGATTCAGTCATTAGTATAGGAATATTGGATCTTCAGCTCCTTTTAGTTGGCCAGTATTATCCACATTGTGGCATTGAAGAACCATGAGGCTCAGGGGTATCTGGGTGGCTTGCTTCAGGTCCCAGGAAGCAAAAGAGAATGGATTCAGAGCAGATCACTCATTTGTCACGAGACAAGGACTGTAGTAGAGAGATGTGCAGGGTGGGCGAGAGGAGCAGAGTGAGTCATGGGCTGGCTTGTTCTCCAGGCAGCTTGTAATTGCAATGGTGGGAGGGCAGTGATGTGATGACCATCTGTTCTGTGTCTTTTTCATCCACATGAGCTCTAAGTGTAGGGAAACATACTATTCACTTTGAAATCCCAGCATCTAGCAGCAATGGCACTTCACAAATGTTTGCCAAATGAATGGAAAAAGAAATGTCTACTTTCTGTTGCAGGTTTGTTCAAATCCAACATTAGTGAACAGATTTTTTTCTTGAGGTTTTAGAATTAAATCTGAATGTCACCTTTGAGGTAAGTAGATGTTGTTTTGGTCTGACCATGATGGAAGGAAAGTAAAGTGAGGGGTGGTGGTGGAAGGATCATGATAGAGGAGTTGAAAGGCAGATCAGGGTTAGAGGAAGATGCCAGCAGAGTTTATAAAAATGTATGTGGCTGAAGCATGAAAGAGATGGGCATTTGGAGAACTGCTTATTTTGTTTCTTCCTTTATCAGGTAAGAGTAGAGGCATAGAAAGTCTTGCCTTTCTTCTCTCTGCTCACAGACCCTGGCAAGACGCTTATGGGTTCTGCTTCTGCCTTCATGTCCTCTTACTGCCCTTATCCTTTACTTTCTCTTATTTTGTATACCACAAGGAAAGGAAAGTTAGGGAATGGACAGACATGGAGTCATAATGAGCATGAATCAATCCTATAAGAAACTTTAAAAAAATTTGAACAGTTTCTGTTTAGTGTTCAAAGTTGATATTGTAACATGTAGTTCTACTTAAAGAACTCTTCTGGGATGAAAGAAAACACGAAAGAAACTCCATTCCAGCATACATCTATGTATATTTGTGCATATATTCTACTCTGCCCTGGTCAATGATGAACATTTGCTTCCCTTTCTGCCTTGTAAATAGAAAGCCAAATATCCATACTCTCATTTCCTTTATTTTGAGCCCATATGCAGAGGTAGAATCTTAAGAATATCAAGTTAAAAAGAGAAAAACAAAAAGAACAAGATATGATCACAATTACCTTTCCTTTCTGATCTCACTGAAGACTGAAGAGATCAAGGCTATAAAAAAGAACAAAGTGTTCCCAGGTCCTCAGGGTGACCAATCATCCCAAAGCCCTCAGTTCTATTAAAGAATGCCTCCAGTTTCATTTATATCTGAGTTTGTGGAGGTTATACATGGGAAAATCCTGTTTGCTATTCTATCTACTCCAAGGCAGAGGTTATGTTACTGCTAATATTCAGACTACTATCGAACTTCTATTACCAGTACAGTCCATAAAGTACTTTCTCCAAAGTTACCTACATTTCAGCTTGAAAGTACTTGAGAGTTGCATAATATTATCCTTTTTTGTACATAAAATTTTGTTCCTAAGCCACAATAACAAAGCTGCTAAATAAAACCATATTACAAACCTGGTTTCTCTAGTTCTAGATCTTTCCACAGTCCCTGATTCTTCCCAAAGAGTGAGTTCCTGCCTCTTGTAATAGATCTATCCATTTTATCATGATGAGCCTAGTTAACATATTTAAGGTAGTGTTTGTAAGTTTTCAACCAGATATTTTTTCATTATCATTTTACCTACTACTATCACCTACCAAACTCCCCTCACTCTCAATCTGAGGTAAGTTGGCAAAGATGTGAGCTCCTAAAATTGCAGTGCATTATCTCCAGGATTTAACTGGGTCTTCCTGAGACCGCCTCATGTCCTTTGAAGGTGCTGGGCTGCCTCTGGTACAGAATAGATATATGTTGGAATAAAGCCTATCATCTTGGCCCACAAATGGTCTTAAACATCTGATTAAAGCTAGCCAATTGTATATAAAATGAACTCATAAAAAGTCATTTTTATAATTCTTTGATTCAACCACTTCTCTTGTTTCTGACTCTCTTTGCAGATTAACAATCTTCACATTTTTAAATGGGAACGGGTAACCAGACTTATGTGAGAGAGTTCATACTCCTTGGCCTGTCCAGTGACTGGGACACACGGGTCTCCCTCTTTGTCCTCTTCTTGATCATATATATGGTGACAGTGCTGGGGAACTTTTTCATTGTTCTTCTGATCAGACTGGACAGCCGACTCCACACTCCCATGTACTTCTTTCTCACCAACCTCTCCCTTGTTGATGTCTCTTATGCCACAAGCATCGTCCCCCAGATGTTGGTGCATCTTCTAATAGAACATAAAGCAATCCCATTTGTGAGCTGTGCAGCCCAGTTATTTTTCTCCTTGGGCTTGGGTGGGATTGAGTTTGTTCTACTGGCAGTGATGGCCTACGACCGCTATGTGGCTGTGTGCGACCCCCTGCGATACTCGGTCATCATGCATGGAGGGCTCTGTACCAGGTTGGCCATCACATCCTGGGTCAGTGGTTCTCTCAACTCTCTCATGCAGACCATCATCACCTTTCAGCTGCCCATGTGCACAAACAAGTATATTGATCACATATCCTGTGAACTCCTAGCTGTGGTCAGACTGGCCTGTGTGGACACCTCCTCCAATGAGATCGCGATCATGGTTTCTAGCATTGTCTTGCTGATGACACCCTTCTGCCTGGTCCTCTTGTCCTACATCCAGATCATCTCCACCATCCTGAAGATCCAGTCCACAGAGGGAAGAAAGAAAGCCTTCCACACCTGTGCATCTCACCTCACAGTGGTCGTCTTGTGCTATGGCATGGCCATTTTCACTTACATCCAGCCCCGCTCCAGCCCCTCTATTCTTCAGGAGAAGTTGACCTCTCTCTTCTATGCCATTTTGACACCCATGTTGAACCCTATGATTTATAGTGTAAGGAATAAGGAGGTGAAGGGGGCCTGGCAGAAACTACTAGGGCAGTTATCTGGATTAACGTCAAAACTGGCAACTTGATGAATCTTGAGCATTAGCTAGAGAAAAGAGCTTTGCCTGTGTTTTCTCCCACTTAATTCAGATATGGCAGGCATCACCTGCATTGCCCTGGCAACCAGCAAGGAGATGCTGACACCTGTACTGGTGATGCTGGGTAGGAGGCTGGAGGTTGGGTTGGGGTGTGGGCTGTGGGTATATTTTTATGTCACAGTAGCATGTTCAGTGGAGTTAAGCACTGTTGTAATAGAACTTCCCACACTCTCTCAGTCTCCATTCATATGGCCTGAGGGTAATAAGAAGAAAAACATTTACTGTTTTGATTTGTCATATTGTTTGTAATCATGGGCCTAATCATGGATCTTACTTTGGACCACTGGTTCTTATTTATCCAAATTTTGTACAAGGTAATTGTGTTTCTACTGGGAACTAAAACATTTTCATATTTTAGACTCACTTAAAAATAATGTGTGACGTATAAAGCCACATCCAGTAACTGTGAGTCACTGTTCTAAGAAGAGAGATGCTCTCAAGGCTGTTCAGATGGCTTTGTGCTGGACCTGCTACATGTGCTCACAGCATCTCATCTGCCTGATGAAGGTACCTCAGTGGAGGAGCATCAACTGAACGTCTTGTTTCGCTCCACAATCACTATGGAAACATTAGACAGGGGTGGGGGGTTGCCTGGGTGGCTCAGTTGATTAAGAACCCCACTGTTGATTTCAGCTCAGTCATGACCTCATGGTTCGTGGGTTCAAGCCCCGCGAAGAGCCAAGAGCCCTTTGCTCTCTTCCAGCAACTTAGCTTGTTTGGGACCACCTAAAAGGTTTTCCAGATCTTCATTTTTCAGGAAGAAGAAATGTTAAGAACGGGCTTCTCAGATATGTAGAAACAGATGAGTATAGTTTTATATTCCATGTGTTAAGTTTTTTATCTTTTTCATTTTATAGACTTTTTTCCCCTCAAGATTGTCTTTTCTCAGAAATTTAAATTCTCATTAATTAATACAAGTGAATGCCTTGAGACAACAGACATTCCTCATTAGTAGCTGTTTGTGAATGGCATTCTCAGTATAAGGGAGGAGAATACTGTTGATTCAGGGGCAAAATAAAATGATGTTCTTTTTTTTTTAATTTTTTTTTAACGTTTTTATTTATTTTTTGAGACAGGGAGAGACAGAGCATGAATAGGGGAGGGTCAGAGAGAGGGAGACACAGAATCTGAAACAGGCTCCAGGCTCTGAGCTGTCAGCACAGAGCCCGACGCGGGGCTCGAACTCACGGACCGTGAGATCATGACCTGAGCCGATGTCGGCTGCTTAACCGACTGAGCCACCCAGGCGCCCCATAAAATGATGTTCTAAATAATAAGGCCATTAAATAAAACCTTTTTAAAAATTTGGATCCTAAAAAATATCTGAGAATTAAAGTCTTATTCATTATTTAATAGCCATAAAAACATCACTGAGGTATTTTGTAAAAAACAAGCAAATCCCTAAATATGTATACAAATTATAGTTCAAAAGAATCCAAGTAAGATCCGTACGTGGCCATTTTCTACTATGTCTCTGAAGACTCGATTAATCTATAGGTTCACCCTACATTTCCTTTTTTCCCCCTTGGAATTATTTGTTGAATAAAACAATGTTGTTTTTCCCAGGTGGATTTCAATGCAGTTTGGATTTTTTTAAGTGTGGTTTTGCTTGTTCCATTGACCTTGTATCTCCTGTTAGATCTGAAGGCTTGATCAGATTTAAATGTATTTCGTTTTCTGGCTAGATTTCTCAGATGGTGGCATGTACTTCTGTCAAGAAGGACGCAGTGTTCAGTTTCTCTTTTCTAGGGTTTACTGCAATTATTAAATTGCCTACCTCAGGGTTTCTCAATAGCAGGGTTTCTTAATGTCTATTGACATTTTGGGCTAGATGGTTATTTCTTGTGGGGATGATTCTGTACATTATAGGGTATTTTTCAAATTCCTGACCTCTACCCACTAAATGGCCACTGTGCCCCCTCCCCACCTACTTCCAGTTTTGACAACAGAAAAATCTCCAGATATTACCAAATGTCCCCTGGGATGGCTAAATCACCCCTACTAGAAAACTACTCACCTAGTTTCATTAATTTATTAGGGGTTTCAAGGTGGTGGTATTCTATCATCCCTTTCTCTTTAGTATTTGTAATACTTATAGATAGAGACTTCCTCCTCATTACTGTTTTATCGTCCTGAGATCTAGTTGGTAGAAGAAAGGAAGGCAGGATACATTTTTTATTTTTTCCTTTCTTTACCACTTTTTAAAAATACAACAAAAGAGATGTTTAAAAAAATCATGATGAACTCATCAATGTAAACTTATTTGCTGTATTGTTATTTGTTGCAATTATTATCCCTATTGGTGTTCAAATAGTCCCATATTTATTGAGTGGGAGTCCTTCCTTTTGGTAACAAATCACAAGTTTTGCAGCTTAAAGCAACACAAAATTATTATCTTAGAGTTCTGGAGGTCAGAAGTCTGAAATGGGCTTCACTAGGCCAAAATCTAGATGTCCAGAGGCTGTATCCTTTCTGGAGTGCTAGAGAAGAATCTGACTTCTTGCTTGTCCCATCTTCCTAAGGGAGCTTCCAGTCCTTGGCTCATGCCTCCTTTTTCCACCCTGAAGGTCAGCACAGCACCTTCAAACCTCTCTCCGACTCTAATTGTACTTCTATCCTCACATGTCTCTCTCCTGACTCTGATCAGCCTTTCTCCTTGCTCCCATACAGATCCTTGTCTGGGATCACAAATTATCCAGGATGATCTCCCCACTTGAGGATCCTTAATATAAATGCATCTACTGTTTCCTTTTAACATGTAGGGCAGGTTCTGTATATGAATGTGAATGAATAACATTCACAGGTTCTGAAGGACATGGGCATCTTTAGGGGTCATTATTCTGGCTACCAAAGAATCTATTCAAATTGGCTACCTAGTTTTTTCCCCACATGACACTAGTGTCTTCAACAGCTCCCTTATTTCTGGTGTGATACAATTTCACAGGCCCATCTTTTACCTTTCTTGCATTATAATTGGAATTATTTCTCCAAGAAGTACTGGCTCCTTTTGATGGGATATGGAATTTAGAGAGCACAGTCTGAGAACTGTGTTCTTCCAGAGGTTTATGGTTGGTTCTGCTATAGGCAAGATGGATGGTCCGTGATGATTGTAATTAAACTGGTCTGGGCTAAATAAAATCCAGTATGTTTAACCCATAGATAGTCATCGTTGTTGTCACCATGAGCACTGGTGTGCTTGGGAAATAAAGCTGACTGACTCCTGAGGTGTGTCTGTATTCTTGTCCACATGGAAACAGAGAACTTCCTTTGTCATGAGAAATCCTACGGAACACATATACGTTTATTCTTATTTCTTCCTTAAAGCTCTGTGTCCTGGTCCTCCAAATGTTGTCTTTTATTTTGAGGTAGAAGATTATGCATGGCCTTTAAATCAGTGCATATCCTGGCTTCTGATTACCTTCCTGCCATGCAAATTTATGGTGAAATGTACCATATAAAATCCTCCCCATTAAGAAGAGCTCTTTTTTTCCCTGGTCTTTCAGGGCCACACCTTCTCAGTTAAATAGTTACAGGGATTATGTAGAAAGGCCATATTATGGGTTGACGGCTCAGTGGCAGGGTGACAGGAACAGGCACAATGGGAGTATAAGTCAGCTGTTTATAACGGTTGTTGGAGTCTTCAGGGTCTGCTCAGGCTAGTCTCACATATATTGCTTTAGGATTTGTTCCTCAAAGCCAGTGTTGATGGACAGCTCCAGGTGCATGGTGACCTGGTTTCTCATAGCCAGGCATTCCTGTGGTCTGTTAGGTCCCAACAGCAAGTAAGAATTGTTTCTCAAAAGAACAGCTAACTTGAAGCACTCGACTGGCTCAGTCAGAAGAGCATGCAACTCTTGATCTTGGGATCATGAGTTTGAGCCCCATGTTGGGTGTGGAGATTTCTTAAAAATAAAATCTTTTTTTTTTTTTTTACAAAAAAGAACAGATAACTTGACAAAGAGACATTTCCTCCCCAAACCTTATAGACCAGCACTTTGATTCTCCAATCAAGCCATCCCACAGTCTGTATTCAGCATTTCAATCTGCCATAGATATTTCAAGGATCAGTGGAAACATGGGGTCATAAGGACCAAGTAGAAGATTGTTTACACTGCAGACAAACCATCTGGAGAGTTTCTCTTGCACTGCTCTTGAAATTGGCATTTGTGACACCCTAATCTGATTGGCCTTCTAATGGTAAGCCCAAAATGGACAAATATGGAAAACACTGAGTCTTGAGGAACAACAGGTACAGATAAAGAGTAGATTGCAGTGGTGTTCTCACAATAGAAGCTTCAAGACTGGATACCCAGACATTAGGCCTTGATGACATAGTTCATTGATTAAAGAAGTTCTTTCTTTATATGACATAATATTGTGGATATTGACTTGATATCCCACTACATGGGCTGCAGTGAAATGAGTGTTTATATGAAATATAATGTGTTCTCCACCTGTGTCTGAAAATATTCTTTGTACTATTTATTTCTTGGATAAGAAGCAAACTGGCTTTAGAAGCAGACTGGACCTCCAATCTGGGTCAGATTCTTTGGTCTGGTCTGTTGAGACTGAAGACCACATGGCTGGCTATGGGGTCCTTCACCTGAGAGACACTGAGAGGAGGAAACCATCAAGCTAAATGCTCCTCACTGTGTAGTCATTTGCATGATTTCAGACTTCTTACTATCAAGGGCTTCTATGGGGTTTGAATATTCTAAATATCCCTTTTAAAATATAGAGGTCTGAAATAAAACATGATCTCAAATGTAGTCTAATCAAGTCAGAATCCAATGCATGTGGCAGAAACTCGCTATTTGCTCCTAAACTCATTTCCTCTACTTCACGGTGAGTTCTAACTTCTGAAATGTAGATGCAAAGAAAGAAAATATACCATTTCCAGGCCTGACCTGTTGAAATCTCCCAACCGCCAGCCTCCATTCTTCACTGTTTTGCTCTGAAGTCACCCCCATACAGGGGATCCGGCACAGGACTCTGGGGGCTCAGAGGGCAGAGGAGGCCTGGATCCTGAGTCATTGACCAGATGAGATCTAGCCATACCAGTGTCACCCACATGAGAATTTGTATAATAAGAAATAAATTTTATTGTGTTATGCCATGGTTATTGGGAACTGTTTGTTTCAGCATCTAGCCCACTTTGAATAGTATAATGAGGTTTTTATTTTAATATGATCACAAATCCCTGTGTACATCTAATTAGTACCCTGCTACTTAAAAGTAACAAATGATCTTTGCCTTCAACCAGCTCACAATCCAATCAAATTCTAGTAATTTGGACTTCTTCGTAATTATTCCTAATGTGCTTAAGATTGCTTTGGCTTTTTAAGTTTTAAGTAGATATCAAGTATTGAAATATGATCATTGAAAACTTCACATCTTTATCATATAAACTGATGTTGAGCCAACACTCCAAATTCCTTACTATTTGATTTTTTTTGTGCCTAAGTGCTATGCTAGGATTAATAAATAACAAAGACTAATTCCTTATTTTGTTATTGAGGTATAATTTACCTACAGTAAAATGCATTCTTTTTTGTATAGAGTTCTGTGAGTTTTAAAAAATTTACACTATCAAGTAAGCACCACCACAATCACGACAGAAATTTTCATCATTCAAACATATTATTTACCCCTTTTAGTCAGTCTATTTTCTGAACATCATTTCCGGCCAACCACCAATCAGATTTCTTTGTCTATTGCAAAATATCATGTAAATGGAATCAGGACACAGTCTTTGAGTCTGACTTCTTTTCCTTAGCATAAAGCATTTGAGATACATTCATATTTTTGATGTTATGGTGGTACATTCTTTTTATTTGTAGAGTAATAGTTTAATTGTATGGATATACCATAGTTTTTTGTTTACTTTTTATTTTATTTTTTCTATTTTTGTAATTTTTTAAAATTTATTTTTGAGAGAGAGCGAGCGAGCAAGCATGAGCAGGGGACAGGCAGACGGAGAGGGAGAGAAAGAATCCCAAGCAGTCTCTGCAGGGTCAGCACAGAGCCCCATGTGGGGTTCAAACTCACAAAACCGTGAGATCATGACCTGAGCCGAAATCAAGAGTTGGACCCTTAACTGACTGAGCCACGCAGGTGCCCTGATTTACTTTTTAAAGTACATTTGGATTGTTTCTAATTGGGGGGAATTATGAACAAAAACTGTTGTAAAAATTCAAGTACAGATTTTTGGGGTGAACGTAAATGAATTCAATTGGGTGAAAAGAAACCCAACATAGGAGTTATAGGGCCAGGTTGTTATAAGAGTAAGTTTTATCTCATGAGAAGCTACCAAACTTTTTTAAAAAGATGACATTTGCATTTGCACAAGCAATAATGAGAGTCACAGTTATACCACATGATTGCCAGTGTTAGCTGGTGTCAGCTGCTCTCATTTTAGCAATTCTAGTAGATGGGCAGCAATATTTCACTGTGGCTTTAAATTGCATTTCTTGAGGACTAATGATGTTGAATATCTTTCGTGCTTTTCAGCGATCTGCATGTTTTTGGTGGGATGTCTGCTCGTGTCTTTTGCCCGAGTTTCACTGGGTTGTTTATTTTCTTACTATTTAGTTTTGAGAATTTGTTAAATATTCTACAACAAGTCTTTTGTAAGATACGTGTTTTGCCACCATCTTTTCCCGGTCTCTGGCTTGTCTATTCAGTCTCATAATGGTATCTTTCAAGAAGCAGAAGTTTTAATTTTAAACAAGTCAAATTTATCCATTGGTTTCATTATAGGTCATGTTTCTGGTGTTCTGTCTAAGAAATCTATGCCTAATCTAAGGTCACAAAGATTTTGGTCAGTATTTGAGTCCCTGATCCATTTTTAGTTAATTTTTGTATATATAGTTGAAGACCTGGATCCAAGTTCCTTTTTTTTTTTTTTTTTTTTTTGCATATAGATATCTAGTTATCCATTATTATTTGTTGAAATTCTGGGTTTTTTATCCATTAAAATTTTTCCTTTTCCAAAAATAATTGTCCATGTATGCATTTATCCATTTCTAGACTCTTCGGTTCCTTTGTTCCTTTCATCTAACACTGTTACTTGAAATTGGTGGTCTAGGTTGTCCCATTTTGTTCTTTTTCAAAATTGTTTTATTCTAGATTCTGTGTTTTTCTACTAACTTTGAGAATCAGATTAATTCTTACAAAAATTTCTGCTGGGATTTTGGTTGGTTTTGCATTGTATCTACAGATCAGTTTGGAAGAGAATTATTTTTAAAATATTGTCTTTCACTCCATAAACATGGTAAATGTTTCTCCATTGAAGTGTTCTTAGATTTCTTTCATCAGTGCCTTATGATTTTCAGCATAGAGACCTATCATATATTTTGTTCGATTTGTACCTAATTTCTTTAATGTTTTTATGTGCTATTATAAACAGCACTGCCTTTTAAATTTCATTTTCCATTTTTTATTGATAACAAGTACAATTTATTTTTGTATATTGACATCATGCCTAGTGAACTTGCTGAAATCATTAGTTATAGTAGCTTTCCTGTAGATTAGTTGGGTTTTCTACGTAGATAATTATGTCATGTATGTGTAGAGACAGCATTATTTCTTCCTTTACAATATGCATGCCTTTTATTTCTGTTGCCTGATAAAAGGCACTGGCAAGGACTGTTAGTATTCAGTGTTAATAGAGTCATGCAAAAGGGCATTTTTGCTTTATTCCCAATCTTAGGGGAAAAGGATTTGATCTTTTACCATTCAGAATGAATTCAGTTAAAGGTTCTTTGATGCCATTTATGAGATTGAGGAAGTTCTCTGTTCCTAGTTTGCTGACAGCTTTTATCGTGAATGTGTGTCAAATTTTGTTAAATACTCTTTCTACTTTTATTGAGAGGATCATGTCGTTTTACTTCTTCAGACTGATGATGTTGTGAAATACATTGATTAACTTTTGCATAATGAATTAGCCTTGCATTCCGAGACTAAATCAAACTTGGTCATGAGGTATTATCATTTCTAATATTCCTTGATTCAGTAACTAAGTTTCATTAAGAATTTTTTGTGTCTATCTTAGTGAGGGATAGTGCTGTATGGTTTTTCCTTTCTTGTAATATTTTTTTCTGATTCTAGCACCAGAGTAATGCAGGTCTCATAAAATGGGTTCAAAGGTGTTGCCTCCTCTTCTGTGTATGGAAGCAATGGTGTAAAATTGATATTTCTACCTTAAATGTTTGATAGAATTTATCATTGACATCATTTGGACCTGAAACTTTTCTGTTGAAAACGTTTGAACAATGTTTTTAATTCTTTATATACATAAAATTGTTCAGATATCTATTTCTATTAAAGTAAGCTGTGTTACTTTGTATGTTTTAATGAATTTGTCCATTTTATCTAAGTTGTTACATTTATGAGCATTTTGGGGATTGGTATATCCTTTTAGTTATTCTTTCAATATCTGTAGGATTTATAGAGATGTCCCCTTTTTTCTGTTATTGGTAATTTGTATCTTTTCCCTATTTCTGTTGAGGTCAGTCTGGCTAATGTATCAACTCAGTCTTTATGAAGAGCCAGATTTCTATTTCATTGATTTTTGTCTATTTTCCTTCTTTTTAATTTTATTTATTTGTCACTTTATCTTTATTTTGTCCTTCTTTGTGCTTATCTGGGTTCAATTTGTTCTTCTTGTAGCTGGAAATTCAAATTACTGAATTGGGACTCTTCTTGTTTCTCATGTGAGCATATAATCCTCCAAGTCTAAGAACCACTTCAGTTGTGTCTCACAGATTTTTTCTCTTTTTCACTTTCATGCAATTAAAATATTTTTAAATTTCCCAGGGGACTTCCTTTGTGATGTATAGATTATGTGGAATTGGGTTGCTTAATTTTCTAATTTTGAAAATTTTTACATACATGCTTCTGTTATAGATTTCTCCTTTTATAGATTTCTCCTGTTATAGATTTCTCCTTTTTTTTTTTTTTTTTACATACATGCTTCTGTTATAGATTTCTCCTTTTATAGATTTCTCCTGTTATAGATTTCTCCTGTTATAGATTTCTCATTTTATCTAAGAACATACTTTGTATTATTTCATTTTTAAGAGTATTTTGAGTGTTATTTATGGCTCAGGGTTTTGTCCGTCTTGGTGAATTTTTTGAATGTACTTGAAAAGAATGTGTATTTTGCTGGTATTTGGTAGAATGTTCTATAAATGTCAATTCGATCAAGTCATTTGGTAGTGTTGGCCGAGTCTTCTATATCCTTACAATTTTCTGTATACTTGCTGTATTGACTACCGAGTTATTTGGAAACTTCAACTAAAATTGTACCTTTATTTCCCTTATCATTTTTATCAGTTTTTGCTTCATCAGTTTTGAAACCCTCTGGTTAGTGTGTATACATTTAGGATTGTTATAATTCGATGAATTGACCCTTTTCCATCATGCATTGTCCCTCTTTATCCCTGTTAATATTTTATATTAATATAGCTACTCCAGCTCTCTTTTGGTTAGTGTTCTAATGGTATATACTTTTATCCTTTTACTCTTAACATGTCTATGTCTTTATAGTTAAAGTGCTTTTCCTTTAGATGGAATAAAATTAGGGCTGGTGTTTTATCTAACCTCATAATCTCAATCTTTTACTTAATCAACTGAGATAGACTACTTGTATTTATGTAATTATTGCTGTGTTTTGACTAAAATCTATCATCTCCCTAGTTTTTGCTTTTTCCATATATTATTTCTTCATTTTTTCTCTTTCTCACATGATTTTTGGATCAATTCTATACTTTTATTGCATTTCATCATTACCATTAGCCTAGTTTTATACCAATTAAAATTTTTAATGGCTGCTCTAGAGTTTACATTATACATTTAAAAGTATCAATCTTAAATAGTGTAATAGCTCTTCATATGAAGCATAAGAACCTTCAAACAGTATACTACCATTTTCTCCCTCCCATTTGTGTGCTATTATTGCCGTGTATTTTATATCACATAAGGTATAAACACTGAATACATTGCTATTATGTTTTATATTCGTTATCTTACAGTGTGTTAGAAAGTTTTTTAAATGAGTTTTTAGCTCTCAATTTTACCAAATAGTACTGCTTCACTATTTGTGTATAAAAATACAACAAATGTCTGTAGGTTGATTTGTATCCTGTGACTTTACTGAATTCCTTTGTGTTCTAGTGGTTCTTTGCTGTGACATTTTAATTTCATGTATGTTCGCGTGTTTGATATTATCCCATGTTCTCTTCTCTTTGTATCATCATCATTATTTTTTTCCTCTTTGTGTTTCAGTTTTATTAATTTCTATCAACTTTATCCTCACTGATTTTTTTCTCAGTTCTGTTGAGTTTACCCTTAATCAATCTTCATCTTTGTTACTGTGTTCTTCAGCCTAGTATTTCCATGTGATTCTTCCATATACTTTTAAATTATCTGCTGAAATTCTTCATGCATTTATGACACTGTCCATCTTTTCTATTATATCCTTTAAAATTTTAGTAAGAGTTATTTTAAAGCTCTCTCTAATAGTTCCCACATGCAGATACTTAATTCTGGTTCTGTGAATTGCTTGGTCCAGTAAGAGCATATTTTTTCTTGATTTTTCTCTGATCTTTAATGTGTGTGTGTGTGTGTGTGTGTGTGTGTGTGTGTGTGTGTGTGTGTAGGATAACAGGCTATGAGATAAATAGTATTATGCTTTGCAGGAGACACTTCTCTTCTGTTTACCCTAAGAGGTAGTGTGTATGAGGTGTGGGAATCAGTGCAGCCAGGATTACATTGAGTTTGAGTTTTATATTGCTATGGTTATCCTCAGTGCACCAATAAATTCTTTTTTCTCTATTATGACTTATGCTTAGTGTGGGATGGTCAGTGGTTGTAGGGCTTTTCCCAGTCTCAACCATCCTGAGTTTTAGTCTCTTTCTATTAGGCTACATCTGGAGAGTGTGTCTTCACTGGCTGCCCCCACTCCATGATAACAGCTTTGACTTGTTCCTTAATTCCTGCTGGCCTGGTAATGAGGGTGAGGTTTTATTCCCTTTGTCCTGGTTCTTTCTCAGTCTCAGGAACATCTTTTGTCTCTGTGTTTCAGAATTTCTTAGTGATCCTGCCCCTTCTGCAGTCTTAGGAGATGGCTAATGTACTGATCCAGAATGGTCTCCTGCTCAATGGAAACCCCAGAGTTAGAGTGTTTTTTTCTGTTCCCCCTTCCCTCAGTAATGAGTCTTTATTTATCTGTCTCTGAGGAAAACAAGGTTTGCTGTCCTTCCCCTGTGGCTTCAGGCTTTTGTTGCATAATGGAGATGATTTGGTGATTGGAGAGTTCCTTAGCTTACTATGACAGATGTTGCTGCCTTCACCTAGACCCACACTATGAAGGAGACTTTCTTTGGTTTTCTGCTTTCTTCAAACATCCTTATGAGGCTTGGTCTAAGTATGTGGAAAAAGTATTGAGAATATTTGTGAATGCTTCTTTTTTTCCTCTGTCTCCTAGCCATTGTATATTCATATTACTCCCACATTCAGCCTTTAGCAATTTGATAAATCAGTTCTTACAGGCTTACCTGGTGCCCCACATTCCTCACATACACTGGCCCAGGTAAGGTAGAGCCCATGTCCCAGGCCTTTCTGGATGCAACCATCATTCCTGAGATTTCATTTTATTTGGTTTTCTTGTAACCTCAGCTTTCTGATGATTTTTAAGAATAGTTATGATTTTATAGATTATCTGATCTTTTCTTGTTTAAGATGGAGGTGATGTTCATTCAAACTTCCTACAACCTAAAAGGAATCTAGAAGAGGCTAAATTACTCTTTAAAGTCTGTTTTAACAGACAAAGTAAAACAGGGAAATAGGCACTAATTTTCAACTAAGTACTAGTATAACAATAGCAAAAAAATCTCTTCAGGCCAAGCAATTTTAAGTCAACAAACCACTTATCTGGAAGTAGCATATTCAAATTATATGCAATGTTTGGGGTAGAGATTTATGTTCTTTTTACAAACAAAACATACGTGTTGATAGTACATATTATTGTGTTTAGAAACTATTCCAGTTCCTAGGCCAACACTGATAAGATGGCCTTCCCAGTCAGAAGAGAGCATTTTCTGTTTGGGGAACAGTACGAATTGTAGGATGAGTGGGGGCTCACAGGGGAGGCAAGTGGTGAAAATTGAGATTGTGACTGACTGAATTTCTTCTCTCCCAGTTGAGATATGGCATTAGAGTCATTGGAGATTTTAGACCAAATATTTGTGAAGTAAGTAATGGTAGAATAAAATGTTGTAATGAAAGATAAATGTGACACTGGTTTACAGAATGAGTTGTTCCAGGCGTTCTCAAATGCATTCTATGAGAAAAACCAGAAAGGGTGATTAAAACACCCTCTGCGACATACCTGATTCAGTAAGTTTTCAATGCCTATCAAGCATTGAAAAGAAGTGAAATTACTTAGCACTTGGTTACAAAGGCTAAAATAATGGTAGTCAGCAGCATTAACAATGGAAAGGAAGGATCCATGCCACAAATATTTGGAGTAAGAGTTGATGTAACTTGCTGAGTGATGGAGGTTGAATGACTAGGAAGGTCCCCCAGGTTAGGAGCAGGAGTGACTGAGAGTGCTGTCGGGTCCTTACCAATGCTTGGAATTTGGGAGTTTCCTTTGTTGTCTACAGATGAGTGGAGAAAAACAGCAGTGATGTGAATGTCTGGGTTCGGTGACTACAGCTCTCCCAACCATGGAATGTTTCCAGCTTTCCTCAAAGTATCCCACCAATTCTGTCAGTTCTGTGGGAGTGCAGAAACTCAGGTGAGGAAAGAGAAGCATCTCTACTTTCCCTTTCTATTGCCTGGATGATCACAGCAGCATTGTCAAAGTCACGGGTGCTGTGGTGTCAGGCGTTACGATAACATGGCAGAATGAGTGGACAAGCAGGATGACACCCACATGGATGAGAAGAGAGGATGCCTGGGAGATAACTCCTGGATGTTAGGGAAGTAGGTGAGGTGGCATGTAGATGCTGAGGGGATGCCTAAGTGGGTGGCTGAGCAGACAAGCAGATGGCTGAGTGAGCATCGAGGGGGGAGGTGTGGACAGCAGGTAAGTGTGTGGATATGCACATGGTGGTGCTGAGAGGGACTGGGTATTTGACTGGGAGAGGAAGGGACAAATGTTTCACTTATATGATGCCTGAAGAATATATCAGAGATGTAATGGGACTGCATTCTGTGAATTTTACATTAAGTCTATTCATAAAAATTAAAGATTTGGAATGGTATAGAAAACTAACACTTCTGTACTTCCACATTGAGAATCTCCATTACCTTTTTCCTCTCCTTGTTTTCCCCCTCTAAAGCTTAATATTTTCTACATCCCCTTTCAGGGATCTTTTCTGGAGTCTTAAATCTTTGTATGTGGTGTTAGTATTCTTAAAACTAGAATAGTGCCGTGAGACAATAGTACTCATGAGTACATGAGAGTACCAAGGTGTGAGTCCATCTGTGCAAAGTTCACAGCAGGACCCAGTGGGCTCTTTGCACATGTCAGAGGAATGAAGATAATGCTCCTGTGTTCAGAAGGAGAGATGACAGTATCCTGGAGCCAAAGGGGGTAACTTTTTTTCTTCACCAGGTTTGGTTGCAGACCCAGTCACTGCTCAGTAGAATAGGGGCATGAGTGTTAAACGTCAGGTTGGGGCTACAGGAGAATATCATAAAGCCTCAGAAATCTAGGATCTCTGGCTTTTAAGAATGACCCTAGGCTTCAGCGGGTTGCTGTGATTGATGAGGATGGGGAAGAACAGGCTTCACGGGGAGAAGAAGGGCAGCATGGAGGCCCTGCCCTCGAGGACTGGGAGTGCTATCAACCACGGACACATAAAGCTCCTGAGGGGAGTCTGTCAGCCTCACGTTGCTCAGACACTGCTGCATCACATTAGGTTTACGCTGGAGCCAATTGCAGGGCACCTGTGAACTTTCTAGTAGCTGTTTCCCTCACAATCTAAACTAGTCCCAGGTGATACCTTAGCCAGGAGCCCGAGGAGTCTGGGACTCTTCATCTCTCTGGTCCATGTCTTTGCTGGAGGGGAGCATTCTTTAGAAACCAACATAAACTTAGATTAAAGCGGACACAACTGTGTGTCTGGCACTAATCAATGCTTGAGAGCGCTAAAGGAGGCACCAGCAGAGAGGGGGTGCCCACAGAGGTGTCTAGAGGGGCAGAAGTAGAACAGATCTGACTTGTTAGGGACTTTGGATCAGGGGTGTGATCCACGGATGTGATCTTCTCATTCTGAATAGTATAAGAAGTGTAGAAAAGTGGTTCTGCCTTCCTAATGCTGGGGGCTCAGGTACATTTCTCTTCTAAGGGTTCTTGATTCTGCAGGTACGTACTGACAGAGAGAAAGACAAAGAGAGTAATGGCAAGGAATGGAAGGAACCAACTGATTAATAATTAAAAAGTGGAGTCCCTATGGATGAATTCTGCATCTTTTGGGCAGAAAACACTTAGGAAACAAGCCTAGATCTGTGAAGTGATTCGTTAGGATTTGATATTCTTGAACATGTAGTAGGAGTATATAACATTTCCAGTTAAGATAAATTGTCAATTGTTTAAAAATTTTCAAGAATGAAATCTTGCCATTTGCAACAACATGGATAGAACTAGAGTGTATTATGCTAGGCAAAACAAGTCAGAGAAAGACAAATAGCATAAGATTTCACTCATGTGGAATTTAAGATATAATACAGATGAACATAAGGGAAAGGAAGCAAAAATAATATAAAAACAGAGAGAGAGAGACAAACCATAAGAGACTCTTAAATACAGAGAACAAAATGAGGGTTGCTGGTGGGGTATTCGGTTGGGGTAAGGGCTAAAGGGGTGAGGGGCATTAAGGAGGACACTGGTTGGGATGATCACTGGGTGTTATATGTAAGTGATGAATTGCTAAATTCTATTCCTAAAAAAATATTTTGATTTAAAAAAAGGCAAATAAACAAAGGAAGTTACCACACTCTGCAAATGCAAAAAAAAAAAAAAAATCTTAGTTATTTCTCTAACAGTATATATACAAAGTATTTGAATTTTCCTTTCAATGATAGAAAGCTGATTAAATGGATTTCTCAAATTGATATAGACTCAAGAATATGAGCTGGGACTAGAAATAAGGTCTTCTGACTCAGGGTTGGTTCCTCTAGAATGGGCTGGAGGAATTATACTGTGGAGACATAGTATACTGAGTGATTTGTACTGTACTAGTCGTGTTTCCTACAAAGGATGAGACATATAAAGAAGCTTAGTATTTACAGAATGAAGTTATGATAAAATATATCACAAAAGGTGAACTTCAGGATTGCACATGTTGGAGAAACTGGGTCCTCAATAATTGGACTCGGTGTATGTGAAGAGTCAGGTAACAAAACCCAGGTATGAAGTAGATAACAAGAACCAAAAAGAAAAACTGATTGCTTTCTCAGAGTTAAAAATTATCTTTGAAACATCACCTTCCCAAGTGGCCCTGGGATCATCTGTTTCCAAACAGTGGGATATTGCAAATATGCCTGCCTGTGTTGGATATGGTCAGTGATCCAACTACTCAGCCACATTTTAGAGGACTCTCTTTAAATTAAAGTGCCATTTCCATTGATAACCCACTTGTTTAAAAGTATGCTCAGCATGAAAGAAAGAATATCTGTGGGTTGTGGGAGTTAGCTTCATATGCTCTGCTTCTGAATTCAAGACTTGTAATCTGTCTCTGCTAAGACTATAGAGGACTCCAATGAGAAGGCCAAATATGATTATAACTCAAAGGGAGTGTTCTAAAAGATGATGCGCAAACTTTCAGGGGAGAAAAAGCGTTTGGAATTTTATCTCTTAGCCACAGAGCCTCATCTCTGTAATAAGTGGTGGAAAATATAAAGAAGGGGATCACCCACAAACCTTAACTGTATTTCAGGTTGGGTTTCTGAGGCCGATCCAAGGTTTTGTCCATCCATGCACTCTTTGAATTGGCACGAATAGTGGAAAGGGGTTTTATTTTGAAATACAATCTTGGAAGTTGAGATACTGAAGAATCCTATAGTGTGCATTCCTTTGAATCTTTTCAAGTCAATAGTTCTCTCTTCCTAATGTGGGGGAAGGGGAAGAGATACTTTATGAAGCCATCAGTCAATAGAAATGGAAAACATTATTGGATAGATTTAAATGTATAACATACTCACTGGTGTAAGATGTTAAATGTGGCCTTGAATGTTGAATAGGCGAATATACCCATGTGTCAAGCCCTGGATACTTCCTTCCTTGCAAAGGAAAATTGAGTATTTTGGAGTGTTGGTCCATAAAGTAGCAATGGAAACTAAATGCAACTAAAAATCAATTAATAAGTGTGGACAGCAGCATCTGAAGACATCTCTAGGGAATCACAAGTGATGAGCCTGTCTGTGTGTACCAACATATGAAAAGTTCTGTCATCCTTGGTTTATTTGTCTATGGTATGGGTCAGGTTACTCATCTTTTTCTTGATAAGAAGGTCCTCATAATTCCTCAAGGCTATATCAATACAGTTAGAGCAGGAATATGAGGAGGATGTGCTGAAAGGCTAAAAGGGTACTTTATGTTGAGAATTGCTACTTGGGGCAATACCCTTTCTCTCAGGCATACTGCAGAACTATGGGGAGGTCGGAATGAAAGGGCTCCCATCTGAGAGGTCCACTGGTCAGAATTTAAGTAAATTATAATAGTTGGGAGATGTCATTTTTAAGACTCAAAATACCCAGATGTTTACAACAAATATTACTAAAAATCACTGCCTGGGAATTTGCCATTAAAAATATATTTAATTTAAGATCTTGACTTTGTTGATATTGTTTTTAAGATGGGGAGAAGCAGGGGCAGTTTAGAACATGGGCCATTTTACTGGAGGGCAGACATTGATGTAGAGTTAGAGATGGGATGAAAGTATTTGTTCATAAATGAAATGTTAGAAGACAGACTCAGATAAAGGGAGGCAGGAATAAACCAAAGCTAAATTTTATCCACCCCATGGAGATAAAGACCAGTCCTGGTTTTAACATCAGCAGGAAGCATTGTCAGAATTTTTCCCTCTTCATCTTGTTCAAGTGACAGATATTTTCAGCTGAAGGTGTTATAAGGTTGTAGGAGATTAAAAATAGGAAAAATAATTGTGGTTCACTTTATGGAGATAGAATAGGTTGAAAAATAACATTTAACCTGTTCATTTCAATTTTTATGATACAGAAAATATAACAGTTTCCATAAGATCAATGAACAAATTTGCTTTACTTAAAGAAAGATCGTAATGATTGACTAAAATTTAACTTTTAAGTTAGGTGTATTGTGTCATGTAAAAGAAAGGGATTTTTTGAAAAATCTCAACACCTTTTTTTTTTTTAAATTTCTTTGTCATAGAGATAAGAACATTTCTATCCTGTTATCTGCAGTAACTGATAGTTACTGGGTATTATGAGAAGATACATGGAGGTACTTTTAGCTAGAGTCCAACAATGGTAATATTTTAAATGAAAAAAAAAATTGTCTCTGTAGTCCAGACCTAACTTTTCTCACAACTTCAGTGTCATTCACACCAAAACTTACAGTTTTGTACTCTTACATGACTCATTTTCAAGGGTCAGTTTACAACAAGGTTAGGTACTTCATATAAAACTCCCATATCATATTATTTTATTTTAAAAATATTTCATTTTTAACCATTTCATTAAAAGGACAGTGATCAAAATAAAACAAATAGATTTCAGGCATTAGTGGCAGTGCTTTAAGAAGATAATTTTTCATGGACTATTTCAATGGTATCTATCATATCACATATTGTGTTTTATTAGTGCTCTTGTCCAAGGAGGAATCACGGGGGTATATTGTTTAATACGATGCCCTGAGTAGGCAGCATGGATTCTTTGTTTTTGAGTAGACAAATAAAACTCAAAACATACATAGAGAGATGTGGCTTGGGGTTTGTTGAGCATGTGCATGAAATAACACAAAGAATGTAAACTAGGGTTTATTGTCTGTATGTCTGTTATTTTGTAAAATAAAAATTGTACTTAAGGTGTACAACACAAAGATTTTATATACATATACATAGTGAAATGACTACTATTCTTGAGGTAATTAACATATTCTCTCATGTAGTTACCTTTTATGTGTATGTGTGATAAGGACCTAAAATCAATTCTTTTAGCAAATTTCCATAATGACTATAGTCATTATGATGTACATTAGATCTCAAGACCAATTCATCCTAAAAAAACTACAACTTTGTGCCCTATAACCGACATCTCCTCATTTCCTCTTCCCTTGGTAACTACCTTTCTACTCTCTCTATGTATTTGACATTTTGGATTCCACATGTAGGTGAAAGCATGCAGTTTTTCTCTTTCTGTATTTGGCTCATTTCATTCAGTGTAATGACCTCCAGGTTTTTTCATGGTTGTTGCAAATCGCAGGATCTTTTTTTTTTAAGGCTGAAAAATATTCCATTGTATGCATATATATCAAAATTTCTTTATCCATTCAACAGATACTTAACTGTTTTCATATCTTGGCTGTTGTGAATAATGCTGCAATGAACATGGGAGTGCAGATATCTCTTCAAGGTATTGAGTTCATTTTTTTCGGATAAATACCAGAAGTGGGGTTGCCGAATCACATGGTACTTCTATTGTCAATTTATTGAGGAAATACCATACTACTTTCCATGTTGGCTGTAGCAATTCACATTCCCACAAACATGTACAAGGGTTCCCTTTTCTCCACATCTTGCCAATGCTTGTTATTTATTATTTGATAATAGCCATCCTAACATAGGTAAGGTGGTATCTCATTGTGGTTTTGATTTGCATTTCCCTGATTATTGGTGATGTTGAGATATCTTTTCATATGCCTGTTGGCCATCTGTATGTCTTCTTGAAAAAAATGTCTGCTCAGGACTTGGCTAATCTTAAAAACCTGGTCATTTGTTGCTTTTGCTATTGAGTTATATGCATTCTTTATATAGTTAGGATATTAACCCTTTATCAGATATATGGTTTGCAAATATTTTCTCCCAATCCCTAGCTTACCCTTTCATTTTGTTGATTGTTTCCTTTGCTGTAAAAAAGCTTTTAATTTGATGTAATCCTACTTGTTTATTTTTGCTTTTGTTGCTTGAGCTTTTGGTGTCAATTAAAAAAAATCATTGCCTAGACCAATATCAGGGGTGTTTCCCCTATAATTTCTTCTAGGAGTTTCTAAGCCTTAGAGTTTAGTCTTTAATTCATTTTGAGTTTATTTTTGTATATGTGTAAGATAAATGTCTCTTTATTTTCTGTGGACCTGGGGGACTCTTGAATGTTGAGTCCTGTTGGATCACATAGCTAAGGAGTCAGTCCCTCAAGTGACAGCCATAAAAATTAAGGTGCTGGATATGTGGTCCAATTACTTTAATCCTCAGAGACAAGCTGGGAGTTGTGGGTTCTCTCCCAGTTGTAAGGAACTGTACTAGTAGTGGAGATTGTGCCACTGATGTGTCTCACTAATGTGTCTACCTGTTTTGATGTGGGTATTTTCTGTCATCCTATGAGTAGGAGTTGCCCCATTCCTTTTTGGATTTCTCTTGGAATGGATCTGTATGTAGGTGCTTATTTAGAGCATCCATGGGATGAGACAAAGTCCTATTCTGCCCCCTTGCTGACTGCCTTTCAGATTTTATTGTATATTAAAGGAGCATTAGGTACCTGGCAAAAAGGTAAGGTAGCCAAAGTTGTAATGAATAATGAGAAGAGAACACAAACAAATTTATACTGGAGGGAGAGCAAAATAGGACTCTTAACTGTAATAATTGTTCAACACTGGTTTTGAGGCAAGTAAATGTTTTCTCAGACTAATCATGATTAATGAAAAGCAAAGTGAAGGGTGGTTGAGGAAGTATTATGATAAGCAGGAAAGAAGGAACTGTTGAAAGAATGGATCAAGTTTCGAGAAGGTAATTAAAGAAATTTATGAAAATGCATGTGTCTGAATCATGAATGAGTAGGGTGTTCCTGGGACTACTTGTTCTGTTTTGTTGTTTAAGAGGTAAGAGAATTAAAGCATAGATAGTCTTCATCTTTCTGCTCAGTGACCCTAATCTGATATCTGTGTGGGTTTTGGGATGGGCGGGCAGCTATTTCTGCCCTCAATCTCTCTTGCTGCATTTAGTTACTATTTTCCCTTATGTTGTAGGCTGCAAGAAAAGGGAAGTTGTGAGCAGGCAGTGATTCAAAATATTTTTTAAATCTTATGTATCCCTTTTTAATGTTCAAAAATGACATAATAATAACAAATTAGTTCTACTGAAAAAGTACTTCCTTCAGGGGGAAATAGGAGGAAACTCCATTCCAATGTACATCTATGCGAATTCATACTTTCTTTTCTGCCTTGGACAATGAAGAAGAATCCTTAAACATTTGTGTTTCTTTCCTCTCTGTATCAAGTCTTCTTTGCTTTCTTTTGAGCCCACCTACAAAGGTTAAATGATTAGTAGTGGTAAATTGAAAAGAGAAAAATAAAAAGAACAAGATACCGTTACAATACTTTTCCCTTTCTGATCCCACTGAAGGCAGAGAGACCAAAGGCCAAGAGGATTAAGGGCAATAACAAAAAGCAAAAAGTCTTCAAAGCCCTCCCGTCCATTCCTGAACTTTCAGTTTTGTGGAAGCTTGCCTCCAATTTTATTTACGTTTGAATTTGTGGAGGGGATGTGTGGAGAAAATAATGTTTGCTACCTTATCTACTCCAAGGCAGAGGTCATGTTACTACTAATACTTCCTCTACTACTAGTAATGGTTCTCAAAGTACTTTCCTCATAAGTTACCTACGTTTGAGCTTAAATGTACTTGTGAGTGGGATGATATGCCTCTGTTTCATGTATAAAAGCTTGTCACGTAGCCCAAATCGCATAGCTGTAAATAAATAATAAATAAAATCAATTTTTAGAATCTAGGTTCTCTGATTCCAGATCTTTCCACAAGGATCTGACTTTTCCCAATATTTCCTTTTGTAATAAATGTACCATTTTTCATTATGATGGGATTAGTTGACATATGTAAAGTAGCTTTAAAAAACTTTCCAACCAAATTTTCTTCATTGTTTATCACTTTACCTACCATTGTCACCTACCAAACTCTACTTGCTCTGGAATCTGAGGTAAGTTTGTAAGATGTGAGATCCTAGAATTGCACTACATTATCTCCAGGCTTTAACAGGGTCTCCCTGAGACTACTTCCCGTCCTTATGAAGGTTCTGGCCTGATTCTGATGCAGAGTGGATATGTTGGGATAAAACCTTCCATCTTGGCCTGCGAATAGTCTGAAATATCTGGTAAAGGCTAGCCAATTGCATACAGTATGTATTCACTAAAATGGTTTTTTGATTCAACAGGTTCTCTTATCTCTGACCTTTTGCAGATTAATGATTCTCACATGTTTTTAATGGAAACAGATAACCAGACATGGGTGAGAGAATTTATTCTCCTCGGCCTGTCCAGTGACTTGTATGTGCAGGTCTTTCTCTTTGTTCTGTTCTTAGTCATGTACTTGGTGACAGTGCTGGGAAACTTCCTCATTGTTGTTCTGATCTGCCTGGACAGCCGACTCCACACTCCCATGTACTTCTTTCTCACCAACCTCTCCCTTGTTGATGTCTCTTATGCCACAAGCATCATTCCTCAGATGTTAGTGCATCTTCTTGCAGAACATAAAGCAATCCCATTTGTGAGCTGTGCAGCCCAGTTATTTTTCTCTCTAGGCTGGGGTGGGATTGAGTTTGTTCTACTGGCAGTGATGGCCTACGACCGCTATGTGGCTGTGTGCGACCCCCTGCGATACTCGGTCATCATGCATGGAGGGCTCTGTACTAGGTTGGCCATCACATCCTGGGTCAGTGGTTCTCTCAACTCTCTCATTCATACTGCCATCACCTTTCAGCTGCCCATGTGTACAAACAATTATATTGATCACATATCATGTGAAATTTTAGCTGTGGTCAGACTGGCCTGTGTGGACACCTCCTCCAATGAGATCATAATCATGGTTTCTAGCATCGTTCTGCTGATGACACCCTTCTGCCTGGTCCTCTTGTCCTACATCCAGATCATCTCCACCATCCTGAAGATCCAGTCCAGAGAGGGAAGAAAGAAAGCCTTCCACACCTGTGCGTCTCACCTCGCAGTGGTTGTCTTGTGCTATGGCATGGCCATTTTCACTTACATCCAGCCCCGCTCCAGCCCCTCTATTCTTCAGGAGAAGTTGATCTCTCTCTTCTATGCCGTTTTGACACCCATGTTGAACCCTATGATTTATAGTGTAAGGAATAAGGAGGTGAAGGGGGCCTGGCAGAAACTACTAGGGCAGTTATCTGGATTAACATCAAAATTGGCAACTTGATGAATCCTGAGCATTAGTTAGAGAAAGGAGCTTTGCCTGTGAGTTCTTTCACTTAACTCAGATATGGCAGGCATCACCTGCATTGTCCTGGCAACCAGGAAGGAGATGATGATACATGTCCTGGTGATGCTAGGTAGGAAGTTGAGTGGTTGGGTTGGGGTGTGGGCTGTGGGTATATTTTTATGTCACAGCAGCGTGTTCAGTGGAGTAGAGGAGTGAACTTCTCACCCTTACTCAGTTTTCATTCATATGCAGTAATTGAGACAATTGCATTTACCACTTACAATTACTGAGAGTAATTGAAGACAATGCAATTTACTGTTTTGATTAGTCACATTGTGATCAGTGACCTATTCATGAGTCTTACCTTGGAACACAGGTTTTTATTCATCCACATTTTGTAAAAGATTATCATATTTCCATTGGGAACAAAATCATTGTCAATTTGAAGACTCACTTAAAATGTAAGTATATGTAGCCATATTCAGTAATTGAGTCATCGTTCGAAGAAAGTTGCTATCAAAGCTGATGAAGGTTTTTTGTGCTAGACCTACTACTGGATATAAAGACTATTTGAGTAATGGAAATAATTGAGTGGAGATAATAATTGAGTGGAGAAATATCAACTAAAATTTTTGTTTTACCCTGATAAGGTTATAACCAGGTGTTGTTTGTAGACAATGACATTATTGGTAAGAAAAATCTGAGGTCTAGTTACTGCTAATTTATTGCATATACATCAGCATTCATTCAAAGGTAAAAATTCTCTAATTCTGAAAATTCAGCGAACTTTTTCTCTGAAACTTTAGAAATAAAATAAGCAAATAAGCAATGAGATAAATGTATAAAACATCAAAGACATAGTTCATGTAAGAAAAACAGTTTCCTTAGGCAATCAGTGAAAGATAATGCAGCTTAGGGACACCTGGGTGTCTCAGTTGGTTGAACCTCCAACTCTTGATTTTGGCTCAGGTCATGATCTCATGGTCATGAGATTGAGCCCCTAGTTGGGCTCTACACTGGGAACAGAGCCTGCTTAAGATTCTCTCCCTCCCTTTGGGGCACCTGGCTGGCTCAGTCGGTTAAGTGTCCAGCTTCGGCTCAGGTCATGATCTCACGGTTCATGGGTTCGAGCCCCGCATTGGGCTCTGTGCTGACAGTTCAGAGCCTGGAGACTGCTTTAGATTCTGTGTCTCCCTCTCTCTCTTCTCCTCCTCCACTCATGCTCTGTCTCTCTCTCAAAAATAAATTAAACATTAAAAAAAAAAAGATTCTCTCCCTCCCTCTGCCCACTCCCCCCTACAAAAAAATAAAAAATAAGAAAAATAATGCAGCTTTGATGTGGATTTGGGGTTATCAGGATAGGTCAGTCTGCTGTGCAGATGTTACTTTCAAGTCTCCATATTAAGAGCCTTCTTGTATATCCCCCCAGCTCAAACACACAAACACAAGGCCCTACTCAACCTTTGTAAATTTAGTGAGTTAGCATCATCTGTGAGTGTACCTCACCTCTGACAATAAACCTCAGTAAGATAAAAGGGGGAGAAATGACTAAATGGAATTTGTGGGAGATAGAGGAGAAATAATATGATAATTGTGAATCTTCCGATTTTCTTCAAGAACCTCAAAATGGTGCCCTCCTTTTGTCCCTTTGTCTCTCCATTGAGTCTTTAATTCATATTTGGTTGATTTGTATTTGGGAGTTAATGATCAGGAGATGAAGGGTTTTCACTGGCACCTGTTTTCTCTGTGAAACAAGAAGAGGTGCCCATTGTGGAGAATGTAGAAGAGGAAAGGCAGGACTAAGAGGTGTGGGAATGGTGAAGGTTAAAACCCATGTGGGGTCTAGGAGAACGTGCCCCATTAGCTGTGGATGCCATTCTCTGGAATTTCATGCAGTATAAATTACAGGGTCATAATGGTCAAATTTTCCCTCTGATATGACCAACTTTGTCTTTGTTCTTAGCCTCCTCTAAAATAAAGTCACACATGATCATCCTGTGAGTATCAACTTTGTTGAAGACACTGCTGTAGGCATTGAGGGTATAAAAGTAGTGTTTAGATATGGCCATTGCTCAGGAAGTTTACAGTATTATAGGACAGGGGTTGGGAAACTTTTTGTAATTGACCAGTTTGTAAATATTTTAGGCTTTGGGGACCACGCAGTCTACATCACAGCTACTCAACTCTGCCATTGCAGCACTAAAACAGCCATAGACAACACATAAAAGAATGAGTGTGGCTAGTGCCAATAAATCTTAGTTTATGAACACTGAAATTTGAATTTTATAAGTTATTAAAATATTCTTTTAAACCATTTAAAACATGTAAAACACATCTTCTTCTTGTGGGCTATACAAAAATAGGCAGTGGGTCAAATTTGGCCTCTGGGCTCTAGTTTTTTACACTATTATAGAAGAAATAGTATAAAAAAGGTAAAATTATAACACAAGGTATGCACAGAAAGAGCTCTGAAAATGCAAGGAAAGAAGGGATATTTTTTTCTTCTGGATGTGGAATGGGGGTCGTATAGGTGAAGGCTTCTTAGAGAAGATGAAGTAGTTCTCATTTGAGTTTCCATTTCATAAAGCATCTAATTTCTCTAAGTCACTTAGGCTCAATTACCTAAGATCTAAGGACTCCTTACTAATGGATAAATGGAGGAGATGAATCATGTATTGAGCACCATCTTTGGCATCTGTTGAATACAAATTGGATGATTTGTATTACTTCTTAGACCCTGAAGAATTTAACTACAGTGACTGGTCTGTAAGAACACATTCTTTTATATTCAAGCTGAAGCTTTCATTCTACTGTCCCTTATCCTGATACAGGGGGCCATCAGGTGTCTCCCCATTCATTTCATTAAAGTGCAGCATTTTCAGATCTAAACCTGCCCCTGTTAAATATAGTTGCACACTACCAAGTCAGTGTCCATATGGTTTGGTTGTCCTTTCAGCTCCATCATTGGGTTAGGCTGCTCTTTTTTTTTTAAATATAATTTATTGTCAAGTTAGCTAACCTACAGTGTTTATGGTATGCTCTTGGCTTCGGGAGTAGACTCCTGTGTTTCATCACTCACAACATCCAGTGCTCATCCCAACAAGTGTCCTTCTCAATGCCCATCACCCATTTTCCCCTACCCCCCTTTCCCCACTCCCTTCCACCCTCAGTTCTCCATGTTTAAAAGTCTCTTATGGTTTGCCTCCCTCTCTGTTTGTAACTATATATATATATATATATATATATATATATATATATATATATATATATATATATTCTTTTCCCTTTCTTTCCCTTTCCCCATGGTCTTCTGTGAAGTTTCTCAACTTCTGCATATAAGAAGTATTAGCCATCTACATTAGCCATTTGGTTGTCTTCTTTGGAAGAGTGTTCATGTCTTCTTCCCATTTCTTCACTGGACTATTTGGTTTTTGGGTGTTGAGTTTGGTAAGTTCTTTATAGATTTTGGATACTAACCCTTTATCAGATATGTCATTTGCAAATATCTTCTCCAATTCTGTTGCCTGCCTTTTAGTTTTGTTCATTGTTTCCTTTGCAGTGCAGAGGCTTTTTATCTTCATGAGGTCCCAATAGTTCATTTTTGCTTTTATTTCTCTTGCCTTTGGAGACATGTCAAGTAACAAGTTGCTGCACCTGAGGTCAAAGAGGTTGTTGTCTATTTTCTCCTCTAGGAATTTGATGGTTTCCTGTCTCACATTTAGGTCTTTCATCCATTTTGAGTTTATTTTTGTTTATGGTGTAAGATAGCGGTCCAGTTTCATTCTTCTGCATGTTGCTGTCCAGTTCTCCCAGCACCGTTTGCAAAAGAGACTGTCTTTTTTCCATTGGATACTCTTTCCTGCTTTGTCAAAGATTGGTTGGCCATCCATTTGGGTCCAATTCTGCGTTCTCTATTCTATTCCATTGGTCTATATGTCTGTTTTTGTGCCAGTACTATACTGTCTTGATGATTATAGCTTTGTAGTACAGGGTAAAGTCTGGGATTGTGATGTGGGTTAGGCTGCTCTTGGTGAAGTCATGTCTTCAATATCAGTTCCCCCCATCTGATAGAACATTTCTTTTATCAATTATATACACGTTACTCCCTGACTCCTTTGAGCCTTGTCTATCTTCCTCATCAAAGTGCAACAGGATATTAAACAAGTGCAATCCTGGAAAAAATTACAAAACTTAAATAGGACTCAGCTTTATTTTCCATAACATGAAGAATAATAACCCCCTAGAGAAGTCTGAGTGGATGGAATGAAAAATTATATGTAAAGCACTTAGTAAAATGTCTGACACACAAAAATACTTGGTAACTGTCAGCTACTATCATTGTTTTTTTTCTGATAGAGCATATTTCCCATATTCCATCACTTTCTTTCCTCCTTGACTCTCTAAAAAATGTTTTAGAACTGTTACCTAGTCCACCCAGAGCGATGTAAGGAGTCTGACACAAAAGTAGTTGCCAGCAAAGTGTTTCAAGAACATACCTCTGATTTTTGGCAACAAAGAACAAATTTTGTCTCGTGCCTTCTTAATGGGGGGAATACCCCCAAGAGGGCAAAAATTGGTCCTTTTGGCAGGGGTAAATATCTTAATTATTGCAATGGTTATGGTCCTTTAAAGGGCCATGGTACATAAACAGATTATACACTATATATCTGTGCGGTTAAAATTTCATGGGGTGTGGGTGGTTAAAAAAAGATACCTGAAAAGTTTCCTGAGGTGGAAAATAGTGAATAAAAGATTAAGAAACACTGGTCTATCTATAGAGAATTATTTCTTGTTTGGGCACAATTATTCACAAGTGAATCATAAGCACAAAGACAGAAGACAAGTAGCCTAAGGTTAATTAACTATGGACTTGATGCCTGCCTCATCTGTTTTTGACTGTTTTGGTGTCCATTCATGGACCTTGTCTACTTTGACCTACTCTATCTAAGTAAATCCTTCTGCCCAATTGGTTCCCACACCTATTTTGGGTCTGTATAATCTCATGGGTGTAGACAATAGAATGTTGCTGAATGAGTTCATCCTGCCTTGGGACCTGAGTCACTGGAGAGTCTATTATGTTCCTGGCCATGTGCCTGATGGCAGTGCTGTGATACTTCGTCAAGCCCCTCTGAGCAGCCCAAACACCTGGCCAGCTATATATATACATATATATGTATCTGTATCTGTATGTGTATGTGTGTATGTGTGTGTATATTTACTAAATGGCTATGTTTTGTGGGGTTCTATATGATAGCACTGTTCACACATGCTTATTCACTTTTTGGGAACCCAAATATCTAGGAAGTTTTATAGGAGATATTCAAATTCCCATCAGTCTATAAAATAGGATTTAAATCAAATTCACAAAAATCTGAAAGAACAGAGCAATCTTTGCTGGCACCTGTGCTAAACTTACAACTTATAAATTTTAGAGGCCTCCTAAGTCTAGTAAGTTTGTGTTGACACCTCTCCTCAAAATATGGAAATGATTATTCACATAGTACAGAGGAAGAGGTTGAATTTCACATATATATAACTTGTGTGAGTTCAGACAGCTAGCAATCTACACTTAGTGCCTGGATTTGGTGCAAATGTGGCTTGTCTGATTCCAAAGGCATTGTAAATTTAAACAAGGACACCCCTCTTGGGATATCAGCTGCGTGGATCAACATTTAGCTGGAAGACGTGAAAATCTCACAGAGCCATAATGTTACTATTATAGTTAGGATAGTTACAGTTTAAAGCAATAAAGTCCAAAAAAAAATTGATATAAGCAAAACTGACAAGTAAGTAAATGAAATACTATAACTGTGGAATATAGTCCCGAGTTGGTATCTGAATAGCTGAATCTAGAATCCAGAGTGTTTTGAAGTATGTCTATCTTTTTGTTTTTTCCTTTCAGGCTTGCTTTTCTCTGTGGCCTTATTCTATTCTATGGCTCATAGATTTCCCCCATGAGGTACAAAAAGTAAACTTGGAGGCCCCAGATATACATTATGACATGAGAGACAAAATCCTGACTTGTCTGCCAGCTCCAGCAGAAAAGTCTCAGAGATGGGCTTGAATTGGCTTAGGCTAGATCATGGGGCCCTCCCTCATCTAAGCTCTCTGTCAGAGTTATGAGGCACTTTGATCATTCATTAACATATTTCATTGACTTGAATCATTGTGACTTATGGAAACTTGTTTTTATCTCTTCATATACTTCATTTTGATAAGTGTTCCATGCACACTTGAAAAAAATGTACTTTGTTATTGTTGATTGGAATATTCTATAAATGTCAATTAGGTCAAGGTTGATAATGTTGTTCAAGTTTTCAGTTTCCTTACTGATTCCTTACTCTTCCCTTACTTATGCTTGTTCTATCAACTATTAAGAGACAGGTATTAAAATGTCTAACTGTGGATTTGTCTATTTCTTCTTGCATTTCTGTCAGTTTTTGCTTTACGTGTTCTGAAGCTCTGTTGTTAAGCACCCAAATATTTATGCTTGTTCTGTATTCTCCATTAATTGAACCCTTTATAATTCAGAATAATGGAATGCCTTTCCTTATCCCTGGTAATGTAACATAGAAACTCCAGGTTTCTTTTAATTGGTGTTAAAGTCCCTAAGATCAAAAGAAACACCATATCTCAGGGATCCCTGTCCTTCATTGCCTGATATCCAGTGAAAATTGTTGTTTTGCATATTTTGCCCTCATCTGTAGTTGTTCAGGTGCAAGGATAAATCCAATCCCTCTTTCTCTGTCTTGGCTAGAAACAGAAGTCTTTTCTTAGGTTTTTAAAGCCTACTTCAGATTCTGCAATCATTTTTCTTACTGTGACAAATATCATGAGGAAACATGTCTGAGAACTCAAAATAGTTACCAAGATCCTTTGACTTTTCTCCATTGGGATTCAGGTTAATCTGGTTCTAGAAACTGTGCTCTGACCCATTGTCCCACACTGCTTCTACAATGTTTTATTTCTAGTGGTGAGAAGATAGGACATCTCACCTTCCAGAGAACCTCTACCTTCCAGAACTTCCTAAACCAACCACTTCCCAGATATATATATATATATATATATATATATATATATATATATATATATATATATAGGAAACACTTCCATAAAGCTATGTTACTCTGTGAGTTTCTGACTCCTATTTTCTGCAGAAGGTGTATATATCAGATAAAGTCTCACTAAAGAGTTTACCATTATTTTTTGCAAAACAAATTCTATTTTGACTTTGATTTTCTTAAAAATCAGAAGCTATAACTGTACAACAAAGACATTTTAAAAACACAAAAACTTTGACTTGATTTTACTGTGATACAAGAGAGTTTTATGTAACAGTGGGTGGGGATATTGTGTTGTTATTTGGGAGATTTTTAATAAAGTTAGGCATATTAAATATAATGCTTGGGATGCCTGGGTGGCTCAGTCTGTTAAGCATCCCACTCTTGATTTCAGCTCAGGTCCTGATCTCACAGTTGTGAGATCAAACCCCATATTGGGCTCTGTGTTCTGTGTGGAGCCTGCTTAAGATTCTTTCTCTCTCCCTCTGCTGCCCACCCCACCCCCCGCTTGCTCATGCATGCTCTCTCTTTCCCTCAAAAAAACAAATAAAAATTAAAAAATTAAATATAATGTTTCTTTTGTTATTAACAACGATTTACACAAAATAAAAATATTATTAAAAAAATAGGTGTTCTACAAAACCTACGATTCAAAAAAGCATGGTGATTCTGGAGGAGGCTAGATCTAAATCCCTAAATCCCTAGGTGATTTGGGGCAAGGTGTTCCATCTCTCTAACCTCTTGTACAGAAAACAACTTTTAAAAGAAAAATCAGTGCCTATAGGTATGGGTATCAGCATTAGTTGTGTTATTGTAAATTTGGGCAATATTACTTTGTATTAGGGGAGTTTTCATTTTTGAAGTGTTTGTTAACTATTATCTCATTCTGTAGTTTCATTAATTCACTGTAAGAACAGCAGTTACAGAGTACCACCAACTGGGTGGCTTCAACAGCAGAAATATATTTTCTTGCAATTCCAGATTCTAGAAGTCTGAGATCAAGGTCTTGACAAGGTTACTTTCCTTGGAGGCTTCTGTCTTTTCTGTAGGTGGGTGTCTTTTCCCTGTGTCTTCATATAGTCTTCCCTCCCTGAATGTGTGTTTCTTAATTTTTTCTTAGAAGAACCCCAGTCACATTGGATTAGGGCCCACCTTACCTTAATCACCTCTTTAAAGACCCTGCCTCCAATATAGTCACAGTCTGAGGTTCTGAGAGTTAAGATTTCGACATATGAATTTGGAGGGGACCAGTTCAGCTCATAACATTCTTATATTCAACAAAGATTAGTGCCATGACTGTTACAACCCCATTCCTTTATGCTTTACCCACTAAGGTAGGGAGAACTGGCATTGTTATTCCCACTCAAAATATGAGAAAACCAGTATCAGAAGAGAATTTGGAAAGGCTACAAAGAACTTAATTTGAGTGGTATTTTAGTTTCTGTAGAATTGCTGAGGCTTATTAAAAGATAAGAAAGATCTCTTAAGGATAAGAAAGGTCTTATAGATAAGAAAAACTCTTTGAAATAAAATTTCATCACAAGCAGTTTTACAGAGATGCAATTTTGCTCAGGGCTATCACAAATACTAAGTGGTATCTAATTATTATTTAGGTATTTTATAAGTACTGTATAAGAACTCTCTATGTGTACTTACTAAACACTAAGTGTTAAGTACTATTACTAGAGGTCAAGTGAAAGTCAACTTTGTGATAATTTGTGAGCACTTAGAGATCCATAAGGAGACACTTAAGAGGAAGGAGAGGATGTGACTGAACAAGTCCCTTGCACTTCTTGATTTTCCTTATTTTTTTTAAAGAAAAGGGCATGATTGAATGGCACATATATAGAAATTAGGAAGAAGAGCCGATTCATTCAAAGATGATAATTTGATTATCATAAACTTATGTGTTGTACACATGAAATAAATGTAGATATCATGTGACCCAACTTTCTAGTCAGTAGAAGGTTAATAATTGGACTTACAGCTTGGTAAGACAACATGTTCCAACTAGTAAATCTCATCCCTTCAGAATAAGAAGTCCCATGCAGGGCATATCCATTGCCGAGCAAAACTTGGGTTTGATTACATTTTTTTACTCTCCCCTCTCTCTGTGTTATACAATTGAGTTCCAGAGTGAAGTAGGATTGAAATGATTCTGTTTCATGGAAGTTTGATAGATCACACCCAGATAGCTATCTTTGAGGAAATACTTTAAATGTAGATTTTATTTCTCTAAGGCTTTGGGATTTTTTTCAGGATATTTTATATTCCATCAGCTTTTGGTAAGTTATATTTTAACAGAAATTTGTCCTTTAAGTTTTCAAATTTATTGATGTAAATGTATTCATATTTTTGCTTTTTTTCCTCTGAATGTCTACCAAATTTGTACTTATATCCTTTTTTTATTCTATTATTTTATTCTGTATTATTCTCCTTTCTCAAAATTATGTTTATTGATAGATATTTTACACATAGCAAAATTCATTCTTTTAAAGTGTATAGTTGTCTAATTTTTGACAAATGTTTATAGGTCATAACAAGGTTATATAGGTCATAAACAAGATATAGAATAGTCCCAAATGTTTCCTTGTTCCTGTGTGTGGTCAATGCCCTCTCCACTCCAGCCCCAGGCAATTGCTGATCACATTTCTGTTCCTATAATTTTGGCTTTTCCAGTATGTTAAATAAATACAATCATAACGAAGGTAGCCTTTTGTGCCTGTCTTCTTTTACTTGCAATAATACCATCAAAATTCTTGCATACTGCTGTATATAGCTGCAGTTTATTTCTTTTCATTGCCAAGTAGTGCTCCATTGTGTGGATGTACCACAGTCCGCTTATTCATTCACCAGTTGATAGATATTTGGGTTATCTCCAGATTTGAGCAATTATGAACTAAAGTAATATATGTGTTAGGGTATAAGTCTTTTTGTGGACACATACTTTTAATTTTTCTTGGGTAAATTCTTATAGGTGGGGTTGCTGGAATATAAGGTAAGTGTATACTTAACATTATAAAAAACTACCAAACTCTTAAGTGGCTATACAATTTTGCATTTCCACCAGAAGCACGCAAGAGTTCCGTTTGTTCCACATCATTATCAGAATTTGGTATTGGCAGTTCTTTTATTTTTTCATTTTTATTTTTTAATTGCATTTTCTTGATGCACTGATATCAGGTTCCACTTAATTTTTTTAATTATTATTTAAAAATT
This sequence comes from Panthera onca, assembly GCF_046562875.1. NCBI lineage: Eukaryota > Metazoa > Chordata > Mammalia > Carnivora > Felidae > Panthera > Panthera onca. The sequence goes on from NC_138340.1 coordinate 157,369,487, forward strand.
TGTATTTGAGAGAGAGAGAGAGCATGAGCAGGGGAGAGGGACAGAGGAACAGAGAGAGAATCTTAAGCAGGGTCAACGTTCAGCACTGAGGCCAGCGCGGGGCCTGACACAGGGTTTGTCACAGGGCTCGATCCCATGACCCTGGGATCATGACCTGAGCTGAAATAAAAAGTCGGGCATCCAACTGACTGAGCCACCCAGGTGCCCCAGCAGTTCTGTCGATTTTAGGCATTCTAACAGATGTGTAGTGGCATCTCGTTATGATTTTACTTGCAATTTCCTAATGGCTAGTGATGTTGATCATCTTTCATTTGCATACTTGCCATATAGATTCTCCTTTTATTTCTTTTGCTTTCCTTATTGCATGACTAGAATCTACAGTATAATGTTGAATGGCAGTGCTGAGGGTAAACATCCTTGATTGTTTCTGATCTCAGAGTGGAAGCATTTAATCTTTCATCATTAAGAATGATGTAAATTATTAGAACTTTGTTTTTTTTTTTAGATTGAGGGAAGGCACCTCTATTTCTAGATTAGTTTTTATTATTAATGAATGATAATAATGAATAATAATAAGCTTTTATTGTTAATGAATATTGAGTTTGATTTTGAACTAGTTTTTGGACTTAGAGAAAATTTGCAAACACAGAACAGAAAGTTTCCCCTAATGTTAACATCTTGCCAAAACATAGTATATAACAAAATTAAAAAAGTAATAAAAAAGTAAATAGCATAACCACAAAGTCAACATTGGTGCAACTAATATTAACTAATTTCATTTTTAGCTAAAGTATAATACTTAAAATAATTTCATCAGTTTTCCCAATAATTATTTTTTGAAAAATTTCAGATGCTATGCAGGATTTCACATTGTATTTGCTTGTAATTTATCTTTAGTGTTTATCATTCTGCAAAAGTTCCAGTCTTTCCTTGTCTTTCTGTCTTGACACATTTTTTTTTCTTTTTTTAATATGAAATTTGTTGTCAAATTGGTTTCCATACAACACCCAGTGCTCATCCCAACAGGTGCCCTCCTCAATACCCATCACCCACCCTCCCCTCCCTCCCACCCCCCATCAACAGTGTGGAGGTTCCTCAAAAAATTAAAAATAGATCTACCCTATGACCCAGCAATAGCACTGCTAGGAATTTACCCAAGGGATACAGGAGTGCTGATGCATAGGGGCACTTGTACCCCAATGTTTATAGCAGCACTCTCAACAATAGCCCAATTATGGAAAGAGCCTAAATGTCCATCAACTGTCTTGACACTTTTAAGGAGTACTGATCAGTTAAATGTTGTACTAACTTGCATTTCTGTGATAAACTCAACTTGGAAATAATATACTATTTTTTTATGTTTTTATTTAAATTCCAGTTAATTAATATACAGTGTAATATACAGTGTATATACAGTGTAATATACAGTGTAATATACAGTGTAATACAGGGGTACAATATAGTGATTCAACACTTCCCTACATCTGCTGGTGGTCATCATGATAAGTGCATTCCTAAATCCCCATCATCTATTTAACCCATCCCCCACCCACCTCCCTTTTGGTAACCCTCAGGTTGTTCTCTAGAGTTAAGAGGTTGTTTCTTGCTGAAACCAATACTACACTATATGTTAACTAACTTGAATTTAAATAAATTAAAAAAGGAGTTTAACACTCCTCTTAGTTTAACACTCTCTCTTTTTTTCCTTTTGCTCATTTGTTTTGTTTCTTAAATTCCACACATGAGCGAAATTATATGGTATTTGGTCTTTCTGTGACTTCACTTAGCATAATACTCTCTAGTTCATCTGCATCATTGCAAATGGCAAACATTTCATTCTTTTTTATCACTGAATAATATTCCTCTGTGTGTGTGTGTGTGTGTGTGTGTGTGTGTGTAGATGTCTTCTTTGTCCACTCATCAGTTGATGGACACTTAAGCTGTTTGTATAATTTGAATATTGTAGATAATGCTGTTATAAACATAGGGGTGCATGCAAGTAATATTACATATTTTTTTTCTACAACTGCTTTAATAATTTCATTTTTGTTGTTGCTTTTTGGAATCTTGATAATGTAGAATTTTGATAGTGTAGTACTTTGGGGTTTTTTTCTTTTCTTTTCTTTTTTTTTTTTTTTTTACTTGGGGTTTGTTGACCCACTCAAATATGGAGGTTCATTCTCATCATCAGGTTTAGAAATTTGGGGTTAATATTTTTAAAATATTGGTTATGTTTTTCCCTATACCCCATCTTTTCCCTTTTCCTTTTGTGACCCTGATTTCATGTTTGTTATTTCTCATAGCTTATTGAAACATTATTCAATTTTTTCAGTCTTTTTTTTTTTCCTCTTTTATTGTGGATGGGTTGTTTTGCTATGTCTGCAAGTCCTCTAACCTCTTTCTCTGCAGAGTCTAATCTGCTATTGATTGCATCTAGTCTATTTTTCATTTTAGATATTGTCAGTTTCATCACTTTATAGTTTGAATTGAGTGTTTTTATATCCTTGGTTTCTTTCCTCATTGCTTAGGTTTTCCTCTGTCTTCTTGTGAAGACAGAAATATTTCATGTGTAGTATGCTTGTAATGACTACTGCAATGTGCTTGTATCCTAAGTATATCATTTGTGTCATTTCTGTATGTATTTCCATTGACTTATTTTTCTCCTCATTATGGTGTATTTGGGTTTCCTTCCTTTGTGCTGTAGCCTAGACACTCTCCTGCCTCTTTGCATGCCTGGAATTATTTTTTATGAATTATAAACATTGTGACTTTTATATTTTGGGGTGTTGGGTCATTTTGCTTTCTTTTAAATATTTCTGTACTTTGTCCTGAGAGGCAGTTAAGTTGTTGGCATTTGTTTGGTCTTTTGAGGATTTCTTTTAAGGGTTGTTAGGTTAGATCCAGAAGCCTGAAGTGTGGGATCAACTTGTACCACTACTGAGATTATATTTTTCTGAAGGCCCTATTTGATGTCTTGGGTGTTAGACATCTTTCCATTTGGCTGGTGAGAACATGAAATGTTCTGAGCCTTGTGTTACCTCTAGAGATCATTCCGTTTACTTCTTTCTGGTGGTTCTTGCCTTGGTCTTGACAGATTCCTCACATTCACACAAAGATTAGCAAATCAGCAAAAGATATAAAGATACCCATCTTCGGGTAACACAAATTCTGTCTCTTTGCAGCTCCCTCCTCTTTGGTACTCTGTCCCAAACTATGAACTATCTTTTTAATTTAGAAGATCACAGATTCTGTTTGGGTTCCCTCTCCTCATCCTGTGGCCTGGATATTCTTTCCAGGCAGTGAGAGGGGGCACTTGTGGCTCACCTCATTTGTTTCCCTTTTCTTGGTCATCCCTGTCCTGTGCTGCCTGTTGTCCAGTGTATGAAAACCATTGCCTGATATATTTTGTCCAGTTTTCTAGTTGTTTAAGGTAGGGGAATAAATACTATCCCTGTTATTCCATTATAGCTGGAAACTAAATTCACAATGACTTTTCATATTGATTTATTTAATTTAAAAAACATACCTAATTATTGTATTGATTGTAATAATTTATCTATAGATTCTTTTGAATTCTCTACATAGAAAATTATATAATCTGCAAATAAAACAACAGAGCTGTTACTTCTTTCCAGTCCTCATATTGTTATATTTTTTAGCCTGTCTTCTTGCATTGACTAGGACCACCAGTATAATGTTAAATAGAGATGAGTATAAGTAGCATTATTTGTTTCTGAATTTACAGGGAATTCTTTCAAAATAATCACAATAAGTAGGATATTTACCCTATGTGCATTTATGAGATAAGTAAGTTCCATACTTTTTTAAATCATGAGTTTATGTTTAAAATAATTTTCTATATCTATTAATATGATAGATATTAATATGATAATATAATTTTTTCTTAATTATTAATGAGATTAATAACATCAATAACATTACTAATGAGCTTAATTATTAATGAGCTTAATGAAACCAAACTTTCCTTCTTGTATAAAACTGACTTTGTCATATCAGTAATGAAGGCAATGTAATATTTCTCTAACAATAGATAAATAGACCAATGGGTCGGAAAAAAGAGTCTAGAAACCAACCTACACATTATTTATATGAGGAAAGAATGGTCTTTCAATAAAATTGGATATCCACATTGAAACACAATAAATTTGGTCTCCATCTCAAATAATACATAGGCATAAATTCCAGATATACCGTTGATTTAAATGTGAAAAGTAAAACATTAAAGTTCCCAAAGACTACATTGAAGAATACCTTCATGATTTGGGTCGACAAAGATTTCTCACTCAAGAACAAAAAAGCAGTAACTATATGAAAAACAATTAATAAATAGAAACTACATTAAAATTAAGAGCATCTCTTCATCAGGGGCACCATTTGAGAATAAAAAAAGCACATGTGGGAGAAAACATTTGTGATCTATATAAACAACAGACTCATATAAAAAATATCCAAAGAACTAAAATCAATAAGAAAAAGAGAGATAATCCGATAGAAAAACAGGCAAGAAACTGAACACACACCTCAGAAAATGGAATCTTCAATGGCCAATAAATATTTAAAAATATGCACAGACTCATTAGTTATCAGAGAAATGTAAAATATAATCACAATGAGATACTACTCTATGCCCACTGGAATGGTGAAAATGAAGAAGACTGACATTCCAAGGATAAAGTTTAGACCAAAAGAAATCTTCACACGTACATAGTTGGTGGGAATATAATTGGCACAACTGTTTTGACAATATTAGCTGAAGACAGACCTGCACATAATCCATGATGCAGCTATTGCACTTCTAGGTAGCAGAAATGGATATGTATGACAAAACTGTCGTGTGTGTGTGTGTGTGTGTGTGTGTGTGTGTGTGTGTGTGAGAGAGAGAGAGAGAGAGAGAGAGAGAGAGAGAGAGAGAGAAGGAGGGGAGGATGTTCCTAGCCATATTATTTTCAATAGCCACAAACTAGAAACAACCTAAATGTCTATCAATAGAATGGATATATATTTTGAGATGCTTAAACTGGCTTGTAGATTTGTGTCATATTTGCAGAATATGAGAGCAGACATCTAGATACAAGAATAGTCAAATAATTTGATAGTGTCCAATTAAAAGCCTTCCAATAGTGAGACAAAAAGGGGAGAAGTCTCACCAAATAGTTGCATCAGTTGTGAAGAGAATATCTGTCCATAGCTCATGTACAACTTCAGAATCACGTTATAGGAGATGTTGCTTGAAGGGCTCCTCAGTGATCCCTAAATAATTGGGCACTTTGGGTCAAATGGTCTCAATCCTGGGTGCATGGACCAGAAAGTCATGGGCAAGTTGTAACTCTCTCAGAGGGAAACTGCAGCAAAGACAGGAAAGTGTCTCCAGAGGAAACTGAGGCTTTGGATTCTCTTCTTGTGTTCCTGGGTCAGGACAAACTAAATTCTTATTTGTAAATTCTTTTGAAAAATAAGTGAGAGTCTCAGGTGAGGAAGTCACCATTCAGAGAAGTAATAGAAGCCTAATCACCACAGCATAATTGGCCCATAGAGGTTGTCTCTCCGAGGAAAGAGAAAGTGACTTCTTCCAAATCCCACATCTTACCCATCTCTGCTCTTCCTGGGGGCAATGATGACCTTCCATCCTGGAGGTAAGGTAGTCATGCTCAGAGGTGTTCTACTGGGTTCTTAGGGCCAGCAGTCAGGGAACCCAGGGTTTCCTTCACACACAACATCTTCCTTGCCTCATGTGGCAATTGGATTGAATCTGGTTACCAGAGACAAAAATGTCTCATTTTGGCAATCAGTTTAGAGAAAACATATATTTTTAATTTTATTAAAAATTTTATTATTATTAAGTTTAACATTTTAATTCCAATATAGTTAACACATAGTGTTATCTATAGATATAGATCTATATGTATCTATATCTATATGTACAGATAATATAAAGAATATATATTTTGGGTAGTCAAACTGAGGAGAAAGTTCTTTCAGATACCTCTGGGAAATGCAGCATCTAGCATAGGGTTTTGGCTGCATCCAAAGGGATCGCTGGGCTGAGCCACCACAGGTCATATCCCCTGCACCATACTGCACCCCTTGGCACCTGCCCACTCCTGGAAATCTGCACCAGCAGACAGGTTTGTGCTAACCAGCGTTCTGAAATGATGACGGTCATAATGTGATTTCATCTAGATAGCTGGCTTCAAACTTTCTATTGCGCCAGCAGAAACCATGCTAAGCATGGGTGTTTCTATTTGTAATCCACACCTTCCTGGGCCTTTAAGGAAGGCCCTGACCTTTAAAAATCAGGCATTACTACATTTAAAAATCAAGCCCTTAAGTAGTTATCAGTTTTTGAGAAGTGAAAGACTCAAACCTCTAAGAGATTTTTTTAATCAGATTTTTAAGCAAATTCTCCTTATTTGGTACCTGAGAATACATTAATCGTTGGATACCTCCAGCACGGTTTTTTGTTTTTGTTGTTGTTGTTGTTGTTGTTGTTTCTTGTAGCCCTCTGCTGGTCAAGTTCCTCCATTCACCTTCCCAGGACTAGCTCATGAAATACTATCTGTAGATGGTCCAGTTCCATTGATGGTCCCAGATACAGAGATTTCCCCTTTAAGGTCGCTTGTGTCTCTCCTTTGTACCCAAGAACTTTGGCCTGGATACCTTTGTATCCCAATTTTTCTTTTTCATTAGGGCTAAAGAAATATGTTTCCTCCTTCTTTGATAGAAACATAATAAAGTAACTTGCTTACCTCTTGAAGCTCTGGAGTAAATTCTAAAGAATTAAAGAACACTTTGCACTTACATCGTTTCCCCTCGTTGTAACTTGCATAAATTATCTCTTAGTGTGAGTATGGTTTATCAGGCTTGGTTTATTCACAGGTAAAGATTTGCATTCATATGCAAATGCCCACAGACCCTTCTCTGCTGGCTAATCCCAGCATCTCAGGCACCCTATTTATCTGTGGTTAGCTGCATTTACTGTCACAAGTACCCTTCACAAAAAGTGTGATTTTCATCACAAATGGCATTATCTGATCACAGACAGCAAGCAGATAATGTCTCCTTGGGACAGCTGTGCATGAGTTTGGCTTTCTCTACCCAAAGGGCGGAGTAATTAGGGGGACAGAGGATGTGGGAAATTGAGAGTAGTTCATGAGGTTTTTGGAAATGACTTGTGATTTGAGTAAGGTGCAAACAAGATTCATGAGTTCTAAAGAGAATTTCTGAATACTAGAGCCCTTGAACTTTCTGAAATACTGATACATCAGCAGGATTACAGAGTTTGGAGATGTTATTGAGCAGACTAGAGTATCACCTTCTGGTCATGTAAGTTATGGTAGAGGGAGCGTTAGCACAAGGGTGCGATAAGACAGTTTCCTAAGGAGGAAAAATAGTCAAATATCTCAGATGAGGATAAAAGAAAAGATAATCAACAGTCTTTTCATTGAATTAATTCTGGTTAACTATCTTCCATCAGAGAACAGACTCCAAACCCAGGATCACTACCCAGGATACATACAGAGTCAGCAGAATGTGCAGCCAGTTTTTCATTATGTCTTAGTTAATAGGCTAATATATGTGGCAAGTATTTGAGTGCCTGTCATTTCTTAGGGAAGCTACTTAATGCATCTTTGACTTTGATTTGTTTCTTCCCAGTCATACCCGTGCTATGCTACTCTTCCAAAGGAGGAGGAAAAGAACATTGCAGATTCTTTCCTCTTACCCTCTCACAAAGATAAGACAGATGAAGATTTTCCAAAACAGAACCCAAGGCCTTCACTCTTTATTTCACTGACTGTGAAATGCAATGTTTTCATTTTTTTTTTTTTTTTTGCTGCTGAAAAATCTGTTTTATATTTGCTACCTTCTAACTTGCAACCTAAAACTTCTGATTTTAAAATGGTGAAAATTGAGTTTTTCATTTGCATAGATACTCTGGAAGTAAAATGGTAAATTAAAAACAACAGTTAATGCCTGTTAGGCTCCATTCAGTATGGATTTTGAGGTAGTAAGGAGGGGATACTGGTATCCTACAAAGAAGTAAACAAACTCCTTGTTTAGGAACTGGCCCTAAGAAAGAAAAGGATGTTTTCATTAATCTTTTTAACTCAAATGTCTAAGCATTTTAATAAAAACTTTCCTATTTAAGGAAGGAGAAGCATTTTCTCCTTCCTTGAATTGAGCCATATCAATGGGTTCTATTGTGGTCCCAAACCCTGAAGGAGACATATAATCTGGGAAAGCACACAATGCAATGTTAGATGGCTTTCGGTCTGAATGACCTCATCAGCCCCTCTGCCACCTTAATTATCTGGTATTTATTGGTTTATAACTTGGATTTGGTCCTCAGAGGCTCATGGGCAGGGAAAACCAGACCTGGATGAGTGAGTTCATTCTGCTGGGGCTGTCCAGATGCTGGAACACTCAGGTCTCCCTCTTTGTCCTTTTCCTGGTCATGTATCTCGTGACTGTGCTGGGGAACTTCCTCATCATCCTCCTTATCAGACTGGACAGCAGGCTACACACACCTATGTACTTTTTCCTCAGTGTCCTGTCATTTGTGGACATCTGTTATACCAACAGCACCGTCCCACAGATGCTTGTTCACTTCCTGTCAACCCGGAAGTCCATCCCGTTCCACAGCTGTGTGCTCCAGCTGTTTATCTCCCTGGCCATGGGCAGCTCCGAGTTTTTCCTGCTGGGAGCCATGGCCTATGACCGCTATGTGGCGGTGTGCCACCCGCTGCACTACACAGCCATCATGCATGGGGGGCTTTGCCTGGCGCTGGCTACTGGCTGCTTGGGGGCTGGCTTCATGAATTCACTGATGCAGACAGTGATCATCTTCCAGCTACCTTTGTGCCATAATGTCATTAATCACTTTGCCTGTGAGATGTTGGCTGTGCTGAGGCTGACCTGTGTGGACATCTCCTTCAACAAGGTCATGGTGGCCGTCTCAGGATTTTTGGTGATCATGCTTCCCTGTTTTCTGGTTCTGTTCTCCTATGCTCGTATAGTTGCTGCTATTCTGCATATCCGCTCCGCCCAAGGACGCTGCAAAGCATTTGAGACCTGTGTTTCCCACCTCACTGTGGTTTCCATGTGCTTTGGAACAGCCATCTTCACATACTTGAGACCCTCTGCTGGCTCCTCAGCAGAGCAAGAGAAGATGGTCGCTCTATTCTACGCTGTGGTGACCCCGATGCTAAATCCCTTAATCTACAGCTTGAGGAACAAGGAGGTAATGAGCGCCCTAAGAAGACTGTTGGGAAAATTAAGTGAAAAAAAGTGAAGATTCAAAGAATTTCTCCTTCCTTCCAAAAGCCCAAAGAATGACATTTCAAACAAAGAGGAAATGATGGACATGCCCTTTTCTCCAGATTTGCTGATAAAGTAGATCAAGGTGAGCACAGTTTTGAAGACTGACTTTTCACATTAGTCCACATTTTGACTATGTATTACCACCTTATTATGCATACAGTAAAAAAAAAAAGCATCCAGTTATTAAGTTGGGGTCTTCTGGGTTAGCAGTCTTTCCAGAGTTCGCATTCTCCCCTCCCCTTTCTTATTTCTCCCGCATATGCCCCTAGGAAGTGCAGTGTGGACAATGAAAAGTCTCAGAATGAGGGCAGCCACGCTTTACATCTTGACCCACCCGTCACCAGCAATGTGACTTTAACAAATATGTTTAATATCTCTGACCTCCAGTTTCCTCAACCATCAAAAGAAGGAATGACATTCAATGTGTGATTATTTTGAAGATTATAGATAATCTATGTAAAATACTTTCTAGGGTGGTGGTATAGATATTCAAGTATTTAAAAAAATTAATGTTTATTTTTGAGGGAGGGAGAGTGGGGGAGAGGCAGAGAGAGAGGGAAACACAGAATCCGAAGCAGGCTTCAGGCTCTGAGCTGTAAGCACAGAGCCCGGCACGGGGCTCAAACTCTCGGACCGTGAGATCTTGACCTGAGCCAAAGCTGGACGTTTCACTGACTGAGCCACTCAGGTGCTCCTCAACTATATTTTTTAATGTTTATTTATTTTGAGAGAGAGCTCACGCACAAGCGGGGGCAGAGAGAAGACAGAGAATGCCAGTAGGCTCCTTACTGTCAGTTGTCAGCACGGAGCCTTGATCTCATGAACTGTGAGATCATGACCCAAGCTGGAATCAAGAGTTGGACGCTTAACTGAGCCACCCAGGAGTCTTTATATTCAACTATTTTTATAAATAGTTTTTAGGACAAAATTGTAGGGCTAAGCATTATGCAACCTTCTCTCCGTATACAGTTGTTCAAAATGAACTTTCTTTCTATTGTATGGCTGTAGTAGATTCTGTGCTCTGTCTGCTCCAGGTGACTATCTTACCCATAACCATGGCATCTATCTATAGATCTCTCTCTCTCCCCCAATCTCTGATCTCTCAATATCTCAGCCGTTCATCTGTTATATAATTTTTAGCTCTGAGGCAGGCAAAAGCTCAAGCTTTTTCATGAGTTTTAACACATGTATCCAGTTGCTTGCTTAACACCTTCATTTATATCATGTGAGTTACATTCTTAACATAGTCAAAATAGAATGTGCTTGGTATGTCTTTGAAGTCTCTTTAATCTATAAGTTATGTTCAACTCTTTCTTTATCCTGCAATTTATTTGAGTGGCCCAGGCCATTTGACCTGCAGAAGGCACCTTTTCTTAGAAAATAAATGTGGTCACATCTTTATCCTGTTTCGAATAAAGTCCCGCTTCACACATGTGGGGTCTGATGTTGTCTGGCTGTTGCACCAGAGATAATTAATCATATTCCTCAATAGATGGATCATTATCATCTGCATTTTATTAATTGTTAAAAATTAATTAACTCGTGGCAGCCACTATGGAAAACAATATGGAAGTTCCTAAAAGAATTAAAAATAGAACTACTATGTGATCCAATAATTTACTACTGGGTATTTACCCAACAAATATGAAAACACTAATTAGGAAAGATATATGCACCCCTGTGTTTATTGCAACATTATTTACAATAGTCAAATTATGGAATCAGCCCAACTTGCCACTGATAGAACAATGGGTCAAGAAGATGTGGTGTGTGTATGTATATATATATATATATATATACATACACACACACACACACACACACACACACGCACACACACACACACAATGGAATATTACTCAGCCATAAAAAATAATGAAATCTTGCCATTTGCAGCAACATGGATGGATATAGAGGGCATAATGCTAAGTGAGATAAGTCAGAGAATGACAAATAACATATGATTTCACTCATATGTGGAATTTAAGAAGTAAAACAAACAAAGAAAAGAGAGACAAACCAAAAAACCAGACCCTTAACTATAGAGAACAAAGAGATGGTTACCAGGGGGGAGGTGGGTGGAAGATGGGTGAAATAGGTGAATGGGATTAAGGGTACACTCATCATGATGAGCACTAGTGATGACGTATAGAACTGTTGAATCACTCTATTGTACACATGTAACTAATATAATGCTGTGTGATAACTTTGCTGAATTAAAAACTTAAAAATTAATTATCTTTTATCTCATTTTTATTTCTTCCTTGTGTGGACAACTCTTCTAATATGTTTAATGTATGTAATTATGTTTGAGAGCATATTTATGTAATTGTTAAGAATGCATTGTATTTGTAACTACTCATGTTGTGTTGTAGTTGTTTTCACTCACCACTATATTTTTAAGATCCATACATATGGCTAGTCTATTACTTCTAACGGTTCATAGTGATCCGTAGTAAACCATATTCTAGCTAACACTCTGTTATGGCACCCAACTTCCCACCATCACTTATGGCCCTCTGATAAACATCGTAATAACGCACACTTAAAGAGCTGTGTGAGAATTTATTTGAGGAATATTCTCAAGAAACAACATGCTAGGTTATAGATAATGCTCACCAGAATGGCTTTGTAAGTCTCTACTCCTACTTCAGTGCCTGAGGATCCCTCTCTATCCACAGCCTGTATGTTTTGAATTTTTCTAGCCTGAAAGATCTAAAATTATTTTATTTTTCATTACTCTGATAAGTAATCCATATGACTATGTCTTCATACATGGACTCTTGATTTCCATCCACACCCCATTCTATTCTATCCATGCCTTCCCTACCTAAGAGGTTCATGATAACTCCATCATTGCAGTGGTTAGACCACTCTCTTTTTCTCATATCTGATTCAAATCTGCAAGAATATCCTGTTGTCTCTACATTCAAAATATATATAGAATACAATCACTTATCATCTCTAATCCTGTATCCTGGCGTGAGTCACCATCATCTCCCACTTGCATTACTACAATAGTCTACAGCATATTTCTCTGTGTCTATTCCTATATCCCAGCACTCAGAGCGATCCCTCTAAACAAAAGTCAAATGATGCCATTCCTCTTTTCAACCTATAATTACTCTGAATTCCTAAAATCTTTACAATGGACACAGGCCTGTTTTCAACTATACTGTACCTAGAATGCTTTTTCCTCATGGCCACTTCCTCATCCCCTCTAATTCTTCATTCAACTATCATCACTGCCCCATTTAATATGCAAATTTTCTCCGTGCCCCCTACACCTGCTCCCTCTTACCTACTTATTTTTTTCCAACATATTTGCAATTAACTCATTTTTTAAAAATTTTTTTTAACGTTTATTTATTTTTAAGACAGAGAGAGACAGAGCATGAATGGGGGAGGGTCAGAGAGAGAGGGAGACACAGAATCGGAAGCAGGCTCCAGGCTCTGAGCTGTCAGCACAGAGCCCGACGCGGGGCTCGAACTCACGGACCGTGTAACTCATTTTTTTTAAAGTAGTAGGCTCCACACCCAATGTGGGGCTTGAACTTATGACCCTGAGATCAAGAGTCTGATGCTCTACCAACTGAGCCATTCAGACACCCCTCAACTAACTCATTTTTAATGTCTACCTCCTACCCCTTCACGACTCCCAGAACATAAGCCCCTTGAGAGCAGCATTCTTTGTTTTGTTCATTTATGTGTACCAAGTGTCTCAAATAGTGTCTGTCTCCTAGTGGGCACATGATAAATATTTTCTGAGTGAATAATATTATCCACCATTTGGGTTTCTATTGCTGTACACTGAGCATTCATTTTCTTTTGGTCTTTTGCCATTTCCTTGTCGGTGTGTATATTATAAATACGGTCCTTCCTGTTATAGTCATTGCAATTACATATCTCTAAGCTGTTATCTCTCTGTTAACTTCATTCATGCAGTCCTTTGTTGAACAGAAAACCTTTATTTTGATATAAGCTGATTCAGCCAATTTTTGTTCTATGATTTATGCTTAGGAAGTTTTCCCCCCCAAAAAAGTCCTGCAACAGGGTCATAAAATATTCTATTTTCCTATTTAATTAAATTGTCTACTTTTACCATTCACGGTTATTTCTTTAGTTTATCTGATGTTTTCTTCTCCATATGTTGTCAAATATGGATCTGGTGGGTTTTCTTCCATGTTGAGGTCCATTTATCCAACAGTCTATTCTTTACTCATCTATCTGCAGTAACTTTAATGTACTATGTACAGATCTGTTTTTGAACTCTATTCTTTTCTCTTTGTTCATTTGTTTGCACTCTCACTATACAATTCTATTATTCTATTTTTAGAAGTCTTCTTGGTTTATAATAAGCCTTCATTGGTCATGTGTAGCTTATCAAATAAGATGGGCAAACACATCTTCTGTTTTCAAAGTTATTAAGTATATAATCAAAATAGCTGGCATATTTATATTTGTATTTATTTATAGTCCATCTACAAATAGCTATTTATAGAGTAATGTATTTCATATAAATTTTTGAGTAATTTTATTAAGTTCCCCAAAAAGCTCATTTAAAATTTTGATCAGGTTTGCACTGAATATGTAGATTCATTTTGGAGCATTGACATCTTTATAATATTAAGTTGTCTCATCCAAAGAATGAAATGTCTTTGGAGTTATTCTGATGATTGTTAATGTCCTATTTAAAGTTTTAATATTTTCTCCACATTCACTTGACAGATATTTGTTACATGTGTATTATAGGGCAGACATTCTTCCAAGTATGGTGGGTACAACAGTGAAAACAAACAAAAGGGTCTGTCTTCGTGGAGATTACATTCTACTTAAGGAAAATAAATAATACATACAAGAAACAATTAATATATAGTATACTATAGGTGTCAATTGCTATAGAGAAAAATAAAATGGGAAAAGTAGATGACGAATACTATAAGGACTGAAAGTTTTGGCAAAGTGCTCCGTACAAATCATGTATACTCTCTGATGAGAAATTCCTAAATACTTTAGAACTTATGTTGCCATTATAAATGGTGTTTTCTTTTTTCTCTCATTGGTTATTGCTAGAGTACAGAAATGCTATTGATTTCTGTAACGTGGTCTTGTAGGTCGTTCTTCTTAAATTTCATTGTTGAAAAATTTTTTTCTAGGTATATAATGTCATTTGTAAATAGTGATAATTTTCCTTATAATCTTCGTACATCTTAATCTATTTCTTTACTCATATCATAGTCCAGGGCCTCTAATGTTGGGTTAAACAGAAGCTATGATAGCAGGTATCCTTCTGGTTCCTGACCCAAAGGAAAGTATATATAGATTCTCCATTAGGTATAATGTGTGCTGTGGATTGAACACATTTCATTTTTATTAAGTTTTTGAGAAAGAAGTGTAATAAAGTGAGGAAGTATCTGCCTTAGTATCCATCAAAGCAGATTATAAAAGTAAGTACAATTAAAACCGTGGTATTGGTGTAGAAACAGGCATGAATCAAAATACAATCCCCAAAGAAACTTTTGCATACAAGAATTTAACATATCATAAATGTATAATGTGAAATTAATATAGGAAAATACGTATCACTAAATAAATGATGTTGGGACAAATGGCTCCACTGGCAGGACAAAGAAATATCATATTTACTATTATATGCCATGAAAAATTAACTCCAAATATCTAAAAGCGAGGAAGTTAAGTGCATTTGACAAATGAGTTTATATTTGCTTCCTCCTAAAAATGTACTAAATAATGGTAAAAGCCTAGGACACAAGATAATAAATCCGCAAAGTAAAGAGGACAATAAATAAGAAAAAAAGTCTTTTAAGAGAAACGTCAGCAACATTTTGGAAGCTAGAGAGCAACTTTTCCCCCCTCTGCTCTTATCTTTTTAAGGTCCAGAGCTCACTTGCCCTTCCAGCTCCAGCACTCACAGAGCACCTGCAGGCAGGTTATTGTGCTTAGGAAGTGGGTCTGAGACCACTGGCTGGGCGAAGATGCTATTGTCAGAGCTCCCAGAGTAAGTTGGGGAGAATGAATCACGTGCCCGTTCCTAGAGCAATGCCAGGTAGCCGAGCAGAGGCTGACAGCAGCCTGGTCACTGTCACAGACACAAGGCCCATGAGCAGAGCTCTCCCTCACTCTCGGAGAAGGGAATACTCAGGGCTTCTACAGGTTTCACTACACAAGAGCTTAACATCCTCACTGGAGTTTTTCCACACAGGATGGCTGACTTTTACTGAGGATTCTGAATGCTGAAAATCTCCAAGTACAAACCAGGGTAGCAAAGATTATCTTCTTTAAAGGAAAAGGTGTACGTTTTCAGAAGGTTACGGGATGTAGAATTCCAGACCTAAGGAGCAGCCCCGCCTTAGCATCTCCTTAGGACCCGGCGTACAGAAAGAAGTCTCTCTGCCCATGCTTAGATCAGACAATGAAGTACAAGGCATCCCACTGACCCCTGGGTTGCCTGGTTGGGAGCTATTGCTCAAAGGAATGTGGAGATGGGTGAACTGGAAGGAGGAATTTGAGATGTAATCACCTCTTCATGCTTATCAAGTGGAGTAAAAAATTTCCACCATGCAAGGGTGGTGTCAGTGAAAACCCAGATGCATCCCATCCCCTTGAGAAATTAAAGTTTGGAGAGCTCCTTTCTATGCACCGGGGACAAGGAAGCAAAACTTTGATTGGCAAAGTTGAAATGCGGGTTAGGGTGTTTGGTGCAGAAGTGACCAGACAGAGGGGGAGGGAAAAGACAGGAAATTTAATGAACAAAGCATAATTGGCCCCTTGAGATTTCGTCACTAAAGTTAGAGAAAGTTATCTGTTCGAACTGCACTTGCTTCAAATGTCGCAACTTGCCCAGCCCTGCCATTTTTCCAAGGCTCAGGATGACCTCCTCCACTCTCCAAAGGTGAGTTTGCAAGTGTCTTTTTAACACTTATTTAGCAACATGAATTCTGAAAGCAAGTTCCTGTAATCTGTAGCCCCCTCCTGTGTTCTTCAAGCCTGACAGCACGGTGGCTTGACATAGTTGTCCTCTCCTGGAGATTTGTCTCAAGAAAATGTGTTCTGGCTGTCCAAATTAGGAAGCCAGGAGTTTCAAGCGATTTAAGGGTTCCCGACCTGTGGTGGCCTGAGCCTGCTAATAAACTGGCATTGGTGTTCATCTCTGCTTTCTACCCGCTGACTCCTGGAAACAGGGCCCAGAGGCCCGGCTATGCCGATGGTCCTTTTCTTCACTGATGTCAGGAGAAAGAGGACTCCCTCACAGGCTAGCTGTTTCCTCTCCAAACAGAATTTCTATTTGGGGAACAAGTCTTTAGGGTAACATCCTTGTCTGAAATGCTTCTCGCATCTGCCCATCTCGGGCTGGTCAGGAACCTAACAAAGCTTTGCTGGGACCCACTGTCCACACTCACGCGCTGAATAGGCTGCTTAGCTGATGCTTGTTGTTAAAACAGTCATTTTCAAGTTTACATTTTCAAGTGTGTTTCCATTTGCTTATTAATAAAGCATTTTCATTATTTTCATTATTGCTAGATAACTATGTGTATGTCCCCCCAGGAAGGGCGCAGTTTATGCCATTCTCTTTATTTTACAGATATGAAAACTGCTGTGCTAGGATTTTAGGGGAACATACGCTTTTCCATAAAGCTTCATTCCAGTGGAAGGGGTCTTTCAAAATTCAAATCAAATGTTCAAGCTGCATGAAAATGCTCCAAAGAGGCAGAGCCGTTGTTGGTAAATGATAAATACAGCTGTTCCACTTGTGTGGGCTACTCCCCATGCCTGCTTGCAGCTTCAAGCTCATTCTCTAAGTACTCTGGGTCAAGGAAGAGAAAACAATGTCACAGTGGAGCAGGGCTAGATAGGTCGGAGCTGAGCAGAGGAGAGGGAATGCGGGGGCGGCGTGCAGGAGGCAGCCCAACCCAGGAGTCCTAACTTCTCCTGTTCAGATCTGTGCCACCCCTCTTGTCCTGTCTGCTCTCTATGACTTTACTTCACCTTCTTTTCTTTGTCCCATACCCCTCTCCTTTCGCAACTATTTTTAAAGCCCAGAGGAAAGGGATCTGGGTTTCTGAGCATCTCCAGTGTGTTGTGGCAATGCAGAGATGACTCCGGTAAAGTATTTGCTTCTCTTTACAAAACAGATTATGGTAAAGTGGCCATAGAATCGAAATTAAGCCTGTGTAATTTGGCTTTCAGTAATGCCAAATACATGTTCCTTAGCCAAGCGTTTTTGAGTCTGCTATTTTTTGGTGGGAAATTTAGGGTTTTTCAGTAATGTAACTGGGGAAAAATTCGTCCTGAAGATTTGTGTGTGTGTTTGGTGGGAGGGTTGTCCTGAAAGATCTCACTGTTAATATTCTCTGGGAATTCATCAATTTCCCAGGTAAATCTATTTTGAGCAGGATTTCTACCATGATAGAGCCAAATTCTAGAAAATTTCACTGCAAAGAAGGGCTGCGATAATAAATAATAAAGGACTAAAAGTAACACTCTGGGATTGAATACCAAAATAAATAAAATATAAGAAGCTGTGGTATATAAAATATTGGATAGCTTTAGCAATGTGTACATTGATTAAATGTCAAGAAAATGGCATCTATAAATCTTTTCTCCCATTTTCATTGTTTCCATTTCTTCCTCATTTGGTTTCATTTCTATTTCCTTGGCTTCTTCAACGTACTCTTTTTTTTTTTCTTTGTCTTCCTTTCTGGTTTCATTTTTCCTTTCCGACCATTAATTCTCTCTCTGACTTTTTGCTTCTTTCCATTGAGAGCTTATCGATGACTTTGCCCATTTATTTATTCTTACTTACATCTCAATATCTTCTTCTCTTCTTCTGTTTAACTTTGTGTAAGTTTTGCTGTTAAATACTTACCTATTTACTACTTGTTTATTTAAGTTTGGGCTGGTTTTGATTTTTTTTTTTAAAGAAAGACATTTAATGAAGATTTTTAAATTAGGGTATAATTCATATCACATAAAATTAACCATTTTATAGTGCACAATTCAGTATCAGTACCTCCCAGAGTTGTGGTTTTATGTTGTGAGTGTACAACTAAGTAGGTATGAAAGAACTTTGTGAACAGCTGGAGCATGAGTGAGTATGTTTGTGTGTGGCACCCCCAGGGGGGCGCTCTGGAAAGTGTCCCTCAGACTGGAAAGAACTGGATCTCTTCTCCGCCCGTGTAATGATTTGGGTTTAACTACACTGCTGGCCACTCAAGATTTTACCTCTGCCTTTGATGTGATTATCGCGTGGCCTGGAAATGTAGCCCACCTTTTATGTTAGTGTGATAGGAACTATTTACTCAAGCAGAGGGGGGATGTGTTGGCACTACTCATAAGTACTCACCACTACAGATAATCGAGTCCAAGTTCCCTGTGGGAGGCAGATCAGAAGGGACAAATCTCCCCACTGAGACCAGACTCATGCCCGCAGCCCAGGATCCTTTGTTGGGATTCATCTTTTCCCTGTTAGGGATAGTCTTTTGGTTGAACAAAACTGTACTTAGGTTTAATCTTCGTTTGCAAGCTGACTTTAAACAGTTAGCACATACCTTTATCCATTTCTGATATTAGATTGTTTTTGTTTCCATTAGTGTCCGTAATCATAGCCCTTCATTTTTTCTTAAGGGAGAAAGAAATGACTCCCTGCCATGGACCCCCTCTTGCACTCATCACCACATCAGACACAAAGTAGAAGCTTGATCATCTTTCCGAGTTTGTGAAAGAGGCTGGCTAATCACGTACTACAAGAGAGTTTGTAAATGAGGGAGATGTGCTTTGTTCCTCCTTGTCCTGTTGTGGCCGTGACCTGGAGGACAGACTGCAACATCACGGGTAAGTGCCAGGCCCCTCCTCAGCTCTGCCATGACTCTGAGGTGGTGGGATTAAAGGCAGAAGGAACTGAGTCCTCTTGATATGTCTCCTGATTTTTATGTTAGGTGAATCCACAGCTTTTCAACAGGATCTATCACTGCACTGCACATGGGGTCATGCTGTGCACAGGAGCACAAGGGATGTACCCCGAGTTATCAGGTAATCCCGTTTACCTGCGGACCCCTCCTCTGGCTAGTCTCTTCGCCTCCTTTGCCACCTGCCAATAATGGGCCAAAGTTCAGAGTATTATTGTGATGATTATTATATATTGTATTGTATTATGTTGTATTGTGTTATATTACTTATTAGATATGTAGAGTATTTAGTCTAATTTGGTATAGAGTAAGAAATAAATAAATAGTTCAGATCAACTTGATACAGACACAAGTGCAGTTATGGTTTTTAATTCTTCTCTTAACAGTCTTCCCAGCCAGTGAAGTTTTGCACTCTAGATGAGCAGGAGTGTTTCAAGAGCTTGTTTTTTTCCCAGCATCTGCCACCAAAAGAATAGATAAGATTGAGAAGATTTTGTAAAACTTAATGATTCACAGGGCAATTGACTTAGGTAAGTTATCTGAAATAATTTTACAATAAGATTTACTTTTACATATCGCTTTTTATTTTCAGTTTTTAATTAAAAAATGTTTATTGTTGATAGAGAGAGAGAGAATGGGGGAGGGGCAAGGAGAGAGGGAAACAGAGGATCTGAAGTGGGCCCTGCGCTGAAAGCAGCTGAGGGCAGAGAGACCAACACGGGGATCGAACCCACCAACCACGAGATCATGACCTGAGCCAAAGTTGGAGACTCAACTGACTGAACCATTCAGGTGTCCTAACACATCACTTTTTAAATATATCAAATATATTTTACTAAAAAAAAAAAAGCAAAATCATTTATACAAATTATGTATCACTCAGAAATGTGCTTGCCTGACGACATTACTGAGGAAGCATAACATGGCTTTAATGACAAATGACCTCATTTTGGGTGTGTTTGGAGATAGGCAGGAAAATGCTACTAGTTTTGTAATTGTTTGATTTAAAAAAAATTTAAAAAAAATTTTTTTTAATGTTTATTTATTTTTGACAGAGAGAGAGACAGAACATGAGCAGGGGAGGGGCAGAGAGAGAGGGAGACACAGAATCCGAAGCAGGTTCTGGGCTCCAAGCTGTCAGCACGGAGCCTGACGTGGGGCTCAAACTCACAAACACGTGAGATCATGACCTGAGCTGAAGCCGGATGCTTAACCGACTGAGCCACCCAGGCGCCCCTGTAATTGGTTGATTTAAAAAAAAACACACATTCAAGTCCTGGTTATAGGAGTGCAGACAACATACGTGAATCTAGCATTACCCGGCCCCTTCACGTTCACGCAGCCTGCATGCATGTGCACACCTCTGATGTACCTAGAAGAGTGGCTGTGTCAGGGTTACCTCTGAGCCCTGGGAAGACAGGACTGAAGAAAGGTGATCTGGAATCAGTCTTACATACAATGCGGTTCAAGTCACTGGTGTTGCTTTAAAGGACATGTTACAATAGAAATACATCTTGGAAACAAGCCATCACACTTTGGTATGTTTCAGGTTTTATTGTGATTTATACAGTTGTTTGGTTTATTTTGTGAAATCCTAACACAAAGCAGCAAGCATGAAATAACTATTACTTTCTTCAACATTTACATTTTCAGCAATTCTTAAAATGTATAAATATATATACAGATGTGTAGAAAGAGAGAGGGAGGTATAACTCTCTTCTAAAACTGCAGATTTTCAGATGTCAGAGAGAGAGCTGTGTGAAGTGTGTTCTCTCTAGCTATTGGTGAATCTCTAAAAAGCATTGAAGTGCTAAAAATACATTTACGTAAGGATAGGAAAGTATTGTAAACATACCAGTCCGTACTTTGATCAGGGCTTTCATGACTAGGACATTTTCTAACCAGTATAATGACAGTAGTTTTTAACTCAATGTAAAATATGGCAAAATGAAAAGAAGCTAATGTACAAATAGGTGTTGTGCAACAGAAATTACAAACAAAGGAACACAAAAAAATTAAGCCTATGCTATTGGTTTTTAGCCATGAGGCTGAACAACCTGTGAATTTTAAACATTCTTGAAAAATATCATTCTTGATTATGACCTACTTATTTGTCATGAAGATTTTTAATCCCTTATTTTGTTACACAGTGAGGAGCTTTACTTACATTGTGAATTTCTTTCTTTCTTTCTTTTTTTTTTTTTTTACTTTTTATTTATTTTTGAGACAGAGAGAGACAGAGCATGAACAAGGGAGGGTCAGAGACAGAGGGAGATACAGAATTTGAAACAGGCTCCAGGCTCTGAGCTGTCAGCCCAGAGCCTGACACAGGGCTCGAACCCACGAACTGTGAGATCATGACCTGAGATGAAGTCTGACGTTTAAGCAACGGAGCCACCCAGGCGCCCCTACATTGTGAATTTCTTTGCCAGTCTTGTAGCTAAGTACCTTGTTCCAGTTAATTCTGGCATGAGTGACTGGAAGCTTCCAGGGCAAAGCCTTGAATGGATTTCTCACATTGTTTGATCATTTTCTCTGATTTCTTTTTAACACTCTATTTCTGAAAGCTCGGTTTTTAAGAAATCCCTTGGCATTTCTGGTCTTATTCAGAACAATACTTAATCCTGTATATTTTATGACTAACGGTCTGAATGTTGCTATCTTCATGGCAATGAACCTTAATCTTAAGTCTCCCAGCCACCTGTGTTATAAGTGTTATGATCTCTAATAATTATTCTAAGTTTTTAAGCTAAAAATGGAAGTTTTTGATAAATTCAGTTGGAGTCTGCTATCTATAGTTATAGCATGAATAGCAAAGGAGCCATTGGGGTAATAATATTTCACGTGGATCCTTCGTGTACTGTCACAGGATGGTCTCTAAGACTTCAGACTTCCATCTGTATACTTTAGATATGGATCACTACTTTCTTTTTGTAAGTGAGCAAAAGAAAAGAAACAAAAGAAATTTTGGTTTTGGGTAAAAAAATTACTGCCTATGTCCTCATGTTCTATAATTAACACCTGATTTTTTATCCTTCTATCTTCATGGGTAAGGACTCATCAATGGTGTATTGAGAAATGAATGAGCTGTTCCTTCCTTGAGAAAACATCATTGTTGAGTAACAACCTCATATCATGAAACAAGTTATTAAATTCCACTTGAGGGGCATGGGAGATGAATTTTAGCAACTATATATACTTTCTTTTCATGAAACAACTGATTATTTATTTATTTTGAAATGAGAGGGGGTGGGGGAAGAGAGAGCATCCAAGCAGACTCTATGTTGTTAGCACAGACTCCTACACGGGGCTTAAACCCATGAACTATGAGATCATGACCTGAGCTGAAATCAAGAGTTGGATGCTTAACCAACTTAGCCATACAGGTGCCCCAACAACACCTGACTTTTTTGATTTTTTAATATTTAACATTTATTTATTTTTGAAAGAGAGAGAGAGAGAGCGCATGCACGCACAAGCAGGGGAGGGGCAGAGAGGAAGATGGAGACACAGATTCCAAAGCAGGTTCCAGGCTCTGAGCTGTCAGCCCAGAGCTCAGTGCAGGGATAAAACTCACAAACTGCGAGATCATGACCTGAGCCAAAGTCAGAATCTCAACCGACTGAGTCACCCAAGTGCCCCTAACAACACCTGATTTTTAAAGTTGTCCATCTTGGGTTGATCTCACCATCGTAGTCACTGGTGTGAGGTAGGTGGAGAGGAGACCTTCCACTTGACAATGTCAAAAGGGCAAGGTCAAGCAAATAAGTTCAAAAAAATTTATTAATGAAAATATAAGAATATTATTTACAACATCCAGGCTTTCATGGATACATTCCCCTGAGGAGGGGTAAGTAGGGTGTGTCTGAGATATCTAGAGAGGAAACCCAATAAACAAAAGGAAGTTAAGTGGGACTGGACATCAATCAGAATTCAGAAAAGTATCTTTCATATGAACCAAAAAATTTCTCACCAAAAAGACATGAATTCTCTATAATACCTACTAAATGGAATAGGATTTTAAGTCTAAACACTTCATTAATTTCCTTCCCCCATTTAAGAGCAGATGTTTGGGAGGAGAAATTACATTCCAATAAATTGAATTCCAAGAATGTAACTTCTTTTCTCCTTGATTTCCAGCTGCACAGCTGGATCCCATTGTGCTCCTCATATGGATGTGTTCAAGCAGAGTGTGGATGACGATTTGGCTGAGATGTTCTAGAAGAACTTAAGTTCAGATGGGTAAGCTCTCCATATGGTCTAAAAGCCACTTTCCAATCCTGAATTTTCATAATTTGTTTTTTCAACATCTTTAGAGTTTGGTCCTCAGAAACTCATGGGCCAGGAAAATAAAACCCAGACATGGGTGAGGGAGTTCATTCTGCTCGGGTTGTCCAGTGATTGGAAGATGCAAGTCTTCCTCTTTGTCCTGGTCCTGACCATGTACTTGGTGACTCTGGTGGGAAATGTTCTCATTCTTCTTCTGATCAGACTGCACAGCAGGCTTCAAAACCCCATGTACTTCTTCCTTAGTGTTTTATCCTTTGTGGACCTTTGTTATTCAAACAGTTTTGCCCCACAAATGCTGGCCCACCTGCTCTCAGCCCGGAAGTCCATCCCATTCTACAGCTGTGTGCTCCAGCTCTACATCTCCCTGGGCCTGGGTGGGTCTGAGTTCTTCCTGCTGGGAGCCATGGCCTATGACCGCTATGTGGCTGTGTGCCACCCACTACACTACACAGTCATCATGCATGGACAGCTGTGTCTGGGGCTGGCTGCTGGCTGCTTGGTGGTTGGTTTCACCAATTCACTGATGGAAACAATCATTACCTTCCGGCTTCCCCTGTGTCACAGTGTTATCAATCACTTTGCCTGTGAGACCTTAGCAGTGCTACGGCTAGCCTGTGTGGACGTCTCCTTCAACAAGGTCATGGTGGCCATCTCAGGATTTCTGGTGATCATGCTTCCCTGTTTCCTGGTTCTGTTCTCCTACGTTCGTATAGTTGCTGCCATTCTGAATATTCGTTCTGCTCAGGGACGTAGCAAAGCCTTTGGGACGTGTGCCTCCCACCTCACTGTGGTTTGTATGTGCTTTGGGGCTACCATTTTCACCTACCTGGGGCCACAGTCAGCCTCCTCAGAGGAAGAGGAGAAGATGGTTGCTCTATTCTATGCTCTGGTGGCACCTATGCTGAACCCCATGATCTACAGCTTGAGGAATAAGGAAGTTATGGCTGCTCTCCAAAAGGTTCTAGAGAAATTCTGAGATAAAGAGTAAAGATTATAAGCATTTCTTGTTATCTATCATCAAAACCAAAAAGGAGATCAGCTGAGGTAGACAGGACTCCCATACTTAAACTAAAGTTGACTAATATGCCCTTGCATTTGGAGAAAGCATCCTTCTACCTGAGTAATGAATTTCCTTATATAGGCCAATGCCAGATAATTCACATGTCAGTGATCCACGAGAGGGCCTCTCCTTAGATTGTCTTCTCTCAGGTATCCAGTGGTATTTAGACTTCATCTGCCCATTTTTTATTTTATTAGTAT
Organism: Panthera onca; assembly: GCF_046562875.1. Taxonomy (NCBI): domain Eukaryota; kingdom Metazoa; phylum Chordata; class Mammalia; order Carnivora; family Felidae; genus Panthera; species Panthera onca. The sequence continues at coordinate 157,394,302 of NC_138340.1, forward strand.
ATTAATGTATAAAGAAATGATCTGCAGCTCCATCCAGCAGACCTGGCATGGAATGAATAAAGAGACGAATGCCACCTATGAAATCTGTTTTACCTGTGGAACAAAATGGAGGATGTCTGTTCTTTCTACATGACAAGACTCCATTTATTTGTAGAACAGCCTTATTTGCCCCAGGATAATTACAAATGGTTTCTTTAACCCTTTCTCAAATGATGTCAGTTTTAGAACTTTCAACACTTAATTTGTGCCTTAATATAGAGTGTGATATGATATTCTGAAATAAATAATATATGACACAATATTTGTTCACACCAGTATGTTGGCTCTCATCTGCTTTTCAAGAATCAAATCTGCTTGTAATATGCCAAATATCTGTGGCTTCACTACAGTTTTGGTTTCTAATTGTAGCAAAATATATATAAAACATAAAATTTACCAATGTAACCATTTTAAGGGTACAATTCAGTGACATTACTTTCCCAAACATCACTATTATTTCCAAAATTATTCATAGCTGTAGTTTTTTATTTAACTAATTCCCAAGACCTGTTTCCTATAAACTGTTTACAAAATCTCCATACCCATGGAACTCTTATTTTTTAAAAACTAAACTGATGATATGTATATTTAGCTCTGCTAATTGTTATTATTGATTTTCACATGTCACACCAACTCACCAAGAATATTTTGAATCTTGATTCTCAAAGGTATTCTAGGAGTTTACTTTCTGTTTCATAGACATTATAAACAGAAACAGTTATAAAAAGAATTACCAAGTGGTACATTTTAACTAGATATCACTGTGAACCTATTTCCACATTGAAAACCTTTATTGAGCACATTTTGTGTATGCTTTTAAATCTACTTTAAAATAAATTATTCAAGCATATTTTAATCATTTTATCTAGAAGGATATAATAAGGCTTTGTCAAATACCTTTAACTGTTATATTCTGGTCCTTGCCTGCTGTTGCATATAAGTGTGCTAAATTTACATAATAACACTTATTTTTAAAAAACGTTTATTTTGAGAAAGAGAAAGAGAGAGTGAGCAAGGGAAGGGCAGAGAGACAGAGAGAGAGAATCCCAAGCAGGCTCTGCTGACAGCAGAGAGCCCAATGTGGGGCTTGAACTCACAAACTGAGATCATGACTTGAGCTGAAGTTGGATGCTTAACTGACTGAGCCACCCAGGGGCCCCTACATAATAATAATTCTTGATGCTCTGAGCTCCATCTGATATTATCTAAAAGTGGGGTCTATTCTTGTACTTCCTATGCCCGTATCTTGAGCATCCCCAGACATGTTAATATGTAACCTGAAGGTCTTTAGATTGTGCTAAATCCTAGGTCCTCCAGAACCCCTGCAAGGATGGGTGTCAGGTGAAGTAAAAACCTACCTCCCATATCACAACCAATGCCTATGCCTCTAGACTCATCTTTTAGTAACAAAATGTCTTCAGTTTCTCAAGAGCATGTTCTTCAAAGCACAGCTGTGAGATCCCCAGTGAATCTAGTTCCATCTTTTATGCTAGAGCTCTATACATTTCTTGAGGATGAAATAAGGGAGAGGGGAAAGGAGGGAGGGAAAAGACTGGCTAGTGGTCAACCATCGCCTGGAATGATTGAACATGACATTAGTACAGAGTAAGTCGACTATAGTGAAATTGTTTTCCAAGGGAAAATCAAAGACGAAGTCTGGGTATCTGTTTCTGTGACACTGAACATCCCATGGCAGCAAAGACATTCCTCTGACATTCTTTGATGCTCACAGAATGGTCTATCCAGCCTTCCTTGAAGACATCTAGTAAGCAACAGATGCTGTATTAATTTGCTAGGGCTCCCATAACAAAACATCACAGACAGAGTGGCTTAAGCAACAGAAATTTATTTTCCTGCAGTTTTAGAGGCTGGAGGTCCAAGATCAAGGCATTGACAGCGTTGTTCCTGTGGTGGCCTCTCTCCTTGGCTTGCAGATGCCTGTCTCCTTATTGTGCCCTCACATGGTCTTTCCTCTGCATGTGCACGTCTGTGTCCTAATCTTCTCTCTTTTTTTAAATTTATTTTTGAAGGAGAGAGAGAGAGCGTGAGTGAAGGAGGGGCAGAGAGAGAGGGAGACACAGAATCTAAAGCAGGCTCCAGGATCCAAGCTGTCAACACAGAGCCTGACATGGGGCTTGAACCCACAAACTGTGAGACCATGACCTGGGCCCAAGCTGGACGCCTAACTGACTGAGCCACCCAGGCACCCCCTAATCTTCTTTTCTTTTTTTAATTTATTAAAAAAAATTTTTAATATATATTTTTGAGAGACAGAGATAGAGCATAAGCAGGAGAGGGGCAGAGAGAGAGAGGGAGACACAGAATCCGAAGCAGGTTCCAGACTCTGAGCTGTCAGCACAGAGCCTGATGCAGGGCTTGAACTCACAAACCACGAGATCATGACCCGAGCTGAACCGACTGAGCTACCCAGGTACCCCTAATCTTCTCCTCTTATAAGGACACCAGTAACATTGTATTAAGGCCTGTATATATGACCTCATTGATCTTAATTACATTTTTAAAGGCCTTATCTCCAAATACAGTCACATTGTGAGGTACTATGGGCTAGGAATGTAACATATGAATTTTGGTGGGACAGTTAAGGCCATAACAAATGCTAGCCCCACATTCTGATTTATCAGCCTATCAGCTCTGGTCTAACCAAAACTACCAATATATTGCATTGTAAAAAAACAAAACAAAACAAAAACAACACCACCACCTTTTTATTTCAACCCACCAACCTATCAATATTGAAAGCAAAGTTAGCAAGGCCATGAAGGTGGCCTCTCATGACATTATTTGTTCTTAATGAACTTCAGTTTGTTCCTAATGAGTGCTAACAACAGGCTAGTAAAAGCTCACAAACAATGCTTGATAGTTAATCCTAGAATTTTTCCACGTTAATATGCCTGTGTTTTAAAATCCATCCTCCTGATAATTTGGACATTTTTAAATAAAAATACTCTACATTTGTTTGTCCTTAACTTCCTGGTATGGGTCCTATTCTCACAGACTATGAAAAGGGGCTATGAAACAGCATATACTAGTTTTCTAGAACCTTAGCATAAAATTCAGGATCTGGATGAATGCAATTAATTTAAAATAGCTAGTTCGTTCTTTTGTGCATCATAGGAAGGAATCATTTTCTTGTGCTGCTTTTTCTTTCCTTTATTACATGAAGGTCATTTCATTCGATGAAAAGATTAGCCTAACATTTTGTCTCACCCCTTTTATCTGTGCATTAATATCAGGTCATTTTCTCTAAAGGTAGGCCTGTTTTTTTCTTGGGTCTTTTACTTGAAATACCACTAACTACTCAAATTATTTGCTTTGTTTTTAGCATTTTAAGTCATACTTTACTTAGTTTTCCCATCATTAATTGTAATCCATGAAAACGTCACTTAAATAAAGGAGAAACTGATTCTCTGGATTAAAGGGTCTCACCATATACCTACCTATAAATTAAAGAGAAGTGAAAAAAAAACCCTATAGATGTATTGGTGAAATAATTGAATTTCAAGTATAATGAAAGTTTATAAAGATCTAGAATGTAAACAAAACAAAAGGGCCACTTAGAAAATGTTAAACTAGTGTATTTTCTATTATTGTGTAACAAATTACTACAAATTTAGCAGCTGAAAACCACACAATTTATCATCTCAAAGTTTCTGTTGGTTGGAAAGTCCAGGCACAGCATAAACACATTGTCTGTTCAGGATCTGACTCAGGTCACAGCGTCGGCTGGAGCTATGATCTCATCTGAGATTCAGGGTCCTTTTCCAAGCTCAATTGTTGTTGGAAGAATTCATTTTCTTGCAGCTGTCTGACTGAGGGACCCATTATCTTGATTGTCATTAGGTGGTGACCGTTTATAATAAGCTCTGGGAGGCCACCTTGATGGCCTTCCTACACGTGTCGGTCCTGTCACAGCATGGCAGTTTGCTTCGTAAAAGATCTACAGAAGAATCTCTGCTGTTTTGAAGCTCTGACTCCCAGGAAAGCCTGGACACCTTTAAAAAGTGCACCTGATTAGGTCAGGCTCACCCAGAATAATCTTTCTTTTGAGTAGACAGAATTAAACTGAGTAGGGGCATCTTCAAAATCCCCTTTTCTATGTAGTGAACCATTATCACATGAGTGAAATTGCATCATATTAATAATCAAGGGAAGAGGACTCTACAGGGCACCAAGAGGTGGGAATCCTGGGTGCCAGATTAGAAGTCAGGTTGGCTAGAATTAGTCTTTGCAATATTAGATGACAGTAGTTGATGGAAAAATATCTATTTATAGAATCCTGAGAGTAAATGTTAGTAAAGAAAAACTCTCTACTAAATGGAGGCATTATTCACTATTTTAAAATAGGATTTATTGTTTAGAGCAGTTTTAGGTTCATGGTAACATTGAGCAGAAGACACAGAGATTCCCCCATATCTTCCCTGTCCCCTCACGGACATAATTTCATTATCAACACAACCCGCCAGAATGGGGCATTTGTTATGAACCTATATTGACACATCATTGTCCCGAATCCGTAGTTTCCATTAGGGTCCACTTTGGCGTAGTACATTATATGGATTTGGACAAATTTATGATGACTTGTCTGCTCGTAAAGTATTATACAGAGTAGTTTCACTGATTTAGAAATCCTCCATACTCCATCTTTTCATCCGTCTTTCCCCACCCCCATCCCTGACAACCATTGATTTTCTGCCATCTCCATAGTTTTGTCTTTTCTAAAATGTCATATACAGTAAAACCTTGGTTTGTGAGCAACTTACTCTGCGAGGGTTCCACAAGACGAGCAAACATTTCTAATAAATATTAACTTGATAAACAGAGCGTTGTCTTGCAATGGGAGCAGTCTGTGACACTGAATGTCAACCACTGAGCCAACAGTTCTTGAAATTCACTTTGGTATAGAAGCTCTTTGGATTTCAAGCATATTTCCGGAACAAATTATGCTTGCAAACCAAGGTTTTACTGTACTTGGAATCATACAGTATGTAGCCTTTCCAGACTGACTTCTTTCACTTAGTAATAATACATTTATGTTTTTTCCATATCTTTTCATTTCTTTTTGGAACTGAATAATATTCCAAATATTCTTGGTTTTTTTATGTTTTATTTATTTTTGAGACAGAGAGAGACAGAGCATGAGCAGGGGAAGGGCAGAGAGAGAGGGAGACACAGAATCTGAAACAGGACCAGGCTCTGAGCTGTCAGCACAGAGCCCGATGTGGGGCTTGAACTCACGGACCGTGAGATCATGACCTTAGCTGAAGCTGGACGCTCAACCGACAGAGCTACCCAGGCGCCCCTATTCCAAATATTCTGAATAATAATTTGGAACTGAATAATTGCATGTACCAGTTTATTTATCCATTTGCCTACTAAAGAACATCTTGCTTGCTTTCATATTTTGGCAATTAGGAATAAAGCTGCTATAAACATTTGTGTGCAGGTTTTTGTGTGGATATAAGTTTTTGCCTCCTTTGGTAAATACCAAGAAGCATGATTACTAGATTGTATGAAAAGAATATTTACCTTTGTAAGAAGTCTCCCAACTGTTTCCAAAGTGGCTGCACCATTTTGCATTCGCACCAGCAGTGAATGAGGATTTCTGTTGTTCCATATCCTCACCAGCATTTGGTATTGTTCGTATTCTGGATCTTGGCCATCTTAATAGGTCTGTAGTGGCATCTCATTGTTGTTTCAATTTGCATTTCCCTGATGACATGTGTTGCAAAGTATCTTTTCAAAGCTTATTTTCCATCTGTGTCTTTTCTTTGATGAGGTGTCTGTGAGGGTCTTTGGCCCATTTTTTAATTGAGTTGTTGGTTTTCTAACTGTTGAGTTTTAAGCGCTCCTTGTACATTTTGGATAACAGTTCTTCATCAGATGTGTCTTTTGCAGCAAGTTTCTCTCAGCTTGCGGCTTGGTCTCTAATTCTCCTGACATCATTCATTTTTAAATAGTGACAAATACATATTTATGAATGCAAGAACTCAAAATTATTACCCATTCCTCCTGCATTAAGACTATAACGTGGGGCGCCTGGGTGGCTCAGTCGGTTCAGTGTCTGACTCTTGATTTGGTTCAGATCGTGATCTCACAGTTTGTGAGATCAGGCCCCATGTTGCACTCTGCGCTCGCAGAGAGAGTGTGTTTGGGATTCTCTCTCTCCCCCTCTCTTTCTGCTTCTCCCAGACTCGCACGTGCACGCTCTCTCTCAAAAATAAATAAATAAATAAATAAATAAATAAATAAACATTTTTTAAAAAGACTATAACAGTTAAAATGAAAAAAACATGAAAGCAACTTCAGGTTACAAAAAATGGCTTAAAAATAAAACCAGGGACATGGAGGTGAAGTTGTGATAGAACAGGCAACAAGCCAGAACCTTCTAAGTGTAAAATTAAGTTTCCAAAACTGTAATTCCATGTGTTGAGAGTGAAGAACTAAAGACCAGGGTGGTAAGTATAGAATGAAGCTGCTACCCCCTTGGAGAATGAAGACTGGGTAGAGCTCTGTGTCTAGAAAGAGGCTTTAATTAACTCTGATTAACCACTTTCCCTGAAGAGACAGTCCCAAGCACATCCTTCATGCCTCACCTCCCTGTTCATCTGAGGCTGTGCAGGAAGTCCATGCTTCACAGGACATCCATCACCTGGGTGCTTATCCCAACTTGGCCTACATGTCTGATCAGAATACTGACCTCTTCTGATACCACAATCTTCCCCAATTGTCCCCTGAAACTCATGCTCCATTATCAGCAAAATACTCTATAGTCTGAGTATCTTCTTTGAATGTTTTTTTTTTTTTTGCTTGAACTCCAACCTGACTCTTCCCTGAGAACTCTGATTCCCCTTGGCTCTCTCAAATACATATTCATTTTCTCCCATTTTTTCTCTAGTATTGGGTAGAAGGGTGGAGAGTATCTCTCTTGATCTGCCACTTCCACACCAGTGTTCTTTACTTTTGCCTAAATGACTCAAGCTCCTCTGAAGCATGTCCTATCAGACTATAACACCATCACCCCATCTTTTTTGTCTTCACTTATCCTCCAATCTCCTCATTTTACCCTGGTTTACCACTAATTCCATCATGCACGTGAACATTTCAACGTCTATGTGGATCATTCAGCGTCCTAGCCTCTCAGTTGACTTCCTATCTCCTCCCAGTGTTTTGGTTCCCTAACTGATGTCCAGCCACCCTCTTCTGTGCTTGAATCCTAGTCTTTTCCCTTTACCAATAATTACACTCCCTCTAACACCTCCACATGAGCACCCCACTGTCTGACCACTCACCCCTATTTCTTCTTTCCTGTTCACACCATCTGGTATAACTCCAATAAATTTTTGACCCCACTCTGACCCCTGTTACATTAACTCTATCACATTTTCCTCATCCATTACCAACCCCCTCCCCCACTCTGTCTTAATTCCCCTCTTTCTTGGCGTAGATTCCAATCCCACTTGTAGGATCATTCCTTACATATACCCTGAGGTCATCATAAGGACATTGAATTGGTGGTTGACTCTCCTCTCTTACATCCAGAAGTAGATTTACCATAAAGCTAAAGAAGTTTATGCTTCAGAACCACTTACTTGCATGGGCTATGTGTACAGGGATATATGGTTTTTTTTTTTTTTTTTTTTTTTTGTAAAATATGCCTTAATGAAATTTTTCAAAATTGAGAATTTTAACTGCAATTGGTTGAGCTGATGTCACTTTCCATTCTGATTTTCCATCTGTCACACTACCCTACTGGCTGGTGCTCAAGTGGGTGTAAGAATTTTGGGGTTCCAGCTAAGGGAAAATTGAGTTGAGGTACTATAGTCATTTCCTAAGTCTTCTGTAACAAAGTACCAAAACCTTGGTGGCTTCAAACAACAAAAATTTGTTCTCTTACCGTTCTGGAGTCTAGAAGTTCAAAATTAAGATGTCAGTAGAACCATGTTCCCTCTGCAGATTCTAGGAAATAATCCTCCCTTCTTCCAGGTTCTGGTAGCCCCAAGTGTTGCCTGGCTGTGTCAGTATAACTCATCCCTGCTTACCTCTGTCATCAAAAGGGCATCTTCTCCATGTGGCTCTTTATGTCTTCTTTTCTTATAAAAATACTAGTCATTGGATTTGGGGCTCACTCTAAACTCAGGATGATATCTTTTAAGATTAAAAAAAAATTTAATGTTTATTTATTTTTGAAAGAGAGAGGGAAAGACAGAGTGCTAGCGGGGGTGGGGCAGAGAGAGAGGGAGACACAGAATCCGAAACAGGCTTCAGGCTCTGAGCTGCCAGCACAGAGCCCAATGTAGGGCTTGAAACCACAAACCATAGATCATTAACTAAGCTGAAGTTGGATGCTTAACTGACTGAGTCATGCAGGTGCCCCTCATCTCAAGATTTTTAACAATTACATCTGCAAAGATCCTATTTCCAAATAAGGTCACATTCCAAGGTTCCACACATATATTTGGTGGGGGTAGGGGAGGGCAGACAGTAATCAAACCAGTATAGGTATATTTAGTTTGAATTCAGTGTGATACATTTTAATGTCATACATAGTGACTCCAATTTATAGTGTAGTTAATACTGTTCAAACTGGTTGACTTTCAGGAGTGGCTTTCAAGAATAACCCCTACTCTCCACTGTGCTGACTTGCCCAGGGTATTTGTGGAGGCAGGAGTTAGTCTGTGGAAACTTCTTCGAAAATTATTGCTCACTTCTGTAATCATCAAGACAATATGGTATTGGCACAAAAACAGACACATAGACCAATCGGATAGAAAAGAGAACCCAAAATGGAACCTACAAATGTATGGCCAACTAATCTTTGACAAAGCAGGAAAGAGTATCCAATGGAAAAAAGACAGTCTCTTTAGCAAATGGTGCTGGGAGAACTAGACAGCAACATGCAGAGGAATGAAACTAGACCACTTTCTTACACCATACACAAAAATAAACTCAAAATGGATGAAAGACCTAAATGTGAGATAGGAAACCATCAAAACCCTAGAGGAGAAAACAGGCAGCAACCTCTTTGACCTCAGCCGCAGCAGTTTCTTGCTTGACATGTCTCCAAAGGCAAGGGAATTAAAAGCAAAAATGAACTACTGGGACCTCATCAAGATAAAAAGTTTCTGCACTGCCAAGGAAACAATCAACAAAACTAAAAGGCAACTGACAGAGTGGGAAAACATATTTGTAAATGACATATATGATAAAGGGATAGTATCCAAAATCCATATAGAACTTACCAAACTCAACACCTGAAAAACAATCCAGTGAAGAAATGGGCAGAAGACATGAATAGACATTTTGCCAAAGAAGACATCCAGATGGCCAACAGATACATGAAAAGATGCTCGACTTCACTCCTCATCAGGGAGATACAAATCAAAACCACACTGAGATACCACTTCACACTGGTCAGAGTGCCTGAATTGTTAATTCAATTGTTAATTGTTGATTGTTAAACACATGTTGATGAGGATGTGGAGAAACAGGAACCCTCCTGTACTTTTGGTGGGAATGAAAACTGGTACAGCCACTCTGGAAAACAGTGTGGAGGTTCCTCAAAAAATTAAAAATAGAACTACCCTATGGCCCAGCAATAGCACTACTAAGAATTTATCCAATGGATACAGGAGTACTGATTCATAGAGGTATATGTACCCCAATGTTTGTAACAGAACTTTCAACAATAGCCAAATTATGGAAAGAGTCTGAATGTCCATCAACTGATGAATGGATAAAGAAGATGTGGTTTATATATACAATGGACTACCACTTGGCAATGAGAAAGAATGAAATCCTGCCATTTGCAGCAACATGGATGGAACTGGAGGGTATTATGCTAAGTGAAATAAGAGAAAGATATCATATGTTTTCTATCATATGTGGAACTTGAGAAACTTAATAGAAGACTGTGGGGGAAGGGAAGGGGGGGAAAATAGTTACAAACAGAGAGGGAGGGAGGCAAACCATAAGAGACTTTTAAATACAGAGAACAAACTGAAGGTTGAAGGGGGGGCGCAAGGGAGAGGGGAAAATGGGTGATGGACATTGAGGAAGACACTTTGTAGGATGAGCACTGGATGTTGTATGTAAGCAATGAGTCACAGGAAACTACCCCCCAAACCAAGAGCACACTGTATACACTGTATGTTAGCCAAAAAGAAATAATTGCTCACTTGAAAGAGGTTTAACTAATAAGCCAATAAGAGTAAAAATAATTAAGATAATTAATATGGAAAGGTAGAGAGGCAGAAATGGGAAACAAAGAAAAATGAGACAAAAATAGCAAGTAGAAAATTGATAGATTTAAATGCATGTTACTTATAATATTAAATTAAAATGGCCTAAACACAGTAATTAAAAGACAGTGGACATCATGTAGGATAAATAGAAAGACCCAAGTATATGTCTTCTAAAATCAATCTATTTTTAATATAAAGACATAAATGGATTCAAAGTAAAAAGATGAAATGTATATACCATGCAATACTAAAATCAGAAAGCTGGAGTGATCATATTAATATCAAATGAACTAATCAGCAGAATAAGGAGTATTACCAGGGAAAAAGTAGGACATTATACAATGATAAGAATATTGATTAATCAAGAGCACATTAATATTCTAATAATCTAATAACAGAGCTATAGATACATAAGAAATAAAAAGACAAATCCACCACTATTACTGGAGATGTTAACATCATTCTCCTCATATTTGTTAGATCAAGTAGACAAAAACCAGTAAATATATAGCAGACTTGAACAAACCTGACCTAACATGTTTAGGACATCCCACCTGGTAACAGAAGACTATGAATGTCAGTACATGTAAAACAATTGAAATCATGCAGAGTATTTTCTTTAAACATAATGGAATTACATCAGAAGTAATAAACCTCTAGAAAAACCCCAAATATGTGAAAATGAAACCCCATTCTTTTAAATAGGCTGTAAGTCAAAGAAACCACAAAAGAAGTTAGAAAAATATTTTGAATTGAATAAAAAGAAAATATAGTATATAAGAACTTTTATCTGTCGGATAAAAAAGAGCTTAGAGGAAAATTTTAATCATTAAATGTTTATGTTAGAAATGTCTCAGGTCAATGACTCAAGCCATCACTTTGAGAAACTAAACAGAAGAGATCAAATTAAGCACATAGAGTGAAGAAGGAAGAAAATAAAACAAAAAACAATTTAAGAATTCCCCAGAAAACACAACTGAAAAATTCAATGAAACTAAAAGTAGTTTCTTTGAAAAGTTTAATCACATTGAAAAGACTCAAGCCAGACTGATCAAGAAACAAAGAGGAAAAACACAAATAACCATACCAAGAATTAAAGGGGGCGTATTCCTATAGACCCATCAGACACTGACAAAATACTGAGGCAATATTTTTAACTGATTTATATCAATCATTTCAAGAAGAATTATTTCTTAGATGAAACAGATAAATTTCTGGAAAATAAAAACTATCAAAGTCCTTGTAAGAAGAAATAGGTAACCTGGGGCACCTGGGTGGCTCAGTTGGTTAAGCGTCCAACTTCGGCTCAGGTCATGATCTCACAGTGTGTCTGACAGCTCAGATCAGAGCCTAGAGCCTGATTCGGATTCTGTGTCTCCCTTTCTCTCTGCCCCTCTCCTGCTCACACTCTGTTTCTTTCAAAAATAAATAAACATTAAAAATATTTTTTTTAATATTTTTTAATTAAAAAAAAGAAGAAATAGATAACATGCAAACTTACCGTCTATGAAAGAAATTGAATATAACAGTTAAAAATCTTCCCACATGGAAAACTTCAGGTCCACTAATACATTTTATGAAACATATAAGGAACACATATAGTGTTAGTTCTACATAAACTCTTCCTGAACATAGAAAAGAAGGAAAGCCCACATATTTTTATGAAGCCGGGGTTACCTTCACACCAAGACCAAACCAAGGCATTAAAAGAAAAGAAAGCTGTAGACTGTTAAACTTCATGAACAGACATACAAAAATTCTAATAAAGTATTATCAAAATTCAGTAATTTACAAAAATATAATAGATCATGACCTTGGGGAGTTTATGCAAGGAACATACATTGGTTCAACATCCAAAAGTAAACCAGTGCCTTTCATTATATTAACAGACAAAAGGAGAAAACCGGTTAATCTTCTTAATAGACACACAAAAAGCTAGTTAATATAATTCAAAACTAATCATTATAAAGGTCACTAAAAACTATAGATGGGAACTTCTTCACCTAATAAAAGGTATGTACAGGGGCACCTGGGTGGCTCAGTGAGTTGAGCATCCAGCTCTTGGTTTCAGCTCAGTCATAATCTCATGGTTTCATGAGTTCGAGCCTGCATTGGACTCTGCACACTGACTGTGCGGAGCCTTTTTGGGATTCTTCCTCTCTTCTTCTCTCTCGCCCCTCCCTTGCTCATGCTCTCTCTGTCACTCTCCAAATAAAAAAATAAATAAATAAATAAATAAATAAATAAATAAATAAGTAAACTTAAAGGTATATACAAATAACAAATACAGCTAACATCTGCTTAACGGTGAAAGACTGGGTGATATCCCCTCAAAGATTAAGAACAAGAACTAGATGCCCATGCTCATTATTTTCTTTCAGCTGGATAAACTAGTCCAAGTGGCAAGGCCAGCAAAAGAAATAAAAGGGTACAAATTAGAAAGAAAGAAATAGAATCATTTTTATTCTCAGGCAGAGTTATCATCGTAATGGAAATTCCCAAAGAATCTACAAAAAGGCCCTAGAATTAATAAGGGAGTTTGGCAAGGGTGAAAGTTGAAAAGTAATATTTGAAGTATGTATATATCACTATTCTTGATATAAATATTTACTTAAAAGTAGTGGTGCTTCAGTAAACATCACTGAAAATGGGGGAGCAGGGAATCCCAAGACTCCATTTCTCTATAAACATAGCTAATAACCTTTCAAAAACTTTCAGAATTACCTTTTGCAGAACTCTGGGGTCTAGTAAAAAAAAAATGGCAATGACAGGGGAAAGATTAGTGAAGGATGATGCTGTTGCATGGTGGTAACATGGGGCTGGGGCATTCAAGTTGCCCACCCATCATCTCCCACCTCTCCGACTGTTGGTAGCCATGAAGATAACAACCTACACCATCGATGCAGGTTGGTAGCCATAACCAGCATTATGGACCTTATTGTCAAAGAATTTTGGTTGAGTGTGTTGCCCTATCTGGCAGCTACCTGAAGGACTGACATAAAGCCTTACCTTTGCTTCCATGTCTTGAAGTATTCTCAGGGCTGGGATGGCTTCCCAGGTGGCATTTGCCAATAGTAGTTAAAGGCAAAAGAATTGGCCACAGCAGCCTGAGGCTAGGATAACCGTGGAGATGAGCAGTAGACAGGCTGGCATATTGGGAAGGAAGAGGTTGGAAAAGGACGTACATGGGAGAACAAGGGCTTTTAAAACCTCAAGTCTATACTGGGGAATTGAGAAGACTCCACGCATGCCCAGGGCTGAACATATGCATAGAAAAAGCCTGGAAAGACCCTAAGATTTCACCCCTGGGTGACCATCAGGCGCTATACACTAAGGAATGAAAGTCAAGGCAGAGTTGTATATGGCCTGAGTAGGGGTCGAAAGAGTGCCCCAAACAGTCCATCAAGAGATGAATAGATAACACACCGTGGAAATATCCATATATGGGGATATTCCTCAACAAAACCAAAAACGAACAGCCCCTTACTGTTAAAAAGTCTGGATCTAACACAACAGATGCAAGAAGACTGACAAAAAGAAGGCAGATAGCCAAGGGATCTGGGGACCTGAAGAACAACATGACAGTGAGCTCCTTGGGTTTCCTTATTGCTTCCAACATGTCCTAGACCGTGATCTGCATAATTCTCCAACCTGCACCTGCCAACAGGTACAAATGGGGGAAAACAACAACAACAACCCTCCAAGCAAAGCCTGGAGAGCTGAATTCTAGGATAAGATAGTGCCAGCGTGTTGTAGAATATAGTGTTTGTATCAGCTGAACATCTCCAAACTCTTCGGGGGATTATTTGTATGAAGTTCAGATCCCAAACCTCTTCTTTAAGGGATAGTTGCCTCAACAGTTCATAAAACCCTCTCACAGTAGATTCACATTCCCTGTTTTTGAGGGAAAAGTATGTCTCCCGCCCTGTTCAGTCTCCTTAGCGCACAGCTACAACAGGTGAACAGAACAGTTAGCTCAACTGTTATTTGGTGGGCACTCTGTCATTTCTATTGCTGTTAGTCACCACCACATCATGGTATATTTAAAATCAATGTTGGAGAATTTATGCATGTTAGGGGATGTCAGAGTTCTCCCAGAACTTTGAGATAAATTGAGGCCAGTGATTTGAAAGCCGGACCTTATTTTTATTTGCTACAATAATTTTGTTTTATACTTGAGCCTTATAAGAGAAATTATATTAAAGAGTACTTAACAGTCATTTAAGAGTTCTTAATTTTAAGGTAAAATGTATCTTTTCCTTTAAAGAAACCAGAGCGTATAATTACCATGATGTCATGTTGCAGACTGAATTGCTTATAACAGCCAATGTTTCCATTTACCATTTTGTGAAGCCGCAGTGAATTTGACAGCTTTTCCTAATGTGAGGGTTACTTAAGATTTCAGCAGGCTACAAATATACAGTAAAATAAATTTTTGTTCCAGAAAGTGAAATATTGGTCAAGTGGTTCCCAAAAAGGCAGCTGACAAAGCAATGATGATCACATCACAATAAATGTAGTAGGCGCACAATTATGGCATAAGCATTTACAGCAAAAACTTATTTAAAACTTTACTGAAGTATAGCAACATCAGTCTACTTTGAATATGATCTCCCTTAGAGCAGTGATATGATCGTCTTGCTTCAAGTAAGCTAAAGATTGAATAATAATTGAAAATCTGTAAATGGGGGGATTTCAAAGTAGTAACTTTTCTTTCTTCTTTGTTTCCACAAAGAAGAAATTCAAATCTGGTTCTTTTCCAAGCGTGGGGCCGTAAGTGGCTTTTTCTCTGTATGGAATGACTGTTCTATCAAACAAATAAGACTGCCCCAATCAGCAGGTGGCAATTCTCATGGCTCCCACGAGAGACCTGAACTGGCATCATCAAGGTGATTTCCTCTTGGGTCTTGGCAGAGAGATAGAGAAAGTCTGGATACCATTTAAAGCCCTCAGAATCCAAAGCTCTTCCGGGCGTGGTGGGTCTAAGACCACTGCAGTGTCCACCGGGGCAGGCAATGGGTGCTGTGGTCCGGGGGCGCTGGGGGAGCTGGCCTGGTAACGCATCAGGCACAGATGTGATCCTACAGCGGGGGGCTCACCTCTCGTTTAGTCCTGGCTATCAGCCTGGAAGCAGTTGGGTAATCCGTGCCCATTTACTTCTAGGTTTAGAGAGTGGGTTCCTCACATCTATTCGGTGCCTGAATCTTTCTTTTCTACTTCTTCCTATTCTAGAATCAGTGAAGAATTTCTTTTCACGTTCCACCCCAGCAGAGGCTGCTGAGCCAAGGTAAGCGTCTTCTCTCAGAGCATCTCTGACTATGCAGGCAGCTCTCTTTCGGACTCCCACAGTGTAGCAGTGTCTAAATCCTAGATGTTTAATGCTATTGAGCCTCTCTCTTGTACTCACCCCCCATTCCTATCAATTGGTCAGGGTGATACTCTCGTCTTTCACACTTGTAAGTGCAGCCAGGTGTGCAGTGAGCAGAGCACACACTCCCCCTGCTACTTTTGAGGGAGCATCGCTCAGTGTAGGATCAGAAACAGGCACCCCAGATTCTGATCTCAACCTACAGGTCCCGACCATGCCTTCTGGAGGCCCCATGAGGCAGGCTAGTGCCTCTTCCCTGTAAGTCGGTTGTGATGGGGTTTACAAAACACGGTACTCTTGGCAGGGGCCAAGATGTTTTCATCAAGTTTTAACTACCGAAATCTACATTTGTGCAGACTCCGGACAAAATGAAGAGAAAGTGCATACACAGCAGGCACAAGACTGGAAAAAGGAGCTAAGATGTTTGATTCCAAATCAATGGGAGAAATCTGCTATGACGTGTAATAAGTTTGAGTACACTCTAAAGGGGTAGAACCTATCATGAGTGAAAAGTCACAAATCGTATGGTAAAATCATATGTTCACAATAAATACGGTCAGTTCCTCTTACTAGCATGCAATAATTAGTTCATATACTCTTTAGTTTTTGAGACATAGGAATTTCTTTCTTTTTGAAATAGGAATTCCTTCCTTCCTCCCTCCCTCCCTCCCTTCCTTCCTTCCTTCCTTCCTCCCTCCCTTCCTTCCTTCCTTCCTCCCTCCCTTCCTTCCTTCCTTCCTTCCTTCCTTGGTGTTCCTTCCTTCCTTCCTTGGTCTTCCTTCCTTCCTTCCTTCCTTCCTTCCTCCCTTCCTTCCTTCCTTCCTTCCTTCCTTCCTTCCTTCCTTGGTCTTCCTTCCTTCCTTCCTTGGTGTTCCTTCCTTCCTTCCTTCCTTCCTTCCTTCCTTCCTTCCTTCCTTCTTTCCTTCCTTCCTTCCTCCCTCCCTCCCTCCCTCCTTCCCTTCCTCTTTCTTTCTTTCTTTCTTTCTTTCTTTCTCTCTCCCTCCTTCTTTCTTCTTTCTCTTTCTTTCTTTCTTTCTTTCTTTCTTTCTTTCTTTCTTTCTTCTTCCTCTCTTCCTCCTTCTTTCTTCTTTCTCTTTCTTTCTTTCTCTTTCTTTCTTTCTTTTTTCTTTCTTTCTCTTTCTTTCTTTCTTTCTTTCTTTCTTTCTTTCTTTCTCTCTCTCTCCTCCCTCCCTCCCTCCCTCCGGTTTCCCCTAAGAATGCAAAGTTACTCATGTAATTTGTGAACACATATGTCTGCATGTTTATCTTCATTTCTTTAACAAACACTGTAACTGGGCTGAGTGCTCTCTGGTGTGTGTCTTCAAGTGTCTGCTAGGAGGGTGTCTTCCAACTAGTCTCTCGATCTCTGGTTCACCAGCTCTGTCCATCTCCCCACATCAAAAGCCAGGGTAAAATACTAGAATGTTATCAGCTGCTGAAAATATTCAGCAACTGTTTATTGTCTATGCCACAGGGAGATTTCTAAATGCCTTAATATTTCATATGGAAGTCTCTATGATCTGGCCCTTGGCACCATTTGTCTCTGTCTCATCTGTCTGTCTGTCTCTCCATCCCTTTTCTACTCATTCATTCTCATAATTTCCCCACTCACACAGCAAATAAGTCTAACTCAGTTGCTTCCCTGAAACTTCCAGGCTGTTTCATTCTCCTATGCCTTTGTTCGCTGATTCCCCTGCCTAAAATGTCTTGTTTTCTCACTTATTTATATTTCAAGACTCAGTCCAATGATTGCCTCTTCTCTGATACATTTACCAAACATTTCTATATGTTTATTTCTGGTGTGTGTGTGTGTGTGTGTGTGTGTGTGTGTGTGTGTGTGTCTGAATATGTATGTATGTCATATTATATTTTTTTAATTTGGGTTCATCTCTAATTGACTGTGCCTATAAGAAATTTCAGTACGATTAGAAAATATTTCCTAGAATAGACATTTGAAATATGAAAACATGGTGACGGGTTTCAAATCTGGTGTTGTCCTCTGTGTGTGAGTCAGCCTGGGGGGTGAGGCCATGTCTTCACAGGCCTCGGCTTGCCTGTAATTCTGATCTCATCCCTCTCTGACTTGGAAATGTTTCTTTATGTGTCTAAGCCAGTGTCTTCTGGGAAGTTAGAATAGCAATACCTGCTTAGTATTGTTTCGTGGATTAAATTGGATGTTGTATGAAAAGCACTCAGTACTGAGCAAACTTCTTAGCACCTAGTGCGTGCTCAATAAATTATCGTCAGAGAATATCCTGGACTGATTGCTCAAGCTTCATATGAAAATGAATCAAAACACCACCCTACCAAATTCTTGCCCATCGCCGTTTCTTCAACGCTGAGGAAAATGCCTGTAAACATCCCAAGTTTTCCCCATCTTACTAAATGGTGTCCCTTCCCTGGAACAAGCCATATGTTGAGATTCCTCCTTGATTTCTCTCTTTCCCTTATCTTCCATACTCAACCCATCAATTACCATTAAAGATTTTTCTAAAACGCATCTGAAATCTACCCACCTCTCTGAAACCACCGTATTCAGGGCTACCACAACCTTCTCTGAACAGCCTGCAACCAAGCTCACCACCAGTCTCGCTTTCAGAGACTTGTGCCCTGACAGAGTTATCTTATGCACACACAGCACACAGCGGTGGCCCCACTCAGGCAGCGCTGTCCCTCCTCAGCAACTCAAAGGGCTGGGTCCCTGGAATCCCTCTCTGCCTGAGTCACCTCCTCAGAGGTCACAGAGAACATCCCCTGATCACATTCATATCATTTTGTATGTTTTCATCTTCATACAGAATATCTTAAGTTTTATTATGCATTTCTTTTGGTTTGCTTATTTTATTTTATATATACATATTTAAAATATTTTTTAATGTTTATTCATTTTTCTGAGAGAGAGAGAGAGACAGAGTGCGAGCAGGGGAGGGGCAGAGAGAGAGGGAGACAGAATCTGAAGCAGGCTCCAGGCTCTGAGCTGTCAGCCTGGAGTCCAATGTGGGGCTCAAACCCATGAACTGTGAGACCATGACCTGAGCTGAAGTCAGAGGCTTAACCAACTGAGCCACCCAGGCACTCCATGTTTGCTTATTTCAAAAACTCTCCTCCCGGAGATTCCAGCCCCGCCCAAGAGGACTTAAGCTCCCTGAGAGCAAAGCCTGTGCTTGCTCTCCACTCTGCTTGCTCACAACTGCTCCCCTCCTCCCTCCCGTTAGCCCAGGCCCCCCTTCCTAGTGCCCTAATAGGAGGCGAGAGTCCCTTCACATGTGTTGTCATTTACAGTTTATGTAATATTTCATTCACATCGTTTCATTTGGGTTTTCATCCACAGTGACACAAGCTGAATGAATATTAGTGTTCACATTACAAAAGAGAAAATTGGGTTTCAGGGAGGATAAGATGTCAAGGTCAAATACCAAACCAGGCCAGACCTGGTACTTGACTGAGAGTCAGGTCTTTAACACCAAAAACATAACCACCTGATCTCAACACTCACGTACCTCACGTGATCGTCATCAGCTGGTGACAGCTGCATTCCCTTCATGGTGGAGGGAAAGGATGAAATGGTATGTGAGGGGTAAGTGAGTTGTAAGAAAGAACGTCCAAAGTACTGTGTAGACGTGGGCCAGGAGCGCCACACATATCCTTTGGAATTGGCAGTGGTAACATGAAACTTGGAGACGGGATCCTGTTGAATGGGAAGGCAGTGTAGAATATTAGAGCGTAGGCTTTAGATGTAGACTTCAATGTGATTCCTGCCTTGTTACCAGTGGGAAGTTGGGAAGTTGCTTAATGTCTTTCCAAAACTCAGTTTCTTTGTCAGTAAAATGGGTATAACAACGTGTAGAGGCTATGTGAGATTTAATTACATTAGTGCATAATGTACCCAGTGTATGGCTTAGCCTATACTGTATTATGAATAAATGATATGTTACTATTGCTCATCAGAGAAGGCAAAGGATGGATGATTCTATCTGGACTATGGACTCTGACCAAGTGATCTCCCTCCCCGCCCCGCCCCCCCCCCCCCCCCCCCCAGGAGAGCTAAGTCTTGTGTCTCTAATATGGAAGTGGAGAACCAGACTCAGGTCACCAAGTTCATTCTTGTGGGATTCCCTGGGAGCTGGGCCATGCGAGTAGCAGTGTTCCTGATGTTCCTCATCGCCTATGCTCTGACAGTGGCTGAAAATATGGTCATCATCTTGTTGGTGCAACAGAACCGGCCACTGCACAAGCCTATGTACTTCTTCCTGGCCAACCTGTCTTTCCTGGAGACCTGGTACATCTCCGTGACGGTACCTAAGTTGCTATTTAGTTTTTGGTCTGTGAGCAATAGTATCTCCTTCACTCACTGCATGATACAACTGTACTTCTTCATTGCGCTCATGTGCACAGAATGTGTGCTCCTTGCGGCCATGGCCTATGACCGTTATGTGGCCATCTGCCGTCCACTCCACTACCCCACGATTATGAGCCATAGGCTCTGCTTCCACTTGGCTCTTGGCTCCTGGGCCATTGGCTTTGGCATCTCCTTGGCTAAGATCTACTTCATCTCCCGCCTCAGTTTCTGTGGCCCCAATGTCATCAATCACTTCTTCTGTGACATCTCTCCAGTTCTTAACCTCTCCTGCACAGACATGTCTGTAGCTGAGCTGGTGGACTTTGTCCTGGCACTGGTCATCTTTCTCATCCCCCTCTCTATCACCGTCCTGTCCTATGGATGCATCCTGGTTACCGTTCTACGCATGCCCACTGGAAAGCAGAAAGCATTCTCTACCTGTGCCTCCCACCTCGTGGTGGTAACCATCTTTTATTCGGCCACTATTTTCATGTATGCCAGGCCCCGAGCCATCCATGCCTTCAACATGAACAAAGTAATTTCCATCTTCTATGCCATTGTCACCCCTGCTCTCAACCCTTTCATTTATTGCCTAAGGAACAGAGAGGTCAAAGAGGCTCTGAAGAAACTGGCCTATTGCCAGGCTATTCAGTTGGACTAGTCAATTACAAATTATTAGAAAGAAATTATTTGGTTCAGCGCTCCATTCTTTCTCCTTTAATGCCTGAACTGATACTACTCATGTCATCATTCATCATGACATCACCACATCCCCATCAGCCCAGGTGCTTGGCTGTGTTGTGAGGTCTGCATCTGCACACGTGGTCTGTGGTCTAAGGTCATACCCCTTGTATAGAGAATCCTTTTTGGCTAAGACCTAAAATGGGGTTTCTGAGACTGTGTCTAAATTCCCAACTGTGTTAGTGGGTGAGCAAGTTGGCAGCATAGGCATTAGCTGTTTGGGGATCTAGCAAGCATGAAGGGTTGTGGGCCAACAGATTTGGGATGGCTTCCCAACTGAGACAGAGGTAGCAATGTCTTCAACAATCTCATCCTGGATGTTGTTTGGGGAGTCAGTCTTGGTGGCAGAGACTAGAGACTGCTCCTTTAGTTTCCCCAACACTTTTTGTAAGTAGCTGGTTCCCTGTATTTCATACATTTATGCTTTAAAAAGCTAGAGTGCTTTCTGTTATCTGCACACGAACTATACCTAATACAATTATCATTTGTCTTCCAACATAACTTAAACTGTTGCTTGGTATTGAATTTCACATTTCCCGTCTAGATTTACAGTATGTCTGTGTTTATTTGTCTCCTCTAGTAGATGAGCACAAAATAAGCGAGAAATAAATAAATATCATCAAATATACTATTTGTTGAAGGAAATGTTGCCCTCGTTAGTCATGTATTCTTCTGACCTCAATGTTCTCCTTCCTCTTCAATCTGCTTTCACTCCGCCTGGCCGTCATCTCTCAGCACGCCATCTCAAATAGAGGCAACTAGTCCAAGTTTAGGATTTGGCAGATTTCCATTCCATGCCACAGTGATTCTCAGTTGTCCTACTTGTTTATCTGATACTCTTCCTAGTAATAGCAGGCTTTCTGATCAGACGTGCCACACACCCACAGAAGGGTATAGATGTGCCCATTCTTGGTTCACAGTTTTGTCGATGGCCAAAGGGGCCGGCCATACTTTGAGCTGCAGTCAATACAACATGCTAATGTCAGCAGGAATTTAAAGATTCCATTAGAATAGTTAAAAATAGAATGACTTGTACCATTTGCAACATCCACCTAAAAACAAAATACTGTTTTCAAAGATCTTTTCTCTCTCTCTCTCTCTCTCTCTCTCTTTTTTTCTGAAGTAAGAGGCATTAGGTAGGATTCTTAGCTACATTTTATAAACTTACAGGACAGAAGCTTAGGAAGTTAATAACATACAATCACAGACAGTGAGGAGCAGAGGTCAAAAGCCCCAGACCTCCCGACTGAGACCTGGGTCTGTTCTTAGCTCATAGGATCTCTCTAGAGAGAAAACATGCTTCTTCAGCAGATGGAGTGTGGAAACTAAGTGTGTAGGGGGGTATAATTAGCATCATCAATTGCTATACCTGGAGAAACAACAAAATAACAATGGACAAATGTGGAATATATTCCTCAGGAGAGCAAAGAAACCAAGAAATAATGCAAGCCTGCCTTACCGTAGAGAATAAATATACAAAAGGAATGACTCTCATAATGGAAATGATTTACTCTATTCTCCTGGAACATATTTTGGTTTCTTGATGCAATACAGAAGGGGTTATAAATATATTTCCTTTTAAAACAAAACATAAAGAAAAGTGACTATTTTCTGAGATAATTCAAATAAACCAATCATAATGGCACAGTCTTATCAGGCTATGAAATGCGTGCATTGAAAAAAAAAACATAAGTAGTGAATGCAGGATAAAAACAGCCAACTGGCTGCTGACAAATTATTTGTTTTTATCATGTGACCTGGGACAAACCACCTAAACTCTCTGAAACCCTGATTCTTCATATGTAAACAAATAATAATGCCTGCTTTGCCTCCCTTCTGGAATGGTTATGAAGATAAACTGACATGATTCAAAAGACTTTGATTGTTCAAGATCTGGGCCAGTGTAAGATCTAAGCAGGCCAAAACTTGGTTACAGTTTATGTGGGGGAACTAACTGGGAAGTCTTTGTAGACCTCCCAAACCATCCTGTATGGACTGAGCTGCACATGCTGCAATCTGGGAGACTCCAGGTATAAGGGCTGTTGTTTCTTTATTATTTCTCATAAGTGTCTGAGTAAGAGAGGGTGTGGAAGTAGGATTTCTTTACAAATTCTATTAAATTGTGTTTCAAAGAGCAGATGGGAATCCGTAACGTCGCCGTGACCTCTTTGTGAAGTCAACGCATGAGCTAAGCAAAGTGGGGGGTGCAGATCAGATCAATGTAGGATAAACCTCAACAGAGTTCCCTCTGTTGTATATGTATCATATACATAGAGCACTGTTACAGATAAATGCACAAAGAGGAGCATCATTTGTGAAGGGAGCCACATAAAGCAAGGTAGACATTTCAAGCAAACCTGCTTGCGGACAGGCAACCAGCATGTGGACTCTGGTAGTCAGTTTTAACAGTTTACCTAGAGACCAAGCTTCAGGATTCAGTTATGACCATCCAAACCCATCATGGAGTCCATCAAACCAATAAAAAATGTATCTTTGAAACAAAATATAAAAACTTGTGACCCTCATAGATAGGAACAGAAGGCAGACAATACATTTGTACATACGAAAGGCATATGTAATATACATAATGTCGCAGGTTGGAAGGTGGCTCCCAGAAAGATTTGTCCCATCCTCGATCTGGATCTTGTGATTATAAACTGACTCAGAAAAAGGGCCTTAATAATATAATTAAGTTAAGGATTTCCAATTGAAACTTTCTTGGATTATCTGTATGGGCCCTACATCCAATGACAAGTTTGTTTTAAGACAGAGAAGGGGCAAAGGCAGAGGAGAAGGCCATGTGGACATGGAGGTAGCTTGGATGGAAGCTTCCACAAACCAAGGGACGCTTGCAACCACCAGAGACTGGCAGATAAGGACAGAGAGAGTCTCTTGGGCTTTCGAAGGAAGCGCAGGTCTGCTGACCCCTTGACCTTGGACTTGTGGCCTCCAGCATTGTAAGAAAGTACATTTGTTGTTTTAAGGTACGAGGTTTGCTCTGATTTGTTATGGGGGCCCTAGGAAACCCATATTTATACCAATTCAGCTGGAATAAGCACCATGGTGGAGGGAAATATGGGAAGTGTAGTAGTAAGTGTTGGTGGAGATTTGAAATGTTAAATAGGATGGTTACCCAAACCGTCACTGAGAAAGTTAAGTTGGAGCAAATATGCAAAGAAGTTAGGGAGCAAGACATATGGCTACTTGGGCAAAAAACATTCCAGACATAAGACACTGTTACCAGGAGCAGGGAGCAGTTTGAACTTGGTTGCTCGAAACCACAAATGCCCCATGTGCTACTCCATTTTGGTTGCCTAGAACCCTCATATACCTCATTCCCCAAGATATACTTTATAATATGTTTGTGCTTAACAACGAATCCTCCCCCATTATCCCCCCCCACCCCCACCAATTCTCAGTGGATAACTCATCCAGTTGAAGGTCTAGGATGATGAGGTAAGAAGCAGTCCTCTCTGTATGTGCACACACAGCTTTTGTTGTTGTTGTTATTGTTGTTGTTGTTGTTGTTGTTGTTGTTTTAAAGCTATTTCAGATCAGGGGTGCCTGGGTAGTTCAGTTGGTGAAGCGTCTGACTCTTGGTTTCAGCTCACGTCATGATGTCACGGTTCTTGATTTTGAGCCCTGCATGGGGCTCTGTACTGACAACGTGGAGCCTGCTTGGAATTTTCTCTCTCCCTCTCTCTCTGCCCTTCCCCTGCTCGTTCTCTCTCTCTCCCTCAAAAGAAATAAACTAAAAAAAATTGTTTGTTAATTAAAAACGATCTCAGATTAGAAAACAGCAAAATGACAATTTCTTGATTTTTTTTTTTTGATATTATGCAGACCCTTTTCTAATAAGCCTGCTTGATCCTAATGTAACGTTCGTGGAGAATGTTGCCATATGTTTGACAGCTAACAATTTACAACAGACAAAGCTACGGAGTTTAGAGCCCCATAGGGTTAGAGGTCAACTTGCAGACACTGGTGGGATGTTATGATTTTGCAGCCTCCTTAGGGAAGTTAAACCAAAGCTGATGTGTAAAAAGTTCACCAGGCCTCGTTCTATCTAACTTAATAATTACATAGCTACTCTTTTACTGATAGAGTATGCATTTCTGTTCTGCAGTGCCTTTGGAATAACCTCATTTGTCCACTGTCTGCTGTTTCTCTTGCTAGCAGGTTAAGTTAATACTGGCACAGGTCTGCTATTTGTCAGAGACTAGATTTGGGGCAGTGGGCCAGGCAGGGTAAATGGCGAATGAGCAGTGTGGTGATGGTGTGTGGTGGGGAATAGTTTGGAGTCAGCCATCTTGGAAGGTCTAGACAGAGGAGGTGTTCTGCACAAAGCCCGAACCTGGAGAGGGAGCCAGGCATGACAAGTAGAGCATTGTGACTGAAAAGTGCAGACTCTGGGACCAAGTGACCTGTCTCGAAGCTGGTTCCTGTTGTATAAACTTGGGCAAAATGATTATACCTATTTCATCATCTCGTTTAGAAGATTGAATAAATCAATATGGGGAAAGTCCTCAGATTAGTTCTTGGCACAAAGTAACTTCTCGATAAAGCACTTAGTTTACTTTGACTTAGGGCAAAAGTTTTATAGGCAGAAGGAATATTGAGTGCAGAGGCTTGTAGTGAGAGCCAGAGTAGCTGGAAAAAGAGTAAACTTCTTTTTTAAAGAAGGCCAAATAAAGCTGGCATAAAGTCAGACCTGTGAACTAATCATTCCAATGTAGACATTTATGCCTTTGTGTGGAAATAATTAATGGGATGTTTAGTGCAACGCTGTTTATAACAGAAGAATTGGAACAAGAAAACCCCAGAGTGTTTAAAAAAATAGTTAGATGGAGTAAAATATGGCTTATCCTTATGATGGAAAATGTTGTACCTAAAAAAAAAATGGCAAGGAAAATTGGCTCATGATATATTGTCGAGCAAAAAAAAAAATAGTTTACAAATAACTAATTACAAAAATGATGTGCATGAGGATCCTATAAAAATACATGCATATGTGGCATATGCGTGCTTCCATGCAAAGACAGAAAAGGAGGCAGAATTAATAAGCTTTAGGATGCAGAGGAGAAAGTAGATAGGTTAAATATTAATCAAATGGGGGCACCTGGGTGGCTCAGTTGGTTGATTGTCCGACTCTTGATTTTGGCTCAGGTCATGATCTCAGGGTCGTGGGATGGAGCCCCGTGTTCTCCCTCTCCCTCTCCTCCTCCCCCTCTCCCTCTCCCTCCCCCTCCCCCTCTCCCTCCCTCCCCCTCTCCCTCCCTCCCTCCCTCCCTCCCTCCCTCTGCTCCTCCTCTGCTCATGCTCGCTCTCTCTCTCTCTCTCTCTCTCTCTCTCTCCCTCTGCTCCTCCTCTGCTCATGCTCTTTCTCTCTCACTCAAAAACAGAAATCACACATTAAAAACAAATTAGAAGATTAAATAAATCAATAGGTTTAAGAGCCCAGCAGTATTTGAGAGAACTGAGGAGGCTGTTACGTTTTGAACGTGCTGCTTCTCACGCGATGCACTAATCTTACATCAAGATCAGTGAGTAGTAAATGTATACAGAATGATCGTGCTTCTTTACTTTTGTTCACTGCCAGATTCTTCTGAGGTCCAGAAGCATCTATGGACTGGGCCAGTTATGGACTGGACTAGTTATGACCCTAAGTCTATACAGAGGGAAACGTTACACCGAAGCATGAAATTTAGGTTACATAAGACTTCGGCTATATGACCGTGCGTACACAAAGGTTGTCTCTGGTTTATCTGATGTTAAAAATGTTGAAGCCTCAAACAGTGGTGCAAATCTTCTAGACCAGAGCAACTTCATCCACCTCACCTTTTGCTAGGAATGTTGTCATGGTAACGGTGGGGCTCAGAAGCAAGAGCAGGCTAAAGCAGCTATTAAAACTCTACATAAAACGTATTTAACGTGGGGAACGTTTCCCTTTTGATTCATGGTTAGCCCAAGACATGGAAAGATTCCACATCTACTGAGACCGTGTGGTCAATAATAATCTAAAGAAAAAAATCTGGAGGTACAGATACAGAATTTAAGAAGTGTTTGTCTAGGAGGGGTTCCACGTTTTTGTCTTTTTTCCTCCTCACCTGGTCCTCCTCTCCTTTTCCACTTAACTCATATCTTCTACTTTTTTTTTGCCTGCATAAAAATGCTGCATTGCTTGTTTCTAGGATAGAATAATCCCTTTGAATTAAAACGCTGCTGTGCTTCTGTCATACTCCTCTTTTTTAAAAAAAGGTTATTTATTTTTGAGAGAGAAAGAGCACACACAAGCAGGGGAGGGGCACAGACAGAGGGAGACAGAATCCAAAGTAGGTTCCAGGCTCTGAGCTGTCAGCAGAGACCCTGACGTGGGGTTCGAACCCACTAACAGTGAGATCATGACCTGAGCTGGTTCGAACCCACTAACAGTGAGATCATGACCCGAGCTGGTTCGAACCCACTAACAGTGAGATCATGACCTGAGCTGGTTCGAACCCACTAACAGTGAGATCATGACCTGAGCTAAAGTCGGATGCTTAACTAACTGAGCCCCCCAGCCCCCCGTCATACTCCTTTTAAAAACACTTCAGTGTTTCCATCCACTGTCTATAAGAACGTGGTCCTTAGCTCGGTCAGAGACTCTCTGTGATGTGCTCCTGCCTCTGCTTCCTGCCTCAGCACCTGCTTCTCCAGCATTTTTGCCAGGCACGCCCACCTGGCACTTCATATTCTCGAACTTGTAGTTTCTACAATACAAATGCTGTTTCAGCCACCCGACCTTTACTCTGGCAATGTCCTGGGCTTACAGCATCTTCTTTCTCCAGCTTTATATGAGGAGTGTTGTTGTTGTTTCTTCTCCCTTTCTTCTAATTCAGCTTAGGCATCATCTCCTTCAGGGAGATTACTACCCAGTAGCTCCTTCTCCTGCCTGAGTCACAACCGTCTGCACCATATTCTCTTCTCTGAGCTCAGAGGAGCAGGAATCATGTCTTACTCACCTCTGTGTCCCCAGCATCTACCACTGCACCTGGGACGTGGACGTTTGATCCACATTGTTCATCTCAGCTGAACTGAAGTAAGGGAGAGTCTGTGCTTCCGAGAAAAATGAACTAAGAAGTTTCCTGGGACCATGCATGCTTTTCCTCCCCAATGATTCCCAAGGTCTTTAAAAGGTTCCTCAGGAATCCCAAAGATCTATACATTTTGTACCTATTACTAGCAGTCTCGACAGACACCGAGCCATGGGTTGTTTGCATTAGACGGTACTCCAATCATAACACTTATTCACCAGATCTCGGAGCTTTTTCAATCCCCAGTAAACACGTTGCATGCTACAAGAACAGAAATTGGGAAGGGCTGCTGTTGCTGACCAGAAACACTGGGTTTACAGAGAGAGAAACTGTAGCGTCTGCTTTTGAAATTCAAGAGGTTCACATTAACCCGCTTCACATTCCTTTGTAACCCACATGAGCAAAACTGACTCCAGTTTTCTCCGGTTGTTATCCAGTTATTATCTGTGTTCTAATTTGTCTTGCCCTCCATTTCACCCCATCTTTCGCTACCTTCCCTGCCCGATGTGCTTGGTCCCTGTTGCCTCCATTCACCTTTAAGCTGTCTCAAGCCCTCACATGAAAATGCCAGCATATTCCTTCACCCTATCCCCATCCTCCTATTCTCATCAAGTAGTCCCCCCCCCGCCGACCCAAGCAGATGTATTTTTAATAAATCACTTTATTGAAGAATAATTGACGTCTAAAGAGCTGTATGTGATTAATGTATACAACTCAATGAGCTTGGGGATAAGTGTACATGTGAAAGTATATCACCACTGTCAAGGTCATAGACACAGCCATCACCTCCCAAAGCTTCCTCCCACCCCCCTTATTATTGCTATTACTATGAATTATTGTTATTTTTGTGGTAAGAGTGTTGAGCATAAGATCTGTCCTCTCAAAAACTAAGTATACAATGCGGTATTGTTAGCTATGGGCACCCTTTGACTGTCAACTCCCCATTTTCCCCTTCTCCTGGCCCCTGTCTATCACTATCTACTCTCTGCTTCTATGAGTTTGTCTATTTTAGATTTCACATACAGGTGAGATCGTGCAGTCTTTCTGTGCGCAGACATAACTTGAAAACACAGTGCTGATCACGAAACTGTGGAAAAGTCCTCAATTTTGTTTCATTATCTGCTGAATGAAGTCTAAAGACCTTAGTTTGAAATTCGATACCTCCACTTTCTGCTTCAACATGCTTTTTATTTTATGATACAACAAATTGAACCCATAACCCAAAATTAATCTAAAATACCCCAATTCCCTTGAAGACCACTGCCAATTTCTTTAGCTGGAAATTGCATCTGCACCCTCTGAATGTTCTCATTTTTTACTTGTATTATGGTTTTTACATTTTTTTTAATGTCTCATTATCCTTTTAAAAGCATCCACATATGGTTTGTCTTTGTGTGGTCTCAACGCTCACACAGTGCTCAGTAAATATTTGCTTAATAAGGTATTTGGGGTTGATTTCATAAACATTACTCCAAATGTGTCCTCCGGGCTATGCATTAAGCCATTTATTACTAAATATCTGTCCAGTTTTAAAAGTGGGAAGGGCGCCTGGGTGGCTTATTTGGTTAAGCGACTGACTCTTGCTTTCAGCTCAGGTTGTGATCGCACGGTTCTTGAGATCGAGCCCTGAGATCGAGATCTGAGCTGATAGCCCAGAGCCTGTTTGGGATTCTCTCTCTTCTCTCTCTGCCCTTCTCCCCCAAGTGCACATGCATGCTCCCTCTCTTTCAAAATAAAATTAATAATTAATAATTAATTAAATTAAATTAAATTAAATT
Organism: Panthera onca; assembly: GCF_046562875.1. Classification (NCBI taxonomy): domain Eukaryota; kingdom Metazoa; phylum Chordata; class Mammalia; order Carnivora; family Felidae; genus Panthera; species Panthera onca. The sequence goes on from NC_138340.1 coordinate 157,423,902, forward strand.
AATTAAATTAATTAAATTAATTAAATTAAATTAAATTAATTAAATTAAATTAATTAAAAATTAATAATTAATTTTTTTTAAAGTGGAAAAAAGATCTATGATTTACTATAATTTCTTTCACAAATTATAACTGCTGTGCCTAACAGGCAACCTGTTCTGATTATTCATTTCTCTAACTCGCTTTTAAAAATGGTCAGTTTTTTCAAGAAACGTTTATTTGGTGTTGGTACCATCTAGTGGGATATATGAGTAATGCTCAACAACCAAATTGGCTTTGGAGAGCTAGTACTGAGACTGGCTTGAAGATCATTGGGTCTAGCACTCTTCATTATACGAATAATAAACAGATTTTCAAAATTTAAGCAGTTTCTCACAGCCTCCTTAAGGCTGAGCATCTCTTACACGAAATGAACTTACCTGGGATGCTACAAATCATAAAACATGCTTCCTACCTCACATAATTAACCACCAACACAGGGACATAAGACATGAATATGTAAAAGGTGACAATAAAAATATTTGAATTATTCAGTATGAGTGAAAACTGCTTGGTAAAATATACAGACGAAAATCTCTATACCCATTAGAAGAATAAGAAAAATGTGCTAAGAGCACAGTGAATTAAAAAATAAGGTTTCTAGAAGAGCTGAATCCGGAAAGCTGTGTAAGCAAAGATTTGCACAGCCAGGGGAGCAAGGAAGGAGCATTTAGTGCAATGAAAAGTATAGGACAAAGACCTACTTAGGGGACACTGAACATAAGAATAAGATGAGGTGATAGCAGAGCATTAACTTCTTTAAGTGATGTGGAGGCTGATGCAAATAAAATAGAAGTGCTTTAGGTCATTTTGGTCTGAGAAGGTAAACAAAAAATCAGTAACTTGAATCACTAAATTGAGTCAATCTTGTGAATGCACTCAAAGGCAACATCTTGGAGTTTGGAATTTAACTTCTTTTAAATAACAGCGATTAGATTCAAAAGTTACCTGTAAGGGATAAATTAAAAAGACAAATATCCTCATGTTATATGAAGAGCACTTGTAGCTTATAATATGATTCACACATTGATTCAAAGGTGTTGCCTTTCAAATAACCTAAAAGGAGGCAAACAGGTTGTGTTTTAGCAAATTTGTTAGATGATCCACAAAGTGACCCTGATGACAGATGCTGATGTTAAAGACACAGGTGCAGAGTTGGAATAAAATTGGTCATGAATGTATGACAACGTGGATGGACCCAGAGGGTATCATGCTAAGTGAAATGCGCCAGACTGAGAAAGCCAACTAGCATATGACTTCACTCATGTGTAGAATGTAAAAACAAATGAACAAATAAACAAAAAAAGCAGAATCAGACCTATAGACAGAAAACAAAGTGATGGTTTTGTCAGAGGCCGAGGAAGTGGGGGATGGGCACAATGGGTGAAGGGGAGTGGAAGGTACAGGTTCCGGTTATGGAATGACTGAGCCATGGGAATAAAAGGCACAGCATAGGGAATGCAGTCAATGGCCCTGTGATGGTATTGCATGGTGACAGATGGTGGCTACAGTTGCAGTGAGTGTAGCACAATGTATGAACTTGGCTCACTATGTTGTACATCTGAAATTAATGTAACATTGTGTGTTAACTATACTCAAAAAAAAATGCATGAAATTGAGTTAAAGAAATATTGTATCTAAAACATTCCATACTACTGAATATTATTTATGACTCAAATAAATATAATTAAATGAATCAATTAAATAGAAGCTTTAAAAGAAAGGAAAAGATAACTAAGCTAGGTTTGCCTTCTTTTTGCATTATTGAGATTGCTTTTTATTTTGTCTTGATTTCCTATGTGTTCTGTATTCCTCACATTTAACATATGTTCCTTTTATCATCAGAAAAACACATGATTTCAAAACCGAACATAGTGAAAGGCTCTCTGCATTTCGTCTTTTAAAAAATGTATGCATTTACCCTGGCTTAAAATCGAGGAGTATACGGTAAAAAATATCTCCTTTGCTTCCCTGTGTCTTGGGAATGGATTTGGCTTTCTGGGAGATAAAATGGTACAGAGTGAAAGACATAAATCCAATTTTATTATTGCTCTCATACATTTAGTGGTTTCGGTCCATTTGTTGTGTAATCCATTTTTGCGTCACTGATTTGAGATACCATTTTCATCAGAAACACGTTCCAATATCTATTTGTTTACAGTCATTTATTCTGATCCATTCGCGTGTCTCTCTACCCATGTGCTGGTAACATGTGGTTTAATTACTCTAACTTGGTGAAGTTTGAAAAGACAAAAATGTCAGTCATCCTCATAATTTTTCTCTTTGTATCATTTTTATTTCACTATGATAAGTGTGCTCTTTAATTCCCCCATCTGCCCACAACCCCCCTTTGATAACCATGTTTGTTTTCTCTAGTTAAGGGGCGCCTGGGTGGCTCAGTCGGTTGAGCGTCCGACTTCGGCCCAGGTCATGATCTCACGGTCCATGGGTTCGAGCCCCGCGTCGGGCTTTGTGCTGACAGCTCCGAGCCCGGAGCCTGTTTCGGATTCTGTGTCTCCCTCTCTCTGACTCTTCCCCGTTCATGCTCTGTCTCTCTCTGTTTCAAAAATAAATAAACGTTAAAAAAAAAAGTCTGTGTCTTGGTTTCCCTCCTCTCTCTCTTTCTCTTTTTTCCCTTTGTTCATTTGTTTTGTTTCTTAAATTCTACATATAAGTGAAATCATATGGTATTTGTCTTTTTCTGACTTACTTATTTCACATAGCTTAATACAGTCTGGCTCCTGCCATGTCGCAAATGGCAAGATTTCGTTTTCTATGGCTGAGTAATATTTCAGTGTGTGTGTGTGTGCATATGTATATATGTCTGTGTGTGTGTGTGTGTGTGTGTGTGTATACTACTTCTCTTTTAAAAATATTTAATATTTATTTTTGAGAGGGAGCACAAGCAGGGGAGGGACAGAGAGAGAGGAGACAGAATCTGAAGCAGCCTCCAGGCTCTGAACTTTCAGCACAGAGCCCAACCCAGGGCTTGAACTCACTAACCATGAGATCATGACCTGAACTGAAGTCAGATGCTTAACTGACTGAGCCACCCAGGTGACCCTATATCACTTCTTCTTTATCCATTCATCAGTTGATGGACATTTGGGTTGCTTTCATATCTTGGCTATGGTAAATAATGTTGCAATAAACATTGGGGTGCAAGTATCCCTTTGAATTAGTGTTTTTGTATTTTTAAAACAAATATCCAGTAATGTAATTCCTATATCGTAAGGTGGTTCTATTTTTAGTTTTTTGAGGAACCTCTGTAACATATTCCATAATGGCTGCATCAATTTACATTCCCACCAAAAGTGCATGAGTGTTCTTTTTCTCACCAATACCTGTTGTTTCTTGTGTTGTTGATTTTAGCCATTCTGACAGGGGTGAGATGATATCTCACTGTAGTTTTGCCTTGCATTTCCCTGATGATGAGTGATGTTGAGCATCTTTTCACATGTCTGTTAGCCATTTGTATGTTTTCTTTGAAAAAAAAAATGTCTGTTCATGTCTTCTCTCCATTTCTTAACTGGATTATTTGTTTTTCAAGTGTTGAGTTTGATAAGTTTTTTCTATATTTTGCATACTAACCCTTTATCAGATAGGTCATTTGCAAATATCTTTTACCATTCCATGGGTTGCATTTTAGTTTTGCTGATTATGTCCTTTGCTGTGTAGAAGGTTTTATTTTGATGTAGTGCCAGTAGTTTATTTTTGCTTTTTTTCCCCCTTGGCTCAGGAGACCTATCTAGAAAAATGTTGCTATGGCTGATGTCAGAGAAATTGCTGCCTGTGCTCCCTTCAAGGATTTTTATGGTTTCAGGTCTAACGTTTAGGTCTTGAATACTTTTTTTTTTTTTTTTTTTTTTTTTTTAGAAAGAGAGGGCACAAGTGAGGGAGGGGCAGAGAGAGAGAGGGAGAGAGGGAGAGAGGGAGAGAGGGGGAGAGAGAGAGAAGCAGGGCTCATGGTTTTTGTTGTTGTTGTTACCTGAAGTGGGGCTCAAGCTCACCCGATGTGGAGCTTGAACTCATGAACCGTGAGATCATGACCTGAGCTGAATTCAGATGCTTAATTGACTTGCCCTTAGGTCTTTAATCCATTTTGAATTTATTTTTGTGTATGGTAAGAGAAAGGGTCCAGTTTCATTCTTTTGCATGTTGCTATCCAGTTTTCCCAACACCATTTTTGAAAAACTGTCTTTTTCCCATTGTGTATTCATTCCTCCTTTGTTGAAGATTAATTGACCATACAATTGTGGGTCTATTTCTGGATTTCTGTTCTATTCCATTGATCTGAGTGTCTGTTTTTATACCAGTAGCATACGTTTAATTGCTACCGCTTTGTAATATAACTTAAAATCTGGAATTATGATGCCTCCAGTTTTGTTTTTCTTTGTCAAGTTTGCTTTGGCTTTTTTAGTTAGGTCTTTTGTGGTTCCAATCAAATTTCAGGATTGTTCTAGTTCTGTGAAAAATGCTGTTGGTATTTCAATACAGATTGTATTAATTGTATAGATTGCTTTGGGTATTATAGACATTTTAACAATATTTTTCTTCCAATCCATGAGCCTGGAATGTCCTTCCATTTCTATGTGTCATCTTTAATTTCTTTCATCTGTGTTTTATAGTTTTCAGAGCACAGGTCTTTCCCCTCTTTGGTTAGGTTTATTCCTAGATATTTTATTATTTTTGGCACAATTGTAATAAGGTTGTCTTAATTTCACTTTCTGCTCATTCATTATTAGTGCATAGGAATGCAACAGATTTCTGTACGTTGATTTTGTACCAGTTCTAGAAGTTTTTTGGTGGAGTCATTAGGGTTTTCTGTAGATAGTATCATGTCAGCTGCAAATAGTGGAAGTTTTACTTCTTGCTTATCAATTTCGATGCTTTTTATTTCTTTATGTTGTCTGACTGTGGTGGGTAGAACTTCCAGCACCTGGTGAATAAAAGTGGTGAGCGTGGTGAATAAAAGTGGTGGACTAAGACATCCTTGTCTTAGTCCTGACCTTAAGGGAAAAAGCTCTCAGTTTTTCACCATTGAGTATGATGTGGGCTGTGGGTTTTTCATATGTGGCCTTTATTATGTTGAGGTATGTTCTCTCTAAACCTACCTTGTTGAGGATTTTTATCATGAATGGCTGTTGTACTTTGTCAAATGCTTTTTCTGCATCTATTGAAACGATCATATGATTTTTGTCCTTTCTCTTATTGATGCGATGTATCATGTTGTTTTATGAATATTGAACTACTCTTGCATCCATCTGGGGAATAGATCCCACTTGATCATGGTGAATGATTTTTTTTGATGTATTGTTGGATTTGATCTGCTAATATTTTGAGGATCTTTGTGTCCATGTTCATCAGAGGTAGTTCTCTTTTTTGTGGCATCTTTATCTGGTTTTGGTATTGGGGTGATACTGGCTCTCATAACTCTTTTATAGAATTTTTCTGGTGGTTCATGTTTTTTACTTTTCCATATGATTTTAGCATTTCTATTCAGTTAGAAAATACATCCTTTTGCCACGTGGGGATTTCACTATATGTATTGACTTGCTTAGAGGAATTGGTGAATTTCTGATACTTGGTCTTCCTATTCAAGAATATCATAAGTTCTTCCATTTGATTAGGTTTCTTGCAGTGAGAAGGGCTTTCACCCTCAGAAAGAAGTTTCTTTCACCGAGTGTTTACACATTATGTTAAAATTTTAAGATACTATGGAATTTTAATTTTCCTATTTTGTTAGTATTTTCTATTCCTGAATTGTTTAGAAAATAATGCCTATATTCTACTTTTTGAAATTATTATCTTTTTATTTATTTATTTTTATTTTTTTCCAATATATGAAATTTGTTGTCAAATTGGTTTCCATACAACACCCAGTGCTCATCCCAAAAGGTGCCCTCCTCAATACCCATCACCCAGCCTCCCCTCCCACCCCCATCAACCCTCAGTTTGTTCTCAGTTTTTAAGAGTCTCTTATGCTTTGGCTCTCTCCCACTCTAACCTCTTTTTTTTTTCCCCTTCCCCTCCCCCATGGGTTTCTGTTAAGTTTCTCAGGATCCACATAAGAGTGAAACCATATGGTATCTGTCTTTCTTTGTATGGCTTATTTCACTTAGCATCACACTCTCCAGTTCCATCCACATTGCTACAAAGGGCCATATTTCATTCTTTCTCATTGCCACGTAGTATTCCATTGTGTATATAAACCACAATTTCTTTATCCATTCATCAGTTGATGGACATTTAGGCTCTTTCCATAATTTGGCTATTGTTGAGAGTGCTGCTATAAACATTGGGGTACAAGTGCCCCTATGCATCAGTACTCCTGTATCCCTTGGGTAAATTCCCAGCAGTGCTATTGCTGGGTCGTAGGGTAGGTCTATTTTTAATTTTCTGAGGAACCTTCACACTGTTTTCCAGAGCGGCTGCACCAATTTGCATTCCCACCAACAGTGCAAGAGGGTTCCCGTTTCTCCACATCCTCTCCAGCATCTATAGTCTCCTGATTTGTTCATTTTGGCCACTCTGACTGGCGTGAGGTGATATCTGAGTGTGGTTTTGATTTGTATTTCCCTGATAAGGAGTGACGTTGAGCATCTTTTCATGTGCCTGTTGGCCATCCGGATGTCTTCTTTACAGAAGTGTCTATTCATGTTTTCTGCCCATTTCTTCACTGGGTTATTTGTTTTTCGGGTGTGGAGTTTGGTGAGCTCTTTATAGATTTTGGATACTAGCCCTTTGGCCGATATGTCATTTGCAAATATCTTTTCCCATTCCATTGGTTGCCTTTTAGTTTTGTTGGTTGTTTCCTTTGCTGTGCAGAAGCTTTTTATCTTCATAAGGTCCCAGTAGTTAATTTTTGCTTTTAATTCCCTTGCCTTTGGGGATGTGTCAAGTAAGAGATTGCTACGGCTGAGGTCAGAGAGGTCTTTTCCTGCTTTCTCCTCTAGGGTTTTGATGGTTTCCTGTCTCACATTCAGGTCCTTTATCCATTTTGAGTTTATTTTTGTGAATGGTGTGAGAAAGTGGTCTAGTTTCAACCTTCTGCATGTTGCTGTCCAGTTCTCCCAGCACCATTTGTTAAAGAGACTTTTTTCCATTGGATGTTCTTTCCTGCTTTGTCAAAGATGAGTTGGCCATACGTTTGTGGGTCTAGTTCTGGGGTTTCTATTCTGTTCCATTGGTCTATGTGTCTGTTTTTGTGCCAATACCATGCTGTCTTGATGATGACAGCTTTGTAGTAGAGGCTAAAGTCTGGGATTGTGGTGCCTCCTGCTTTGGTCTTCTTCTTCAAAATTACTTTGGCTATTCGGGGCCTTTTGTGGTTCCATATGAATTTTAGGATTGCTTGTTCTAGTTTCGAGAAGAATGCTGGTGCAATTTTGATTGATATTGCAGTGAATGTGTAGATAGCTTTGGGTAGTATTGACATTTGGACAATATTTATTCTTCCAATCCATGAGCACAGAATGTCTTTCCATTTCTTTATATCTTCTTCAATTTCCTTCATAAGCTTTCTATAGTTTTCAGCATCCAGATCTTTTACATCTTTGGTTAGGTTTATTCCTAGGTATTTTATGCTTCTTGGTGCAATTGTGAATGGGATCAGTTTCTTTATTTGTCTTTCTGTTGCTTCATTGTTAGTGTATAAGAATGCAACTGATTCCTGTACATTGATTTTGTATCCTGCAACTTTGCTGAATTCATGTATCAGTTCTAGCAGACTTTGGGTGGAGTCTATCAGATTTTCCATGTATAATATCATGTCATCTGCAAAAAGTGAAAGCTTGACTTCATCTTTGCCAATTTTTATGCCTTTGATTTCCTTTTGTCGTCTGATTGCTGATGCTAGAACTTCCAACACCATGTTAAACAACAGCAGTGAGAGTGGGCATCCCTGTCGTGTTGAAATTATTATCTTTGAAGCCTGATATTTGGTTTTCTTTCTTTCTTTCTTTCTTTCTTTCTTTCTTTCTTTCTTTCTTTCTTTCTTCCTTTCTTTTTTGAGAATGTCTATTGGCATTTTAGAGTGCTAAATCCTAACCACTAGATCACCAGGGACGATCTGTCTATTGGCATTTGAAACAAGGTTTATTTTTCCAGGATTCAGAATCTGTGAAATATTAATTAGATCTACTTTATTAATTATGCTATTTTTAGTCCTTTAAACCTTACATTTTTTGATGATCTGCTATGAACTGAGAAAGATGAATTAATGTCTCCCACTGCTTGTGTTTTTTTTTCCTATGTCTCCTTGAATAGCCTCTGGGTTTTGCTTTATGAAGGTTGATCTTATTTCATTTGAAGTTACATAGTGATAACTATTATATCTTCTGTGTTAATCACATTATTAAGTGTTATTAGTGCCCTTACATCACTTACTAATGCTTTTTTTGGTCTGAATGGAACATTGTCTGATAATAATATTGCTTTACTTTTGTCTGTGTTTGTCCTGTTTGCATTATATTTTTCCCCTAAATATTCTGAATCTCTTTGCTTTAACTATGTTTCTTGTGAGCAGCATAGAATTGAGCTTTTTTAAAATTCAATTTCTAAGTTCTTTTAATATGTCAATTTAAGTCTATTTACATTTATTGTTATGAGTCAAATGGCCTGGATTCTATCATCTGATTTTATGTTAAGCTTGAGATATTTATAAATTTATAGAACTTTATATAGAGTTTATAGAACTCTACAGAGTTTATAGAACTCTGTTGTATATATATAAATATTTTTGTGTACTTTTCCTTAAAACAATTTTTTTAAATGTTTATTTGTTTTTGAGAGAGACAGAGTGAGAGTGATCCAGGGAGGGACAGAGAGAGAGGGAGACACAGAATCTGAAGCAGGCTCCAGGCTCCGAACTGTCAGCACAGAGCCTGACGCGGGGCTTGAAGTCATAAACCGTGAGATCATGACCTGAGCCAAAGTTGGGCACTCATTCAACTGAGCCACCCAGGTGCCCCTTTGTACTTTTCTATTAAAAAATGAGAGCTGTGGTTTCATTCTGGATGTTATTATTCTTACCTATAATTTTCTATGACATTCTTAATCTTCTATTTCTTTACATTGAATTTAAAGTACTGCCGTAGGTAAGCAATTACCTAGTATGGACAATAATGAAATTTGTCTATGTACTCCTCACCTTGCTTTCTTTCTCTCTCCTCAACACCTGATTTTACTTAGTCATATTATTATCCTTCTTGATAATTGCTCTCCTCGTTGAAATGTACTTATATCTCTTTCACTTGATTTTTCAGATTTAAGTAAAAAGTTTTTGTTGCCAGATGTTAAAGAAGAGGAAGTCAACATTATGTAATCTATCCTTTTTCCTCTCAACTTTTGTTACTTATAATGTTTCTACAGGGCATGTTTTATGGTTTGAATTCTGCCCTACCACCATAGTCCTCATATTTATATTCATCATAGTCCTGCAATTAAAAAGGTTCAAAGCTCATTGCCCATCCTTCTGCCATGGATTTTCTAGGACTGATATCCTTAAATTCCTTCTGTTTCTACACTATCTGTGCCTTTGCATTTGCACAGCCATTTGGTTGGGTATAACATTTGGATGATACTTTCTTTCCTGGAGAATTGTGTACGTGTTGCTTCACAAACTTTAGAATTGAATATTGCTATGGAAATGTATAAGTCCAGGGGCACCTGGGTGGCTTAGTCAGTTAAGTGTCTGACTTTAGCTCAGGTCATGATCTCATGAATTTGAGCCCCACATTGGGCTCTCTGCTGTCAGCACGGGACCTGCCTCAGATCCTCTGTTCCCCTCTCTCTCTGCCCCTCCCCCACTTGCTCTCTGTCCCTCTCTAAATAAATAAATTAACAACTTAAAAAAAATGTATAAATCCAGAATTATTCTTTTTGCTTTATAAATAGCCTTTTTGGCAGGGGGCAGTTAGCTAACCACATAATCATTTATCTTTTCAGTCTAGTAACATTACTAGATTATATCCTTATTTGTGTCAGTTTCTCAGGGACACAGTTTGCCTTTTCAATCTCTAGGTTCATGCCTTTTTTAAATTTCAAAAATAGTTTTGAATTGTACTTTAAAATATGTATTTTTTATTTATATTTTCTAGAAAATGAACTTATGAGGTTTCATATGCCTATTTTCCATACCTTTCATTTTACTACTAATTCATTTTAATTCTATATTTCCATTTGGTTATATTTGCTTTTATTATTTATATGCTCAGTATTTCTTGGTGTGTTTCCAGCTGTGCCTCTATTCTCTTTCTCCCCTTCTAATCTCAAACTCATTTTTGGAATATTTTTATGAAGTTTTTCATTTCTATTTTAAGCTTTGTATTTTCATACTTTATCTCCTTACACTACGTCAACATACTGTTCCTAAATTCTGGATTCTCTGAAAAGTCTTAAGTCTCTGCAAAGTCTTCTTGTTTTATAAAGAAGAGAGTTTCATTAACTTTTTAAAAATATTTATTGAGAAATGTTTGGTTACCGCTGTCACCTGTTACATGGGAAATTTTCTTTTGAGTGTTTTCTATCAGCCATTAAATTTCTAGTTTCTTTTCCTTTTCTTGCAGGATATTTTCAAAGATACAGTCAGTTCTCATTATTTGCAGATTCTATATTTGTAAGTTTGTCCACTTGCTAAAATTTGTTTGTAACCCCAAATCAACACATGGGATGCTTTCCTTGTCATGCATGAACATGTGCAGGATGGAAAGACCTTCAAGTCTCCCTGTGTGCATGTTTCCAGCTCTGCAAGCTGATACTCTGCCTTCTTGTTCAGCTCTCATGTTGTAAACTAATGTCCTTTTCATGGTCTAGTTGATGCCACATTTTTCACATTTTGGTGCTTTTTGTTGATAACTTTGCTGTTTCAAATTGTTCCCTAGTGCAATGTAATGCTGAAATACTGTCTAGTGTTTCTAAGTACAAAGAGACTGTGATGTGCTTTATGGAGAAAATAACCATAAATTTGGTTGATGAAGGTTAGGTAACCTTCTTTGGGCATGATTTATAGTGCTGTTGGCCATGAGTCCAGTGTTAATGAATCAACAGTATAATACAGCCAGAAAAAGGAAGAGGAAATGTGCTAATCTGTACATGAGAACGTTCCAGAAAGTGTATAATGAACTACAGTGCATAATGAAGCTATGGAAGAGATGGAAAAGTAGCAAAATTTGTGCATTCATGAGATGACAACTGATTTTTAAAAAGCATAATGGACAGTGTTGTTGTGAGGCTAAAGGCCAAAGAAATTTATGATCTGGTTGCTCCAAATCAGGAAAATGTTAAACACTTCTTAAATCTTTCTCAGCTAGGCTGGCTGGGTCACATTTTCATAAAGGCAACATACATCATGGGAAATGTCAAACTGGCAGGCAAGACATCCTGTAGATGAGATGGCTGTGGAAGAATTTTTAAAATATTTGCCATTATACAAGAAAAGGTCTTTATGTCAAAGAACAGGTTTTCAATGCTGATGAGATGGGCTTGTTTTGTAAGGATGTTGGTAAAGCACCCCATGTAGTGCAAATGGCATTTTGGTTAATTAAAATCTTGTGACCAAAGGTTTGTAAGAATCTAACTCTGTATTTCCACTAGAAGCAATAGTTCTTTATTTGTTAATTCAGTGCTCAAATTAACTTTATAGAATGGAACAAGAATCAGCTATGCTCTTCTGGTTCCTTTTGACTATCTTTGAAGCAGATGGATTTTTCTTAGACAAGCAAAGGAAGAGCCAAACCCAGCAGGAATTTTCCTTATGATCCAGAGTAATAGAGTTGATTCCTATTATTCTGGTAGTTATGCTTTATAAAGTTGCTGTGAACACTAAATTAACAAATACTGAGCTAGTGCTCCTGTGGGAAAATGTTTGGTATTTTTTTGACTTGCTTTAAAACTGTTAAAAAATATTTCATAGCAGTTTTAGGTTCAGGACAAAATTAAGCAGAAGCTACAGAGATTCCCATATATTCCCTGACTCAACACATGCGTAGCCTCCTCCATTATCAAATTCCTCACCGGAATTATTAATTTGTTATGAACGATGAGCTTACATAGAAATATAATCAGCCCAAGGCCATAGTTTATATTATGGTTCACTCTTGGTGTTGTGCATTCTATGGGTCTGGACAAATTTACTATGACTTGTACCCACCGTTATGGTGTCATGCAGAATATTTTTACTGCCTTGAAAGTCCTCTTTCTCTACCTATCCATTCTTGTCTGTTCAACCTCCAGCAACCACTGGTGTTTTTACTTTCTCCATAGCTTAACCTTTTCCAGGATGCCATATAGCTGGAACCATAACATATATGGCATTTTCAGATTGGCTCCTTTTATTTAATAATACACATTTAAAGTTTGTCCATGGCTTGATCCCTTATTGTATTTTTTAGCACTGAATAATATTCCACTGGCTAGATATACCACAATCTGTTTATCCATGCACATACTGACGGACATCTTGGTTGCTTTCAGATTTTGGCAATTCTGAATAAGGCTGCTATAAATATCCACATGCAGGTTTTTTTGCATGACATAAGTTTTCAACTACTTCTAGTAAATACCAGGGAGCATGATTGCTTGGTAGTATGATAAGAATACGTTTTTTTTTTTTTTTTTGTAAGAAAACACAAAAATGTCTTCCAAAATGTCTGTATTGCATTCTCATCAGCAATGAATGAGAGTTCCTATTGTTTCATATCCTTACCTCTATTTGGTGGTGTCAGTGTTCCAGATTTTGGCTATCCTAATAGGCATGCAGTGATATCTTACTGCTGTTTTCATTGACATTTCCCTGATGACATAGGCTGGGGAGCCTCTTTTCATAAGCTTATTTGTGTATCTTCTTTGGTGACGTGTCTGTTGAAATCTTTGGCCTATTTTTTTAATTTGGTTTTCTGGTTGTTGAGTTTTAAGAGTTCTTTGTATCTTTTGGTTAACAATTCTTTATCCAATGTGTTGTCTGAAAATTATTTTCTTCCAGTCTGTGGCTTTTCTTCTAACTTTTTTGATATTGTCTTGCAGAGAGAAATTTTTTAATTTTAGTGAAGTCCAGCTTAACAACTATTTTTTTCATGTATTATGTCTTTTGTGTTGTATCCAAAAGTAAAGGAAACTCATGTGATCATCTTAATAGATGGAGAAGAAAGTTTTAAAAATCACTTACAGTAAAACCTTGGATAGTAACTTGAGAGTAACTTGTTCTACATGTGTTTCAAAAGATAAGCCAACATTTCTAATAAATTTTAAGTAGATAAGTGAGCAATGTCTTGCAATATGAATAGTACATGATGCCCAGTATCACATGGTCACAACTGAGCCAATGGTTCTCTCTCTCTCTCACTCCGGGATTGTGGGTGATCATCTCCCATGCTTAGATGCTTGGTGCCAGGCTCCGGTGTTTAACAAAAATCAGTGATTTTTCAGAATATCAGATGGTGCTCACAACTGGCACTAGTGTATTTTTCATCATTTCAAACTACCTGTGGACAGTCCTTTGCTTTTTCATACAAGAGAAAGCTTAAAAATGCTTTGTTTGCTTCATTCTAGGTCAGGCTGCCTGCAGATATAGACCCTTTACTCTGCCATTTTATTGCCAGTTAAATTAAATACAGTCTGTGATAAGAATTTATTAATACTGTACTGTAGTCAACATCTGTTTGTGATAGTGAAAGTCATCCTACACGATAACCTTCTTCTCTCTTGTCTCCCTCACACCAGCCATGAAGGTTTTCAAAGGTAAGTACAGGTTATTTTCTTTATTTTTTTCTATTTTGTATTTTCTTTACTACTTTGTATTATGTTACAATATTGTAATCATTTTTATATGAATATTTTTGGGATGTGAAACAAATCATCTCGGTTTCCATTATGTCTTATAGGGAAATTCGCTTTGATATATGAGTGTTTGGGATTACAAGCATGTTTCCAGAACTCATTATGCTCACAAACCAAGGTTTTACTGTATTTTAAAGTCTCATAAAACTAGGAATAGATAGGAACTTTTTCAACCTGATTGGGGATAACTACAAAATACCTTCAGCTAACTTAATAGTGAAAGACTAAATGACTTTGCTGAAAAACAGGAGGAAGGTAAAAATGGCTACTCTCATCACTTTTATTCAGTATTGTACTTGAAGGTTCTAGGATGTGTGATGAGGCAGTAAAAAGAAATGTGTACATATTGGAAATGAAGAAGAAAAATGTCATTATCCTCAGATAACATAAGTGTGTGTGTGTGTGTGTGTGTGTGTGTGTGTGTGTGTGTGTACACACAGAGGGAGGGACTACAAAAACTAATGGAACTAATACATTATTTCATCAAGGTCACAGGACACCAGCTCAATATACAAAATCAATTATATTTATAATTTTTTAATGTTTATTTATTTTTGAGAGAGAAAAAGAGACAGAACGTGAGCAGGGGAAGGGCAGAGAGAGAGAAAGAGAGGGAGATACAGAATCCAAAGCAGGCTCCAGACTCCAAGCTGTCAGCACAGAGCCTGATGCAGGGCTTGAACCCACAAACTGTGAGATTGTGACATGAGTTGAAGTTGGATGCTTAACACACTGAGCCACCCAGGTGCCCCAATCAATTATATTTATAAATATTAAACAATGAAATTTGAACTTGAAAAACTAAAACAATTTACAGTAGCAACACAGTTATGAAACAGCAGAGGGTAAATTTGACAAAAGATATACAAGACCTCTATTCTGAAAACTACAAAATATTTTTGAGATAACTTAGAGAAAACTTTAAAAAATGGAGATATATCATGCTCGTATAAAAGAAGAGTCAATATTATTAAAATGCCAATTGATTTTTTACAGAATTGATATATTGAGATTCTAAGCCTCAAGGTGATGGTGTTAAGAGGTGGGGTCTTTGGGAGGTGGTAGGTCGTGAAGGTGGAGGCTTCATGACCTGGATTAGTGTTCTTACAATCTCAGTATTAAAACTGGCAGTCTCCCTTTTACTTCTGAGATTTGGGGATTAAACAAAATCTAAGATCTAAGGTGACATTGGGTTTTAAAAGATGTGAAATTCACTAGTAACTTATTAATTTTGTGAATTTTAGTGAAAAGTTAGGTTTGGGGGTATATCAAAAGAAAGAGAGCAAGTGTAGGGAAGTTCTTCCACAATTCTGGCAGCGCAGGAAAGGGCAGACCACTAGTTGGTGAGACAGGTTTGCTTGTCTGTGCTCTTTGGGAATGATGGCAGCAAGAGCCAATAGAGAGGAAACATGGAAAACTGAAATATCCATTTGTTGAGGAATAGAAAGGGATGGGATCAAGAGCACCTGCCTAGAAAATAGGCTTTATTTTTTTAAAAATTTTTAATGTTTACTTATTTTTGAGAGAGAGACAGGGAGAGAGCAAGCAGGGGAGGGGCAGAGAGAGGGACACACACAGAATCCGAAGCAAGCTCCAGGCTCTGAGCTGTCAGCCTGATGTGGGGTTCAAACTCATGAACCCTGAGATCATGACCTGAGCTGAAGTTGAAGGCCTAACAGACCGAGCCACCCAGGCGCCCCTAGAAGATGGGCTTTAATATGAAGGGAACACTTTTTCCATTGGTTAGAAAGAAAGAGGAAAGCAGAGGTGTGGATCCAGGGACATTGGAATGTTTTGTGTTGGGAAGTTAAAGGGCTTCAATGTGATGACATCTGTTTTGTGAAAAGGAGATAAAAACATCTGTCAAATGTGACATGGAATGTTGGTGAGTTGGGCAGGCGGTGTGAGGTTTGAAAAGAGTGAAAAATGCTTAAAATATTAGTGAGAGAATTAGAAGATTACTGGGCAGGATCAATGGCCCCAATGAGCCTGGATTTTATGGATTTCACTGGAAACCAATTCTCTAGCAATGTCATTTTTTCCAGCAGTGTTCAGCCTGAGTGCGATGGGAATGACAGTAAGACAGTGTGATTGATCAGTCACAAGGATGGTGTACTTTCCTGACAGTATCAGTCAAATGGCGACAGAATTAAGCTTATTAATTAAAAATGTTCTTTATTGGGACACCAGGTGGCTCAGTCAGTTGAACATCAGACTCTTAATTTTGGCTCACGTCATGATCCCAGGGTTGTGAGATCAAGCCCCACTTTGGGGAGCCTGAGTGTGGAACCTGCTTAAGATTCTATCTCTCCCCCCACCCCTGGCCTCGACTCCTTTCCTCTGTTCCTGCTCTCGCTCGCTCTCTAAAAGAATTTACAAAAAAATTTTAAGTAGAAGTTAAAAAAATTTAAAAATATTCTTTACTGATGGAACATGGAGGCTAAGCAGTGGAAAAGAAGTGAAACTAAAAGAAGAAAATGGAGGACTATAGGTTCTTTGAGGTCAAAGAGCCAGAACAAGTGGACTTCACTGAACGGAAAGCTGATGAGTAGATTTAATGTTTCAGAGGTTATGAGTGGCCACAAAGCTCAGGGTGTCAACCCTAAAAATATAATAGCCAGTTACTTTACTAGCAAAATGAATTTATTCGAGAATAGCAGAGGAATTGCCCCTGGGGACAAGCAAACTGTGACGAACCACAGGCAAGTCCCAAAAGACAAAAAGAAGGTCAGATTTTACTAGGCTTTAGGGGGGGAAATTTGAGAGGCATGTTTTGAACACAAGTTCATTGAAGAAGAGTCGGAGGTTATGATGGTTTCTCATTGGCTGTAGGAGGTGGTTAGTGCGTTGTTGTTGGGACAGAGAGGGATCTTCCTATCTTTTCCTTAAAGGCAGGAGATAAAATTCTTATGTGAAAAGGGTCCTCCCTTGTCAAGGTAAGAATCCTCTTCCTTCTTGCTGGTGGTGCAGACTGCAAGGAGTGGTAAGCATGTGAGCGCCCCCTTCAGGCTCCCCCACTCCATTTCCAACGAGGTTTCCTTTACTCGTTTCACAGGGTGTAAGGATAGCAGTGGATTAGAAGGGGGAAATAAAGGCAATTAATGGCCCACGTTGTGCTGCTTCTTTTTCTTTTTTCATCATAGTGGTCTGATTCTAAAACACCAGCTTGGCAAAATTATTAAGCTTTAGCTTAAATGACTGAGTTAAAATTAGCTGAAGCTGAATGACCTGAGTCGTTTATTAAACTCAGGAGTTCTGAACAAGAAGAGACACTGACAAATGGGGGAAGAGAAGGAAGGAAGGTTGGCCTGGAACAGGCTGACTGGGAAGGGTGTGCTCATTCAAACGACTGCCCTTTCAGGGTAGGATTTCTTAGTTTGTATATCAGTTTGATTATTTTTTATAAATAGGACATGGCTAGAGATGACACTGTAAACAGCTGATGTTTGATGACTACTTCTGTGCCAAATAAGTGGTCTGTGTTAGAAAATTTAAAAAAAAATTAGTGTTTATTTATTTTTGAAGAAGAGAGAGAAAGAGAGAGAGAGACAGTATGAGTGGGGGAGGAGCAGAGAGAGTGGGAGACACAGAATCTGAGGCAGGCTTCAAGTTCTGAGCTGTCAGCACAGAGCCCAATGTGGGGCTCAAACTCACAAGAGATCATGATCTGAGCTGAGGTTGGATGCTTAACCAACTGAGCCACCCAGGCGCCCCTGTGTTTGACCATTTGAAAGAGAAAGAAAATATATATGAACAGATTTTCTGGCTATCAAAAGTAAACCAAAGTAAGTAACGAGAGAAGGAAAGCGGGTCAAAGTTAGACTGTCATGTAATATTTTACATGTTATGTTTTTCTTGGTCTTCTCATTTTTGTGTTACATTTGTTTGCTGATTTAGTTGATGTGTTAATTGATTTACTTTTCCCTTACATTTTTTAATTGTGAAATTTTTGTAACGATGGAATTTTGGAAAGAATAACATAATGAACATACATATCTCCTCTTATATTTACTAACTGCTAATTGTTAGTATTTTGACATATTTCCTGTCTACCTACCAACCCACACACCTACCTACCTACCTACCTATATTGCTTTCTATTAGTTGCTAGCTAGCTAGATATAGATATACAGGTATACTTAGACATACACCAGTGGTGATTTTGTGCCTGTTCCTCAGCAGACATATGACAATGTCTGGACATATTTTTTGTTATTATTGAAAAGAACAGCTTTAAATTCAAATGACAGCCCTGCCTTAGTTTAAAGCTAAGTTCTCTTTTCTGCTTATTGTGGATCTTTGATAAGAAATACAATTGCTGAGAAGTCTATTGTGAAACCTTTCCTGAATGTAGTCTGATATGTAATAGAATAAGTGATTGTACACAAACTAACCGGCATTTCTTGCTTCTGTAAACCTGCTTGCTTAACACATTCCTCCCCTACCCCCTTCCCCCTTCCCCCTTTTCCTCCTGCCACAAGTAACGGACAAAGCCTTCCCGCCAAAGAACAGACAAAGGACGCCCAATCAGAGAACAACAAATGTCCTTACTTTATAACCAACTAATCAGGCCCCTCATAATTTGAAACCTCCCCTGTGCTATTTGTCTCTGTCTATAAAAACGCTGTACCAACCCTGATTGGGGCCTCTCAGCGTCACTGGCGACCAGTGCGCAGAGGTCCAGGTTCGAACCTGCAATAAACGACCCTTGCCGCTTGGCTTTGACTTACGACTCTGGTGGTCTCTTGTGGGGGGTTTCGCGACCTCGGGCATTACAATTATCTTTAAGGAAGGGAAATGCTATAGGTGACTTGTGGGTAGAAAACAGAGGTGTTGCTGAACATCCTACAACGTATAAGACAGTTCTCCACAATAAAGAATTATTTTCCAGACTAAAATGTCAGTAGTGTTGGGGCCCAGATGCTCAGTCAGTTAAGCATCGACTCTTGTTTCTGGTTCAGGTCATCATTTCAAGGTTCATGAGATCAAGCCTCATGTCAGGCTCTGCACTGACAGTGCTGAGCCTGCTTTGGATTCTCTCTCTCTCCTCTCTCTCTGCCCCTCCCTGTTTGCTTGCTCTCTCAAAATAAATGAATAAACTTAAAATAAATACATAAATAAATAAATAAATAAAATTTCAATAGTGCTGAGGTTAAAGAGGGGAAAATATAATTTTTGTTAATGTAATCTGTATTCTAGTGTATATGATATATACAAAATAAATATATATGATTGCAAATATATATTTTTGCTGAATCATTTAAAAGTATATTTTAGAATGAGTGAACTTTAGTAGAATATAAGTACACAAACCCATTTACTCTCGAATAATTTAGCATTTATCTCCTAAAACCAAATATTAAACACAATACCATTATCATACTCACAAAATTTAACATTAATACAATGATATTATATATATATACTAATGGCTCTTGTTTTTTCTTGTTTTTTTTTTCAATTTGAGATCCAGTCAAAGATCATGCATTGCGGTTAGTCTCTTATTGCTTTAGCTTCATTTAATCTCAAAATGTTCCCTCTCCCTTTGTCTTTCATGTCATTGATATTTCTAAAGAGTCCAGGTAGTTGTTTTGTAGAATGTCCTGAAATTTGGATTCATCATATCTAGATCCAGATAAACCTCTTTGGGGAGGAAAACTGCATAGATGATGTTTTGTTCTTCCCAGTGTCTTATAAAGGGAGGTGCACGATGTCAGTCTGTCCCATTACTGATGTGTTAAGTTTGTTTGGTGTTTTGGTTAGGTGATTTCCACCAGATTTCTCAATTGTAAAGGGACATTTTCCTCCACTGAAATTAATTAGTGAATTAAATTTGGAGACTATGTAGGGATTCTCTCTCCTAACAATATTTTCAGCCAATTATTGTAGCATTCATTGACTGCTTGAATCAATTAAGTTGGCTACAAAATAGTGATTTTCTAATTCTTTCATTACTTTTTACAATTATTAGTTGGCAATCTTTCCTAAAGATCTTTCCCTTCATCTTCGTATAACTATTAAATCCTGTACTTTTTATTACTATTTGAGACATTATTTATTCCTATAAGTAAATATTTATAAATAAAATTTGTGTGGAATTTCCCTCAGATTCCTGATCTGATGGAGTATAAGACCATGGCCAGTTCTGATGAACATACAAATCAAATGGTAGGTGGTTATCTTCCCTTTGCCCCTTCCATATCCATGCTTCACTTTTCTCTGTGCCCGCTAAGACACATCTGTGTGTATTACACCATGGGGCTTCACTGCTCTCTGGCTTCTTGTTGGGTGGGTTTGGCTCATTGGAAACAAAGACAAGATACTAGGAAAGGGAGGACAGTGAGGTCTAGTATTCATTCATTCCCTACAGGAAATTCCCTGTAGGGTGGCATGGACTGGTCCAACTGACTTAAGATTCCAGCTTCTATTAGCCACCCTTCTACACATTCCTCTTTCTCTCCAGGTTCTAATAACAGCAATCTCCTCTTCTCCTTTAGGCTTAGAGTTTGTAAAGTAGTTTAATTACCAGCCCAGGATTCTGCATTATTCTGGAATCTTGTACTTTCTTTTTGGGTTTCCCCCCACCCTGTACATAGCAATGTAAGTAGTTCCTTCATTAAACTTTCTTCAAATTATCAAATTTAAGTGAGCCCTCTGTTTCTGGCTGAAGCCCTATGTGGTGCATGCATATATGCTCCTTTCCTTCCTTCTCTTTCTCCTTCACAGGAATCAGACCCGAGTCAAATGGCTTTCCAAACCTTCACTAGATCCCTCCTCATTGTTTCTCATTGTGTTTCCCCAATATATACCATGCACATTTAATCATGTCATGGTATCAGCCCTCGGAGGACCCAGATAAACATTATAACTTATTAACCTCAAGCATTCCCCTGCCTTGGACTTCAGTTAAGTCTTACAGAAGAAGTGAGAGGGTTGAATAACTTAGCATTAATTTGGTGTTTATGGAGAAAAATTCTATTGTATTAGTGTACCAGCAAAGATGTCCAAATGGACTGTGGCAAGGAGAAGATGGAATTAGATCTGGGATTAACAGCAACTGGGACAGACATGCTAGAAACGGGAAATGTTAAAATAGGAATAATATTACTTTTGAGGAAATTCTAGCTTATATCCTTTATTATCATGTCTTCAGCTAATGCTGCCATGTTTTGTCTTCCTTTGTATTGCCAAGGAAAAAAATGCAGGGCGGTTGTTTGGGTGGCTTAAATAGGGACTATGAGTAGGTCTAGGAAGACTATGCTTGAGTTCATGCTGGACTCTCTCAGCAGAAAAATGAAGAAGGCTTCGGAATCAGTTTTAAATTTGGGATCTTATATGACTTTGGATGAGTTATTTAACTTGACTGAACTTGCTTCTTCTTTTATATGTTGGAAGGCAATAAGTATTCACTTATAAAAATTATTTTGATGATTGGCAATAATTCATATAAATGTCTTAGCACTGTGCCTGGAATATATTGGCAGTTATTTGGTTTATTGTTCTCTTATTTAAATGTGTGAATAGGAGAAAGAGCTCAATCCATTGATAAGATGCTTGGAACTCCATTCTCCAAGGAGTCTGTCTCCACACTCCACTTAAACCCTAACTCTGAGATCCTACAGTGAAGCAACCAGGATATTTTCCCAAAAGGCCATGTGACACATGGTCTCTTGAGCAGTTGCCTGCAGGGAGCACTGCTCTATAATTAATAGAGACAAGGTTTAATGAACTCCACAAGGAGATTTTTCCTGACACTTACTTTTTAGATCCTGAAATAGTTTCTATTCCCTTGAGATCAATTAAAAAGTTTTTTTCCATCTTTTCCAAAATACCTGAGGGAAACTTTCCAGCTGTGTCTTTTTAATGAGTTCTCTAAATGGCTCCATGAGGTTCCTTAGTGAACTAACTGAAGTTGCAGGAGCTCTCTGGGAGCAAGGGCAAGAAAACTTCTGAGAAACCCTGAAGGTGATTTCCCTGGGCAGCCTCAGAGGAGCAAACACCTTTCAACTTAAAATCTTTCTAGATTTTTTTCAGTCACTCAGGTAGGGAGGAAGGAAGCAAGGGAGAACATGCCAGAAGGCTTTAAGAAGTCCCTGATAGGTGAGGCTCTTCTATTTGGGTTCATATTTGAGTGCAGCCTTTAGGCTTCTCAGCTATGACCAGTTGGCTAGCAACTGAAAGAGCCAGAACACTGACCAGTCTTCGGTGAGGAACATAAATACACTCTCACCAACCTCATCCCCAGACTCAGGCTACCTCAGGTCTTTAATTAACGTGATGGATATGTCAGACATTTCCCTTATCCCCAGGAAATCAGCACACAAAGAATGTGTGTATATTCTTATACATGCACAAACCAAATTGACCATTCAATTAAACTAATCCATTCATGATGAAAAACATTTAATGCAAATCCTTATAGAAGTAAGTTTGGGTCCATGAAGGCAAGTAATGGAATAGACTGATATTTATTGCTGAAGTGACCAATTTTGAGTTCTTTGACCTTGAATTCACATTGGTTTTTATATTTACCATCTATCAAACATACCAGTGGAGCAGGGTTGGGATTAAGGTAAATGTAAGAAGAACCCAGAATGGATTCAATTCATTATAGACAGTCCAGGCAGGAGAAACGTTGACAGGGTACCTTTGATGGAATTTAATAAAGAATCTTCACATCATGATTTAAAGGTAAACAATTCCCCCATTTATTAAATAATTACTGAAAAAACATAAGCCAGCAATCTACTAATAGAAGATTTTCCTGAATATGCTAGGGCAGTTTTCTTGTGTAAAAATTTAGATAAATTTCAATTTATTTTAGAGAGAATTCTTAGAGTGAAGAATTAGTTGACAGAAGTAGACAATTTTATGTGGTAAGTGGTCTCTTAGAGCGAGAAGGATTTATCATACATGTTCATCTCTTCTCCCTTCCCAGATACCACTGAAGTGGCAATGGAGCACAATGTATAATGTACAGGAGCATATAGAATGGCAGAGGAGACATAAGTGAATAAGAGGAACTGAAGCATTTTTTTTTAACATGGAAGGCACATGGAGGAGTGGTAACTAATTTATCAAATAAGAAGCTACCAACCAATGAGCATGCAGAAAGGGGAAGCCAATAAGAGGTAAGACACATTAGCCCCTGGGAAGCTGAAGACTTAGACTAGCAACAGCGGACCCTGGGGTACACAAAAGGGGAAAACAGGGGAATAAGATGAAAGTCTGTTATTACAACTTTGGATCTTCTGATTCTGCACCATCCCCCACAGCTAGGCAACAGCTCAACCTGGGCAGGAGCTTGGAAGCTCATTCTTTGGAGAAATTGAGGATAAGAAGTCCTAGATTCTGGGACCCCAGATGAAGCAGAAGTCAGGGATGCTTGGGTCTAAAGACAGAGGAATTAAATGAAAGTCTGGGCAATGAATGAGAGTGTGCCCAGTTACTCTCCTTGCGCCCCAGTCTCTCACAGTCAGATGCATTCTACCCCTCTTTCTTGCAAGTAGACACAAGATTGAAGAACTCATTGGATAAACCAAACAGTCCAGGAGACATTCCTATTTGAGGGAATCTCAACACACTGGATAGCTGGACCATCCTATCACCTTATATAAAACTACACATCTGGAGTTTCCAATGAAAGACAAATACAGAAAAAAAGAAGAGATCAGTGGAAACAAAGATAATGATGAAGAGAAGAGAATAAAACTATGAAATGAAATAATTAGACATTCCCATCTTTCCCACCATCTTTTCCTAGAAAAAGAAATTACGAGCTGGTCAGTTGCATGGGTATGGATGGGGTAATCATGCAGAAATCTGAGCAAATGTGCTGGAGGCACTCCAGGATGCAGAGTATGGAGATAGCATCAAATGGATGCATTGAACAAAGAAGTAGTTGATTGAGCAAATAAGCAAACACTTTGAGAACTTTCTCACAACTAGGAAAAGTATTCACAACCATGAAATGGTGATAGACTAGAAGTCCCTAGAGGAGTATGATTGGAATAAGAGCAAGCAGTATGAAATCATTTTGTTTTTTAGACAACTTTATTGAGAAATAGTTTACACACGGTATGTGTATCTATTTTAAGAGTCAAGTCCATGTGACAAATCAACACAGTCAAGATGTAGATCATTTCCATCCCTCAAAAAATTCTCCTGGTGTCTCTTTACAGTGGATTTATGCCCCCTCACCCTCTGCCCTAGGCAACCATTGATATGCCACAATAAATTTCTGTCACTATAGATTAGTTTTGCCTGCTCCACAACTTTATTTGAATGCAAGCATACAGAATATATTCTTTTCTATCTAGCTTCTTTCACTTAACGTATTTTGTGACTCATCCATGTTAATACATGTATCAGAAGTTCATTTATTTTTATTGTTGAGTGGTATTCCACTATATGGATATGCCATGATTCTTTAATCCATTCAACTGTTGGTTGGCATTTGAGTTGTTTTTCTTTTTGTTTTGTTTTTTTTTCTTTGAAGTAGTTCTGAACAGTTGTATACATGTCTTTGAAAATATGCTTTCATTCTCTTTGGAAAATACCTAAAAGTATTTACTTAATTTACCACATAGAAGTATATGTTTCAGTTTATATGGCGCTGAAAAATTGATGTTCCATTTTACATTCCCACCAGCAATATATGAGAATTCCACTTGATTAGCATCTTCTCCACAGTTTGGTTTTAAATTTTTAACCAGGGGCTCCTCAGTGGCTCAGTCAGTTAAGCATCCAACTCTTGATATTGGCTCAGGTCGTGATCTCACGGTTTGTGGGATTGAGCCCCATGTTGGGCTCTGCGCTGACAGTATAGAGCCTGGTAGAGATTTGCTCTCTCCCTCTGTCTCTCAAAATAAATGAATACACTTAAAAAATTAATTTTTAACCATTTTAGTGGGTGTATTGTGGTGTCTTCTTGTTTTAATATGTATTTCTCTGATGGCTAAGGATGTTGAACATTTTTAAATGTGTTATTGATCTTTTGTATATCTTTGTTAGTGGAGTATCTGTTCAAACCATTTGCTCATTTATTATTTGGGTTGTCTCCTTATTAAATTTAAGAGGCCTTTATATATTCTTGACAGAAGTGCTTGACAGAAGAAATATGCAGTGTGAATATTTTATTCAATTCTGTAGTTTGTCCTTTTGTTTTCTTAATGGTGCCTTTTATTTTTTTTAATTTTTTTTGATGTTTTTATTTATTTCTGAGACAGAGAGAGACAGAGCATGAGCAGGGGAGGGGTAGAGAGAGAGGGAGACACAGAATCTGAAGCGGGCTCCAGGCTCTGAGTTGTTGGCACAGTGCCTGACGTGGGGCTCGAACTCACGAGCTGTGAGATCATGACCTGAGCTGAAGTCGGACGCCCAACCAACTGAGCCACCCAGGTGCCCCTTAATGGTGCCTTTTAAAGAATGGAGTTTTTAATTTTGATGAAGTACAAGTTACCATGTTTTAATGAAGTCATATTTAAAAATGTGTACATAAATGTAGAAATAGTTATAGATGTATCTGTATATATAAGTGTGTGTAAATACGGAGACATGTAAATGCATTTCTTTCCCACCCCCGTTTGCTGGTCTTCTTACAAACGCTGACATTATGCTGGCAGTGAGCACACTTAGAACCCAGATATTGGCTTAATAACTCTCTACCACTAAAGGGAGCAGGGCTTCCTGAAAAAATGGCTAATGCCAGGGAAAGATAAAGAAAAAAAAGTACAAGAAGAGTCTGTAACATCTTTTACAACAGAAAATAAGAAAATACTAAAAAAAAGGAAGGTGAAGATGTAAAAATAGGGTACAGAAGTCATCTTGAAGGGACTCTCATTGGCCAAATAAAATTAAAAATGAAAATAATAGTTTATAACTGAATAAAATATTAAATTTTATTTAATATAATAGAGATTCATGACAATGATATAAACAAATAAATAACCAGTAAAAAAAATAGAGATGTGTAAGCTCTTCTTTAGCAGAATGACAATTCATAAATGTAGAGGAAATGATGGAAATAGGAAGTTGTTATTTGGCGACCATTATAATGGTGACTGATTTAGGCAGGAGGTGTCAGTTGAGGCTAAACCTAGTGGATAAAATTCTGATCAGGATCAAAATGTTGGTATAGCATCAGAATATCTCCTACAAAACTCTAATAGATTATAAAGGGAAAATTACGTTATGGTGGAGAAACTTGGCAGAAGCCAATATGATCAGCTGGCCAAGGTTAAAATAGTGCCGATGGTGATATGGATCAATGCTAGGTGCCCTCTGATGTACAGAGAAGAGCACAGCATAGTTAGTAGTGATGAGACACATGCAGATTTAATAGACACAATTTTAAACTAGCAAATCACTGAAGTCTAGGAATTATATACATGTACACAGAGAGCCACGCAAGCAAGGAGATGTTAAGAAATTCTTATATGCTTACAAGGGAAAAAATAATTGGATCAATCTTTGCAAAAAGCACTTTAATAATATAATAAGTAATAGTTATCTCTTTACTGTTCCATTGAGATCTGACAAGAACTCTGAAATATTGATGTTATACCCAATTTGTAGATGAAGAAATAATTTAGACATTGAACATCTTGCCTACAGTAACACAGTTAATAAGTGGTAGAGCAAGGCTCATTGATCTGTCTGACCATTAGTTTGTGCTGACTTGAGTCATGAAGATATTTCTGATCTTTTGTTCAGTAAGTATATTTCTAAAAATTAAAGATATAATCCCAAATAAAGAAGTTTTATGTACAGAATATTCCTCTATTCATAGTATGTGCATATGTTACAACATGTATAATATTAATATAATATTTTTAAGTAGTATAATATTTTTAGCATATGGAAAAAAATCTAAGTACCCAAAAAATGATTAAGTAAATGATGATATCCTCATACAATGGAACATCATACAACTATGAAATTAACTCAGGCAGCACGACCAACTTGCATATGGAATGTATGTTCGCATCCCTCCTGGGCTTACCAAATCAGCATACCAGACAAGGAATAGGGCAATGGTGAAGTAGTTTATGCAATTTGTAATTAGACCTGGGTTCAAGGTCAGTGAACTCCTTGGAGTCTCAATTTTCTCATTCACATGAAGTTATTCAGTTTTGGGTGTATTTTGAATGATTGCTTCCTGAGAGTAGGTATGCAGAATTCCTGGAACAGTCCGTGACACATACCAAGAAGTGAACCAAGGTGTTAATTATCATTACCAGTTGAACTCTTAGAAGCTGAAGGATTCTATTTCTGGAGATAAATGTGAACCCAATTCAAGGTTTTTATTTTATTTTATTTTATTTTATTTTATTTTATTTTATTTTATTTTAATTTTTTAACATTTATTCATTTTTGAGAGAGAGAGAAACAGAGCACGAACAGGGGAGGGGCAGAGAGAGAGACACACAGAATCGGAAGCAGGCTCCAGGCTCTGAGCTGTCTGTCAGCCCAGAGCCCGAAGCGGGCTTGAACCCACAAGCCGTGAGATCATGACCTGAGCTGAAGTCGGACGCTCAACCAACTGAGCCACCCAGGTGCCCTTTAAGGTTTTTAGATACAGATAGCACCTAAATGTGTGTCCTGATAGAGAATATAATCAATCAGACTATACAAATTTAAACTAGACAATTTTTATTTATTTCAAAATAACTTATCAAAGGGGCACTTACTGGCAAGGAATTCACTATAATGGGCAATTCTCATTCGTCTGTAGGTATTATTCAAATAATGAGTATTGATCAGTACAGCAGTCTCAAACCTCTGACCTCTGCTGAGTGATGCAGATGAGACATTTCATGGTCTTGGGCTTTGGGAATATTTGAGATTCTGTGTGTGGGATAATTCCACATCAGTAATCATTAAATCATGTGAATTTCACCTAGATCTCAACCTAAGCACTCCTGACTTTTCTTTTGACTAATCCGCATTCTAGTTATAGAAACATGAAACCTTTTATTCTCTTGATCAATGATAAATCATTAGACTTGGATTCATATACCAGTATTACAGATGTTTTATGTATCATGCAAGTTGTCACTGAGAAGAGGGAAAATATATTGCTACCTCCACTACTACAATATGTCCAGGATTGGCATGAAACAACTTAAAAAAAAACAACAACTTGAGTGTTATGGCCACTATTCCATACTAACCGATGGGTGATAGCATGACCCTTCTCACATGGATGTGAGCTCATGCTCAGCTATATTTAGTGACAAACATTGATATAATTACAAGGAGTGTAGGGTTAAACTTTTGCAAAACACCTATTCTTTACCTAGGTTACTAAAGATCCATCTATAAGCTGTTTGTCAAGAGGGAAGGACAAATTACAATTAGAATTCTCTTAATGTGAAGAATTAAGCCTTCTGGAAGAGGAGAGGCAATGGGGCTCTTAGCTAAGGTAGTCTGTGCATCATTCACATTTATACCTCCTCAGGATAGATAAGTAGGGGAAGGATGGGGCATGTGCCCTCTGAGCTAGTGGGCATAGAAACTTTACGATCTGAGGCTGCTAAGAAGTTTTTTCTTAAAAAAAATTTTTTTAAGTTTATTTTTGAGACAGCGACAGAGCATGAGTGGGGGATGGGCAGAGAGAGAAGGAAGCACAGGATTCCAAGCAAGATCCAGGCTCCAGGCTGTCAGCACAGAGCCCAACATGGGGCTCAAACTCATGAACCGCGAGATCATGACCTGAGCCAATGTCAGGCACTCAGCTGACTGAGCCACCCAGGAACCCCAAGAGGCTTTTTCATTGTTCTTTCATTTGTTTTGGTTTTTGCTATTTGTTACCTTGTTATCTGAAATCCTGTTTGACATTCCTCATTTAATTATGAGTCACTCTATGACTGAAAATAATTTACATTCATAAGAGAGAAGAGAGAGTGTTGAGGAGAAGGGCCCAAGAGAACACTAAGAAGAGAAGGGGCAAGGAGGGAGGGAAATGTGAAGGCAAGAGAGGGAGGGAAGGAGGAAGAAGAAAGAGGAAGGAGGAGAAAATGATGCAGGAAGAAAGAAATGAAAAGGAGATCAGAAGATCAGAAAACACCAAAGAGTCACAGAAGTGGGGCACAGGGAGTTCTGTAACTGAATATCTTACAAATCATGCTCAGTGTAATGAAAATGGTGATCCATGAGCAAACATATGAGAAAAATCTGCTTTTCTAAGGCTATAAAAATGTGATATTCTTCAATAAAAATGTGTATTTCATAAAAAGCATGAAGTGACTAATAGATCGTTAACCTTTTTCAATTAGTGCCTATGAAATAAGCCTGATCATCATAAAAGTGTTGATTTATTTATGTAGCTAATTAATTGAGCACCTACTAGAAGAAGCCACTGGGCTCTCAGTATAATGAAAGAAGACATAGTCCCTGCCCTTAAGGACTTCCCTTTGAGCAGAGACGACAAAGACAACAGTGAAAAGGCATAAGAGTTTTCGTTTGTGACATTTACTGCTGTGGTGTATAATAGTGTGGTTGGGGGAGGGGGGGAACAAGCGATAATTAAACTGAGGACATACTCCTGGCATAGTGACCAGTGAGTGCAAAACCCCCGAGGCTGGCAAGAGTTTCTATGATCTAGAACTTGTCCAGGTCCTGTACATCTTTAACACCCTGATCAAAGAGGAAGATTTCCAGAGATGTGGTTTAAGAAGCAGGAAGGGCCAGATCATTTAGCACTTTCATAGCCTTCAAAGGGAATTTGGATTTTATATGGTTCAAAGAAAGGACATTGAAGATTTTTAAGCAAGAGGGCATGGAAGGGAAGCTGAAAGCCACGTTAAGAGACTTTACGTTGGTTTATTGGATTTTGTCAACCTTCGACTAGAATAAAGCCTCACAGAGGTTAAAAAAGGCACAGATCAAGTACTTTCACTTGACTAATTGATAATGGAAACAACGCTAAATGTATGTATTTAAGTCTCATTATAACTATGAGGATCAAACCTTTCTCCCTCCCTTCTTACCTAGGAACCACCCCCCACCACTCCACCCTACTCTGCGGGGTACCGTAATGGCACTGACGTTGGAAAGAAATGAACAGAATTCATATACGTTCTGGAGAGGAAGACGAATCCAGAATGACTCTGTTTCTTACTTGAGTAACTTGCAAGGGCGTGTGGGTAGTGAGACAACTTTCTGTGATAGATGAAGCCAGGAGAAGAAAACTGAATGTATATTATGAAATGTACATTTTAGATACACTAGATTTGAGATGCCTGGGTTCTTACCTGAAATATGCCTTTATTTTTGAAGAAGTCATACCTGTCCAACTTCAGTATTCTCATCTTTAAAATGACACCTTTGGATACAGTGTTCTTTAAGGTTCTTTGCATGCATAAAAGTTTTTAAAAAATAGTACTATACGTTTACTTTGAGTTTTAGAGTTTCCAAAGTGCTTTTTGCTTCCTTACAAAGAGTGAACTGTTTTTCTCATTCTGGTGGTCCGGGGACCATACTTTGAGAAACATTTCTCTATCACCTAAACACACTAAAAAATGCATAACAGTTGAAAGGTTAAGAAAGAATGGAGTGGTTTTCTTTAAAACAACAACAACAACAACAACAACAACAACAAAGGGGCACCTGGGTGGCTAATTCGGTTAAATGTCCACCTCTTGATTTCAGCTCAGGTCACGATCTTACAGTTCATGAGATTTATGAGATCAAACCCCATGACAGGCTCTTCACTGGCAACATGGAGCCTGCTCGGGATTCTCTCTCTCCCTCTATCTCTGCCCCTCCTTCCCTCAAAATAAGTAAATAAACATTTTTTAAAAAACCCAACAAATTAACAGATGTAAAATTTGTCCTCCAGAATCATATTATTAATGCATAGAATATCTGACACTGACTCTTCCGTGTTTGAGAATGTCCTTGCTCCTTCTTCTTCCTTTTGAGTCTACACTGTGGTTCTGGAGATACGAGAGATAGAGTTGACTTTTGTCCCCTAATTGGAGAAAAAAAATGAGAAAGTGTGAAATCCATTATTTTCCTATTCATCAGCCTTTCTGCATGTGTTGACGAATTAAGAATAATGTGATGAGTTGCTGGAGGATGGCTGTGCCTCCAGGGTACTAACGGAAGCTTCTTTTGAATGTGATGGATGCCTAGCAGGCTGAACTATAATCCTCACCTTGGAAATCTATGGTCATCTGCCTCTTTATCCCTGGCATCATATGCTATCAGTTGAATCCTTGTTTCACACAGGGTAATAACTACTTCTCATTTTCACAATGAAGTCACTGTATATTTGTATGGTATTATATTTCTAATATTAATTATTTTTGAGAGAGACAGAGCGCAAGCAGAAGAGGGTCAGAGAAAGGGAGACACAAAATCCGAAGCAGGATCCAGGCTCTGAACTGTCAGCATAGAGCCCAACGTGGGGCATGAACACACAAACCACGAGATCATGACCTGAGCCAAAGTCAGATGGTCAACCAACTGAGTCACCCAGGTGCCCCTGAATGGTATTATATTTCTGATTGACATGTTAATAGTAGGCTCTCTGGAAATTAAAATTGTCTCTACTTGCTGCATAATGTTCACCCTTGCACAGGTCAATGCAAATGGGAAATGATGCAAAAAACAGTGATGTATTTTTCTTGAAGGATAATAATGGATTTCTCTTAGTAATTTTGATTTTATTTTCTTTTTTCTTTTCTTAAAAACATTTTTTTTACATTTATTTATTTTTGAGAGACAGAGCACAAGTGGGGGCAGGGCAGAGAGAGAGGGAGACACAGAATCTGAAGCAGCTCTAGGCTCTGAGCTGTCAGCACAGAGCCCAACGTGGGGCTTGAACTCACAAACTGTGAGATCATGACCTGAGCTGAAGTTGGACACCCAACTGACTGAGCCACCCAGGTGCCCCTGGTTTTATTTTATTTTTTCTATAAATATTCACTTCAGTATAGTTCTGGGCAGGAGAATATTCTTGTACCTAAAAGATAGAATTACTCCGAGGATTAAATACTCATATCTTAGTTTGTGTCCTGGAGTAACATCACTCTCTGATTTCCTTCCTTTCTATTTTCTGGTCTGCTGCCTATTTCTCTGATTTTTCTTCTTGCTCTTCTTTGGAGGTTTATCTTCCTCTGTGCAACTCTTAAATATTGGTCATTCTTAAGACACTGTTCTTGTCCTTGTTTCTTGTCAACGAAACTGCTCTCCTTAAATTACTTTTTTCATTATCATGGCTTTAACTATCCCCTAATGCATGTGATTCCCAAATCCATGACTTTGGACTAGTTATCTCTCATGAACTCCAAAACAATTTGGTTAATTCCTTCTTGGACATATCCACCTGTATGTCTCATAGGCACATCAACCACATCATGTTAAAACTATACTCTTTTTCAGGCCTTGCAATAAATACATTCTCCCCAAAGTATTCTTTGTATAAGTGAATGAAGCCACCTCTATATACAACCACATAAACCAGCAACCTGGGAAGCATCCAAGGTCTGCTTTTTGCCTCACCACACACAAAATGTCACTAAATATTGTTACAGTAAAACCTTGGATTGCAGGTAACTTGTTCTGCGAGTGTTTTGCAAGATAAACATTTCTAATAAATTTTAATTTGGTAAACGAGTGATGTCTTGCAATACAAGTCATACCTGACACCAGACGTCTATCACATGATCACAACTGAGCCAATGGCTCTTTTCTCTCTGTCTCTGTCTCTCTCTCTCTCTGGGATGGTGGGTGATCAGCTCTCATGCTTGGATGCTCCATCTCAGGCCACAGTGTTTGGCAGAAGTCAGTGATTTTTCAGAATGTTGGAAGGTGCCCACAACTGGCATTAGTGTATTTTTTTTGTCACTTCAAAGAACCTATGGATGGTCCTTTGCTTTTCCATTCAAGAGTAAGCTTAGGAATGCTTTGCTTCATTCTAGGTCAGGCTGCCTGCAGATATAGACTCTTTCCTCCATACCAAGAGTCCATAGACTCTTACTGCCATATTGCCAGTTACATTAAATACAGTTTATGACAAGAGTTTATTAATACTGTAGTGTAGTCAACATCCGTGCAAGCATAACCAATGGCCCCCATGCAGAAAAAGATTCCACTGAGCCAATAGACAGCAGTGATTCCCTTAGTGATAGTGAAAGTCATTCTACACAACAATCCTCCTCTCTCTCTCTTGTCTCCCTTGCATCAGCCATGAAAGTTCTCAAAGGTAAGTGCAGGTTAATTTGTTTATTTTTCTTTATATTTTGTATTTATTATTTTTCATTATATTACAATAATGTAATCATTTATATGAATATTTTGGGGTTGTGGAATGAATCCTCTGAGTTTCCATTATTTCTTATGGGGAAATTTGCTTTGATATACAAGTGCTTTGGATTACAAGCATGTTTCAGGAACGAATTATCTTCACAAACCAAGGTTTTACTGTAATTGTGTTTCATATGCATTCTCTTCTCCCCACCCCTATGGTAACCACCCCTGACACAAGTACTCACTATCTCTCATTTGAACACCTACTCTTCAGATAGCTTGGCCTCACAGTCTTCAATCTTCTTCTTTTAAATAGTCTTCTACACTAAACAAGAAGTAATCTTTGTAACCATGTATTTAGTCATACAATTCTACTTTTTATTCTAAACAAAGCCAACATCTTTGACATAATACAGAAGCTTGTTTGTGAAGACCCTTTCCAATATTGTTCTTTTTCCTTTCCCTCCTCATACCCTAGGGGACATCCTGGTATGTTCTATTCACCTTATGTCCTCCTGAACAGTGCTTAAGTATCTCATTTGTTGTCAAGCCTATACTGACTCCCTTTCAGAATAATGTAACACATTCTACTTTGGTCCCATGGTGTACTGTGCACACTTCTATCATAGCCCCTAAATTGTTTGTTTGCATGGCTCACTCTGAGAGAGACTGTAAGGTCTTTGAAGATCAAGACAGTATCTCATTAATGTTTGCTTCTCCAGTGTCTAGGACTGTGCCCACATATAACAGAGGCTCAGTAAATATAAACTGAATGAATTTTATAAATTAATAAAAGAATGACTTAAATTAAGAATCTACATGTAGATAATTATGAATATTATATAGAAATTCAAAATTATCATGGAAGTATTTAATTCTCCAGTTTTAGGTAGTCAATAAATTTATCTTAAATGCTTCAGTTAATTTTGTAACTACTGTACATATCTTATAAACTTTTCACTCTTCCAAAATTTCAGGACACTTATTACTTGAGTTTTTTTACTCTGCCCATAGAAATACATATGCTTTGAATCCTTGACTAGGATGTAAGCCAAAAACCATAGGTATACTTCCTTCCCTCCCTTGTTAACAGAGAACCATATTGTTCACACATTAACAGTCTATTTCTCCTCTTTCAAGTAAAGAATCAAATGTGAACTGATAAATGAGTTTTGGATGTTTCTTTCCAAAACTTTGCCTTTTTTTTTTTTTTTTTTTAATTTTTTTTTCCAACGTTTTTTATTTATTTTTGGGACAGAGAGAGACAGAGCATGAACGGGGGAGGGGCAGAGAGAGAGAGGGAGACACAGAATCGGAAACAGGCTCCAGGCTCCGAGCCATCAGCCCAGCGCCTGACGTGGGGCTCAGAGCCTGACGCGGGGCTCGAACTCACGGACCGTGAGATCGTGACCTGGCTGAAGTCGGACGCTTAACCGACTGCGCCACCCAGGCGCCCCAAAACTTTGCCTATTGAGCAAATACACACACAGGACTGACCCACAAAAGAGAGACAATCAAAAATTTTCAAGACATCCTCTGTTTATGTTTTATTATGTGAATATAAAGTCAATATCTCAGCCCAAGGCATTATTATATTAGAAGGTTCATGGAACTCATGAGTATATCATAGTAAAGATGTGATACCTTCCAAACTCCGAGGCTTCTATCAGAAACCTCTTCAAGAGCAGCTTTACTCTGGTTTCTGTTTTCCCTTACTTCCAACACCCCGTATCAAATCTCAGGTACTATATGGAGAGGATTCAGCATCTTTCTCAGCATAGTTGAGAAGGTTGATAGAGTTTTCCTGATCTACCAACAACCATCTTATAATTATCTAAGGAGGGAAGAAAAAATTCATGTTGACTTTCAAGCTATTATCTCATAAAGGTGATGTTCTGCCTCCTACAAGCTTCACAAAATCCATCTGAGACAAGATGGAGATCCAGGAACCCATCACCATCAAATACTTAGGGGGTATAATTTGCAGTGTGGTCTCAGGAGTATGTTTATTCTTATTACTACACAAGTTTCCTGCGTATGGATCCAACTGGGTATTAACTCATCACTTGCTAGCTCCTTTTCTTCTGAACATCCATCCCCAGGGCCCAGAGAAATAGAGACAGAGAGACAAACAACTTTTGTTCTTCTGGTAGAGACGGTATCTGTGTCTTATGTGTCCTTGTCTCATCTCCCCCAGGAACACTCAGGG
Organism: Panthera onca; assembly: GCF_046562875.1. Taxonomy (NCBI): domain Eukaryota; kingdom Metazoa; phylum Chordata; class Mammalia; order Carnivora; family Felidae; genus Panthera; species Panthera onca. The sequence continues at coordinate 157,459,241 of NC_138340.1, forward strand.
ACAATCTGGGTGGTTTGGGGTGAAGATGAGCTTGCTATAAAATCTTTACTGCTGATGTTCACAGTGAGAAGCCCCCAGGACCTGCATCAGCCTGTGTCAAGGGAACAGGGACAAGGCCTGCACCTGAAAGTCCCTCTTTCAGAGACAGTTGGAGGGGGTAAGTCCTCAGATCTTCAAAATCTCTGCCGACTTCTGTGCAATTTCCTCTAAATCTAATCCTATCTCTGAGATAAGACAAGGGCTGGTGCCACAGTGAGTAAAGGGCTTTTTTCAAAGTGCAGTAGTTGAAATAAGCTGGAGTCTGGAGGAAGGAAGGACTCCAGAAATTAGCGTCTTGAACAGGAGGTACAAGGTCAACTTAAGGGCAGGCAACTTTCTGGTCTTAAGATAGGGCTGAAATTTTCAGAGTTGGAATCATAAGCTGCCTATTGAGAATGATCATGTGTATCATGAATTGTCATTTAATAGGTGTATATGGAACATTTCAGGATTTCCCTTTCTGTCATCCCTGTGGTCATATGGTTGGTGGAATGGCAGCCAGAGAAAATGAAAGAGACAAAGTCTTGATTAAATCCCAGGATAGGCACTTTGGATGTCATTCCAAGCGTAATGCCTGTCTTCCAACCATCCACCCATCCATCCAACCATGCATTCATTCATCCATACATGCAACAAATGGGTGCTGTATTAGGAACTGTCCAAATGCAGTGGGGTGTAGGATCTATGCAGAACCAGGGAAGCAGTCCTGCAAGAGGGTAGGGTGGGGCAGCAGTAGAGGTATTACACTGTTAAGTCTTCACATGATATCCACTTGCCCTGACCCTATAAGATAAATTACTTCTATGAATGCTGGCCAGATTAGTGATGTTGCTCTGCTCATGCTCAAAAGGGAAACAGTCAGATTTTCCTGTGTAGCTTCAGAAAGTAAAAAACTTAGGGACGACTTCATTTGCTAAAGCCCCAAAACTAGTGAACACAGCGGGAAACAGACCTCCTTGAAGTGACATTTATAAATCTTATTCCCTAATTCATTTATTTATTTACTCTATTTTTTATTTTTATTTTTTTGAGAGAGGGAGGGAGACAAAGTACACTAGCAGAGGAGGGGCAGAGGGAGAGGAGAAAGAGAATCCCAAGCAGGTGGGACTTGACCTCACCACTGTGAGATCGTGATCTGAGCTGAAATCAAGAGTCAGATGCTTAACCAACTGAGCCACCCAGGAGCCCCTATTTACTCTATCATTGATTGAGCACCTGCTATGTGCAGTATACTCTGCACAAGTTATAAAATCAGCTCAAACCAAATGATAAAAAGGAAGTGGGAACAAAATTGGAAATCTAAATCAATTAGAAAGTAAAAGTATACGAGACTATGGCTATGGGACTTCCCAAATGAAACAGTCATTCTGGAAAACACATTATTCTGTGGCTGCCATCATAATAGTAAAAACATAGAGCTTGCGATCAAAGTTAAATAAAATTGTGTAAAAGTCCAAATGGTGCATGAAATCCTGTGCTCACTTGCACTACTTACCTGAATAGATTTTTCTTTCTGCTTTACAGTGGATTAAAGGAGTTGACATAATGGCTCTGGAAAGGATTGCCAGCTGAGCGAACAGACAGTAAATACGTTAAAACCCCTCTTTCTGTTAAATAAGTAACCCAGATCAGAGTTTGTTCCTCAGCAGCAGTGACTGATACAGATACTGTTGTCAGGGAATGACAGAAAATCAAACATGGGTCACAGAATTCATTCTCCTGGGATTCCCACTCAGCCCACTGACTCAGGTGTTCCTCTTCGGGCTCTTCTCCCTGTTCTATGCCTTCACCCTGCTGGGGAACAGCACCATCCTGGGGCTCATCTGGCTGGATTCCCGACTGCACACCCCCATGTACTTCTTCCTCTCCCACCTGGCTGTTGTTGACATAGCCTATGCCTCAAATAATGTCCCAAAGATGCTGGCGAACCTTCTGAACAAGGAAAAAACGATCTCCTTTGTCCCATGCATAATGCAGACCTTTTTATACATGGCTTTTGCTCACACTGAGTGTCTCATCTTAGTAATGATGTCTTATGATCGATATGTGGCGATTTGCCACCCCCTACGTTACACTGTCATCATGAACTGGAGAGTATGCATGGTTCAGGCTATCATTTCCTGGGCATGTGGCTCCCTGCTGGCCCTGGTCCATGTGGTTCTCATCCTGAGGCTGCCCTTCTGCGGGCCTCATGAAATCAACCACTTCTTCTGTGAGATCCTGTCTGTCCTCAAGCTGGCCTGCGCTGACACCTGGCTCAACCAAGTTGTCATCTTTGCTGCTTCTGTGTTTATCTTAGTCGGGCCCCTCTGCCTGGTGCTGGTGTCCTACACGTGCATCCTGTTCGCCATCCTGAGGATCCAGTCCGGGGAGGGCCGCAGAAAGGCCTTCTCCACCTGCTCCTCCCACCTCTGCGTGGTGGGGCTCTTCTTTGGAAGCGCCATTGTCATGTACATGGCCCCCAAATCCCGCCACCCTGAGGAGCAGCAGAAGATCCTTTCCTTGTTTTACAGCCTTTTCAACCCTATGCTGAACCCGCTGATCTACAGCCTGAGGAACACCGATGTCAAGGGCGCCCTGAAGAGAGTGCTGTGGTTGGAGAGATCAATGTGAGGGATGCCAGAGATGGTCTTGACGGTGGAAGAGTTGTTTTCTATGACATTTGGGGTGATGATAATACAAATGCCTTACAAAAATCTCGTGTATAAGATTTTCAATATTAAAACTATATATTGATCAGATTCTGTCCCTAAGCATGGGGTACTTCCAGACCACAAGGTGTAAGTGGAAAATCACAAAGTACAGGCCATACGAGAATTGTGTAGTGATGAAACACTGGAGCAGAGAGCCATGGACTCCTATGGCCAATCCCCAGAGCTACCTAAGATCCAGTTTCTTTTCTTTTGAGGCTTTTTTTCTCTGACATCTCCCCTTAAGTTCATCTAAGATTTCCATCTCCTTTATTGCTGTAAGTATATGCTAATAATGCCATGATCGATTCTGTATAATAGTACACCTCTAGCAAGACAGAATAAATAGTGACCTTGTTAAGCAGTCCCCTCCTAGGAAATACAGTGAGGACTGTGGGTAGAGCCAACACCCTCATCTGGAACTTAAAGTCTAAGCAGGATGACATTAGTTCTGAAAAATTATGTGCATCAGAGCCTGAGGAGTCTATTCCTGTGAAAAGCAAAGTTTAATTTTATGGGTTTTTTATATGTATATGAGAGGCAGAGAAATATCAGGATCTTTGTTTCATTTTATTTAATTATGCTCCATTTACTTTAAAAGAGTTTGTGTTTAGAATAAATATGAGACTCAGTTATTAGGGAGAGTTGCCTTGTCCAGTGTTCAGGTTACAAAGCCGGATGTAGGTAACAATTGACCATTAGGAGGTTGGCATAAAATGTCACAGAAGCAACAAACTCTTGGAGGGATTTCTTCCAAGGGAGGCCAGCAGCTTAACATGATGTTGTAAACTCACATTTAGAACCACTAGCATGACAAAGTCTGATAAAGATTTGTAGGAACCTCAACAAAATTCTAAGTGATATTATGCTCTAAGTGATATTAATCACTTATTCTAGACCCGAGTGGTCAGAATGATAAGGAAGAGCAATTTGTTTCCTTGTATCCACAAGTTTGGGACCTACGTGGCCAACAGAGTGTGACAACAGGGATTTCTTTAACACGCTCAGTGTGGCGTCTTTTGAATTCTCTTCCTCTCTACTCTGGGATATCACATGCCATTCAGGTGTGTGATATATGTGATTGTACATTATTTCCACTTTCTGTAGGTCTTTCTATTTTTTCCACATCCTCTCGTGTATCATTATCAGTCTCCCTTTTTCTTCTTGCATGAAATTAAGATGCACAGGGAAAGCTTTGTCTTCCATTTCTCCCCTAATGCACTATTTTCCTCTTGCTTCTCAAAAAGCCTGGTTGCTGACTATTCTCTTCCTTGACTATTCTGCCTGCTAGTGCATTTGGGCAAAACATTTTGTCTCTAGCCATTATCTTAGTCTCCATATATCCAGAGTATCAGGACATTGCTTGTTCTGTCCTGTTATGCTTGCTCTGCTCCCCCCCCCCAAAAAAAAACTTGCTTTGCTTCCTTCTCCTCCAAAAAAGAATAATTTGAATAAAAAAATATTGGTTCCAAATGTAACAATAAGCACTATGGAGTTACTGCATGACGTATTTTAAAGGTAGAAAGAAGAAAAACAAGCAATATTTTTTATAAAAATAATGTTTTAACTATACCTAGAAAATTACTATAGTCACTAAAATATGTATACCTTAAATTAAGGTTAAACCAAAAGAAGAAAGAGGAAGAGGTAAATATAGGATAATGTGTCTCACACAAAACATAATCCATAAGTATGAATTCAGAATGTTTCTACAAGGACCCAATAGAAAACTCAGGGGATTGCATTCATTTTTATGTGAGTTCAAAAATACTTGAGAAAAAAATAGATGAGAAAGGCCAAGCTTCTCCCTACATAACTAGTGTAGATGAATAATGAAGAGATGTCCTCCAGCAGGTCTAAAGAGTAGCTCTGACTCAAAAGGAGAAAATAAAAGCAAAACCATATTTTGTTAACAGATAACAGAAAATTCCTGAGTGTATGGGAGATTACCATTAATTGTTTCAGTATTTGAGTTATAGGACTTTATTTTTTTCTTCCAAGATTTTCTTTATTTATTTACTTATTTAAGATTATTTATTTATTTTGAGAGAGAGCATAAGTGGGGAAGGGGCAGAGAGAGAGAGAGAAAGAATCATAAGCAGGCTCTGTGTTGTCAGCACAGAGCTCGATGTGGGGCTCTCCCACAAAGCATGAGATCATGACCTGAACCAAAATCAGAAGTCAGAGGCTTAATCGACTGAGCCACCCAAGCACCCCTCTTCCAAGATTTTATTTAAATTCAAGTTAGTTAAAAAATATAAATAAATTAATTAATAAATTAATTAATTCAAGTTAGTTAACATATAGGGTAGCATTGGTTTCTGGAGTAGAATTTAGTGATTCATCACTTACATACAACACCAGGGCTCATCCCAACAAGTGCTCTCCTTAATGCCCATCACCCATATAGCCCACCCCCCACCCACTTCCCCTCTAGCAACCCTCAGTTTGTTCTCTATAGTTAAAAGTCTCTTATGGTTTGCCTCCCTCTCTGTTTTTATCTTACTTTAGTTTTCCTTCCCTATGTTCATCTGTTTTGTTTCTTAAATTCCACATATGAGTAAGATCATATGGTATTTGTCTTTCTCTGACTGACTTATTTCACTTAGAATAATACACTCTAGTTCCAACCACGTCGTTGCAAATGGCAAAATTTCATTCTTTTTTATGTCTGAGTCATATTCCATTGTATATACATCTTCTTTTTTTTTTTTTTTATATACATCTTCTTTATCCATTCATTGGTCGATGGACATTTGGGCTCTTTCCATAATTTGGCTATTGTTGATAGCACTGCTATAAACATTGGGGTGCCTGTGCCCCTTCAAATCAGTATTTTTATGTCCTTTGGATAAATATCTAGTAGTGCAATAGCTGGGTCATAGGGTAGTTCTATTTTTCACTTTTTGCGAAATCTCCATACTGTTTCCCAGAGTGGCTGCACCAGTTTACCTGATTTTTTTTTTTTTTAGCTGTTAACCTTTTTAAGTCTTTATTTCCAGTTCATGTAACATTTGTATATTAATTACATGATAAGCAGTCGTGTTTAAAAAACATATATTTTTGGCATGTGGCTTGTAGAATTTTTTAAAAAGTGATGTTAGATTTGTTTTCTTTTTCTTATGTAGAAAGCAGAGGGGTGCTATCAGAGCCTCTCCCTCATCACCATAGTGTAATATCGTTCTTATACCACAATGAAATGTATGCAGAATTGCTTTAGCTTTATTCTTTATTCAGAGGTGTTTCAAATGTACTGATGCTACCATTTCTTGACTGAATATATATATATATAAACACTCCAAAGTGTATATATGGGGGAAATTTGAGGAGGAAGTAATTCGTAAAAGATGAAGGCTGTATCTGTTTATTTTATTTATCTTCAATTTCTTACTGGTTCACTGAAATCCTCACGAGGGTGGGATGAATTTTTCTTGCTGTTCAGTGCTTTATCTTTTTCATCTGTTGTTCTGTGGTCACAGTGACCCGGGCTAGGTAGCAGACTTTCCCAAATGTATTGAGTGCAAATAAACAGGTACTTAGCAAGACCTGAAAAAAAAAAAAAAGCGCTAGTCCAGAAACGACAATGCAGTACTTTTTTTGAGTATTGGGTTGTTTGTGTTGGGCATGGTGTATGAAGGAAGTAAGCATGGAGTAACTACCTTTTCCTTGGAGGAATCCACACGGAGCGAATTACACTTAAAATAGTCTTCCAGGTTGTTGTTTGTGAGATGCAACTCTGCGTGCCTGGCTGCCCATCTTTCTCTCTCCTCCCACTGAGTGTCAGCCATCAACACGAAGCACACATTCTCTGCCCCTCTGTGCTTTAAGTTGCATGAGGGCTGGGTCTTGTCAGGAAGGCCTGTTGTTTGATAGTGTTTCTTATGACAAGGCGGTGGGTTCAGTTCTGGGTAAGGAGTTAACAAATCTATTTGGTACCACATCCAAGTCACATCCTCGTTGTGTCTCTCCCTTAATTAGTTCTCAGTAGGAATGATGTAGAAGCTTGTTCTTCAATGATAAATCTGAAAACCCCAGCATATTGTACCCAAGCTTACAGTTTAGATTAACCACATTGGGGCATTTGGATTGTTGATTTCAGTGGCCTACAGTTGCTTGTGCTGTGTGGGTAGGGAGCTCTAAGGGACACTGGGAGCCTAGACCAGGGGGAAAGGGACTTGCTCCTTCCTGTTTGCTTGCTGGTCTTGTCAGGTTGGCTCAATCTCTCTTTAGCTTGCCAGTGGCAGCTGATGTCTGTCACTGCAGCCTTTGTTTTCTGACTTCCCCAAAGTGAGTCTTCCTCCTCCCCCCAACCCCCTGGAAAACAACTGTGCAAGCTGGGGGGCCACCTCCCCTCCTCGGTAGTCTGGACCCTGATTCCTCTGACCTTCTAGATTTTAACTACACCGACCTCTGCCCTAGAGATGGCGGCTGCCCCACACAGCTCCTGCCTGTTTATCACAGAGCTCCATTTTTCCTGTCACCATTTTGTTATGTTAAATTCTCTCTGCTCCTTTTTGCTATAACCATTTTATTACATTAAATTCTCTATTGAAATAATCTATATGATTTTTCTGTTCCTATGGGATTCCCATCGGATTCAAAGAGAGGTTTATAAAACACTCTGAATTTGGGACATCACTATGAGTGATGACATCAAATATCTAGGCAGGTATGAGAGTTGAAGAACAGAAAATTACTGTAAAATATTTCTAAAATTGCCTGATGTGTTTCAAGGTGATCCAGTTATTATAGGTATGTGTGTATTACCTATACTCTGAATGAAAATGACCAAGACTTTTAGGAATTTTGTTCACTAAGTGAAGGCAAAATGATGAAGTAAAAAAAGAGTGGGCACCAGGTCAGACAATGTTAAAGTATCTCTTTAGAAAGCAAAAGAAGAGAAACATGAAAGCCAAGAGGAAGAGTGCTAAAGAAAAAACACAAATGGTAGACAGTCTAAATATCTCAGTAATTACATTGAATGAAAATAGATTACGTCCTATTTTCACATTGATATTTTTAAACCCATAAAATATAGCTTATATATTGTTTACAAAAGCAACTAAAACACAGTCACACAAAAAAATCTGGGAATAAGGGTCTTGAAGAGCATATCCCTGAACAAATATGTGATAAGTGGAAGCAACAATACAAATGATAGTTTTTTAATAGAACTATTTATTTTTAATAGTTTATTAAATATAGATTAATTTTATAAATAGTTTATTTACCTATAAATAAAAAATAAATTTGCATTCATGTTTATATAAGGCAGAAAGCATTCATTAGCATACAGAGGGTTATAATATACAAATACAGGTAAGAAGCTATCAAGACAGTGTTACAATCATAAATATGTATGTATGTGATGACATAGCTACAGTGTAGAATTAGGGGGAAAACCCCCCAAGAATTATAATGAAAAGATTTGTAAATTCAACTTGTTAGTAAAGGATTTAGCAAATGTTCTCAGAAACAAATTGATAATCCCAAAAAAAACTAGAAATACAGGCTTTGAAAAACAAAGACCCTGGGATCCAAAGACCCTGGCATCATGATCTGAGCCAAAATCAAGAGTCTAACATTCAACCAATTGAGCCACCAAAGTATCCCCTTTGTGTTTTAAAAATGAAGTTAATAATGATGAAAGTTCTGAATATCACACTTGAGATGTACAGCTCAAATGGTAGAAGAAAAGCAAATTTATACCTCAGATTACATTTATTAAAAAAATAGGACGCAAAAAGTAAGTTAAATATTCAACCCAGGAAGATGATCAAGAATTATAGGATGTAATTTATATAACAACAAACTTTATTGATAAAAATGGAGTATGAAGATCATTAAAATATAACCTAATTCTTTTTTTTAAGTTTATTTATTTATTTTGAGAGAGAGAGAGAGAGTGTGAGCATGAGTTGGGAGGAGCAGAAAAAGAGGGAGAGAGAGAATCCCAAGCAGGCTCCGAGCTGTCAGCATGGAGCCTGAGGCAGGGCTCGACCCCACAAACCCTGTGTGGTAATGACCTGAGCTGAAGTCAAGAGTTGAATGCTCCACCCACCGATTGAGCCACCAGGGCCCCTAAACCTGATTCCTTTTACAAACAAACACCACTAAAACAGATAAGACTGATGAGAGGAACAAAAGAGAAAAGGTCTATATATACAATGTTGGGAATAATAAGTTATATAACCAAAAAGTAGAGATTGAAAAGACAACTCTATGAACAAAATTTATTACAATAAAATTTAAGATTAGAAATATCACTAAAACTTCCTTATGTAGAAATAGAAAATCTAGACAGGAAATCTTCAAAAAAATTGATGACCAAAATTATCCTACAATCAGAGAACATTGAGTCATATGGTTTTAAAGGCAAATTTTACCCATCTTCAAGAAATGGCTAATTTGCAGATCATATAAAACCTTTTTGAGAACAGAAAAAGAGGGACAAGTGTCTAGTTCATTTTACAAGGCTAATATGACATTGGCAGCAAAACTGCCAAAGGATAGTAGAAGAAAAGTAATTTATTGAATAAATCTCAAAAGGTAAAATAAATACAAAAAATCTTAAATAATCAGTAAACCAAACTGTATATTCAGTATCAAACAAAAGATATTTTTCATATAAAAAGAACTTAAGGCAAAAACATTTTTTTTTGAGAAAAATAGGACCCTTCTATGCTAGTAGATTTAAAAAAGGAGGAAAAGTAGTAATTTTGTATGTTTAATAAATTGGAACAAAATACAGGTAATGATGAGTGTTTCTCTCTAGGCACCAGATGCCCTTGGATATTATCAGTAGGAGGGGTAGCATCTTTCCAGCATGTCAGGGTGCAAGCTGGATGCTGGTCACCAGTAAGCCTCTCCCTGAACAGGTGTGATGGAGAGAAGCCCATTTCAGATCTATGGCAGGTCAGTGCTCTCAGGTTAAAAAATAATCAGTCTGTTGATAATTTTCTTAGTTGGCATGTACATTAAAATAACTTTAACTTAGGAATTATATTTTACCCTGTTTATATTTGTGTATAAGAGTTGATTCAGATAAAAGAACAAAATAAATTTAAATTACAAAGTCACTATTAAATTGACTCTTGTATTCCCCAGAATTATAAGATGCGGTCAGTTAATTTCCATTTTAAGAAGAGAGAAAATGGTGGCTACCTAGGGAAGACCTAGGGGGACCTTGGTTTTCCAGTCCCCTTGAGCTCAGAATCTCTGGAAATTAAAAAATAGAGATTGTTTCCTGCTGAGAGTTTTCCTTCCCTTTCTGCACTCCAGGTAAATCCTACAAAACAGGACTTAACAAGTCCCATTGGGATACCTTATCCTATTTCCAACTCCTTAACATGTTCCTCATAGCTTCTATAGGTCCTGCTACCTGGTCTTACTTTATAAATTGTATTCCTTGTGGTGATTTGATGAAAAAAAAAAAAAAAAGGATGCATGGTCCATCAGATCAGGTGTGGTATAAAACTTAGCCAACACCAGCGAGCATGGGGAAAATATGAGTTTCATCTGTCCTAAATACCACTTAATCTATTTGGCGGTTTAAGGATGTGGCGGGGGAGGGGGGGCATTGGAGTTTTTGAAACCGAAATAAAACAAGCTTGTAGTAATTGTGATGTATGAAGGAGCCTGGAAGGCATTCTAATGCGTCTCACATTTAGGATCACGGGCTCCACAATGAGTGAAGAAATCCGCAACAGCAGTATTTTGTCAAGAACATCCTTCTAGAGAAACCAGAGGTAAGTACAGCGAGACCCCCCCTTCCCCGGGAGCAGCAGACAGCGGTGTGACGGACAGGTGTTCATCTCTCCCTACACCGAACACTCAGAAGCATCTTGAGAGGTGGGTGAGCTGAGCAGAGATTAAATCCTCTCTTCTGAAAGAGATTCCTTTGCCCCTGTGGAGAAGTTTTTCTCTTGCAAGAGATCATGGGAAGAAACGAATTTCAGCATTAACTTACAGATGCCATTTACTTTTTTGGGGTGCTTTCACTTCACCCAACTTCTATTGAGTTTGTCATCTCATTTTTAGCTGTGAATCTGAGCCAAGTTTATTACCTAGTCTTTGTTCACTACACAATTTCGAACAGGCTGTACTGAGCAATCATATTTCAAAATACAATTGCTATTGCCTGTCAATGCCAAATTTCTGCTATTGATAGCCTTAGCTAATAGGATAATTTAGATACACCTAATATGTATCATTTCCTCTCCTGCATGTAGTGTTGTTTATTTAAAAAAATTTTTTTTAACATTTATTCATTATTTTTGAGAGACAGAAAGAGACAGAACGTCAGCAGAGGAGGGACAGAGAGCAGGAGACACAGAATCTGAAGGAGGCTCCAGGCTCTGAGCTATCAACACAGAGCCGATGCGAGGCTAGAACCCATGAACTGCGAGATCATGACCTGAGCTGAAATCAGAAGTCCAAAGCCTAACGGACTGAGCCACCCAGGTACCCCGTGTTTCTTGTTTAAATTATAACAGCTGTTTGAGAGATTTTCTTGCAAACCTTTCTATTGCCTCATGAACTTAAGGAGTAAGAACTTAAGTAAGTAAGAACTTAAGTAAGAACTTAAGTAAGCACCAAAAAATGAGTTTGTTACAGAAGAAGTGTGTCCTGAAGGTTTTCTTTTTGAAGGTGAAATTTCTTGTGGTGAGTTATTTAAATATAAGAATTACCATCTTTGTGGATGTTTTTAGCAGTCCTGTCATTCCAATCAGGTTAGATACACCAGCAGACAGGAACTGTCTTATATGCCCTCAGCTGAGACACGTAGCAGGACATATGGTATGTTTAGTAAATATCTGTGAATTTTATATTTTGTCTTTTAGCTACTTGTAGGTAGGAGGAAAATTGGCCCTCCTACTCTGGTTTATTGTGTGCCTTCATCATATGAAATTTTAGAAACAGCATTGTTATCTCCATTGACTCCAAATATTGCAAGAAAGTCAAAGTGGAAATGGCTAACACTTTTCTACACATTTAGGGCCAAGGAATCCTATAGTTGGAAGGGACGTTAGCATTCTTCTGGGTCAACTTCTCACATAACACAGGAATCCCATCTTGAATAGATGGTTAATCAATTTCTGATTTCAAACATTCACTGACCTAAAGTTCAGCTCTAATAAAACAACCAGCTTCCAAGGAGATTCTTATTTTTTGAACTAAGATAAAATCATCCTTCAATAATTTCTGTTCTGAATTCTGATTTTGTCTTTAAAGCAGGACAAAAGTTTACTCACTTTTGTTTATGAAAGCTTTCAAATACTAACTTAACAGAAAAGTGGATGGGGAACTGGTAGGAACTCAATTACGAGTTTTTCTAGGATTCTTATTTTGGTGAAATTCAGATGGATTCTGGACTGAAGATATGGAGTCAGACAGGCAAGAAAACAGGAGGAATGGCTTAAAAGTTACAATGATTCCAACTTCAGAGCACCCACTGTGTGGTGAAAGATTTTTTTTTAATTTACTAAGCCACAAAAAATGAAAGATTCATGATAAATAATAATTATCTTTTCACATAGAGTTAAGAAGCTTTAAAATATGTTACTAATACTATGAATACGAATCTATAGTTAGGGCTCTTGCTCTAGCCTTGGATAGGGACAGTACTTTTTAAGTCCTAGGCTACGATCCACCATGAAATCATTCAACTGACATTTCAAAAAAAAATTTTTAAGTCTATTTATTTTGAGAGAGACAGAACACAAGTGGTGCAGGGGCGGAGAGAGAAGGAGAGAGAGAGAATCCCAAGCAGGCTCCATGTGGTCAGTGCTCAGAGCCTGATGTGGGGTCGTGAAACTGTGAGATCATGACCTGAGCTGAAATTAAGAGTCAGACACTGAACTGACTGAGCCACCCAGGAACCCCCTAACCAAAATTCTTACTAAATAATGGAATAGAATAATATAGAAAACACACTGCACGTAATAAGGACTCAAGAGTCCTTAAATTAGTGTAGGAATATAGATAGGTAGGTAGATAGATACAGAATGTAAATATAACATAGAGTATAAGAGGGGTGGTGGGGTAACATCCTGATAATGAGATAGCACAATCAGAATAGAACATCGTGGGTACAAGAGTCAAAAGACAAAGGTCTCCATTTGAAACCTGGCCAGAGTTGTTGCAAACAGCCTGCCATTCTCTCACTTTGTTCAAGATTATGCTGTCAGTGAAGATCACAAGGCTAACAAATAATTTATATATTGAAGGCAAAAACTCATGAGAAAACCTGATGGAAGCTTTTCTGACATTCACCTTATCCTTCTTCCCATCCTCATATTCTAGATATATTCTAGCTAAGAGACATCAGTACAAATTCACACGTATGGAGATACGCATACTGCAATCTGAGAATATGCATGGGCAAACCTCTGATAGAATCATTCCAAACTGAGGAAAGTACCCGCTCCTATGAAGACCACTTAAGTATTAACATTTGAACCGTGATGAAAGTTGGTTTGGAAAGAAACATAAGATTTACTGAATACTATTAATTTTTTTAAACATTTATTTATTATTGAGAGACAGAGAGACACAGAGCATGAGCAGGGGAGGGCCAGAGAGAGGGGGAGATGCAGAATCTGAAGCAGGCTACAGGCTCTGAGCTATTAGCACAGAGCCCGACGCAGGGCTCGAACCCACAAACTGTGAGATCATGACCTGAGCCGAAGCCGGTCACTTAACCAACTGAGCCACCCAGGCATCTCAGATTTACTGAATATTTTAACAGAATATTAGCATTTAGCTTATTGAAGTGAAAAAATTTCCTTCTGTTTCATTTGGAATGCATAATTTTCACTTAGTAAGTAACTAATAGGACAAAAGCATCCTTGAAGATATTTTCTTAGGAAATAAACAACGACAAACACAGATCCATCATGTTTAAACCCTTCCCTCAGGCATTCAGGCTTGGTGAGCCCCACTGTCTCACACAGAAATGGGGAGAAATGAGACCTCTGTCACAGAGTTCATCCTACTGGGATTTCCTCTCAACTCAAGGATTCAGATGCTTCTCTTTGGGCTCTTCTCCCTGTTCTATGCCTTCACCCTGCTGGGGAACGGGCTCATCCTGAGACTCATCTGGCTGGACTCCAGACTGCACACCCCCATGTACTTCTTCCTCTCCCACCTGGCCATCGTCGACATAGCCTATGCCTGCAACACGGTGCCCCAGATGCTGGTAAACCTCGTGAATTCAGACAAGCCCATCTCCTTTGCTGGCTGCATGACACAAACCTTTCTGTTCTTGAGTTTTGCTCATACTGAATGTCTTCTCCTGGTGGTGATGTCCTATGATCGGTATGTGGCCATCTGCCACCCGCTCCGATATTCTGTCATCATGAGCTGGAGAGTCTGCATCGCCCTGGCATTGACTTCCTGGATTTTAGGAGTTCTCCTAGCCCTAGTACATCTAGTGTTACTCATACCATTGCCCTTCTGTGGACCCCAGAAAGTTAACCACTTTTTTTGTGAAATTATAGCTGTCCTCAAACTTGCCTGTGCAGATACCCACATTAATGAGACTATGGTTTTGGCTGGGGCAGTATCTGTGTTGGTAGGACCATTCTCCTCCATTGTGATATCTTACATTTATATTTTATGTGCCATCCTAAAGATTCAATCAGGGGAGGGGCGCCAGAAAGCCTTCTCCACCTGTTCATCCCACCTTTGTGTGGTTGGACTCTTTTATGGCACAGCCATTATAATGTATGTTGGGCCCCATAATGGGAACCCCAAGGAGCAGAAGAAATATCTCCTCCTGTTCCACAGCCTTTTCAATCCCATGCTCAATCCTCTCATCTATAGTCTGAGGAACAAAGAAGTCAAAGCTGCTCTGAAGAGGATGCTTGAAAAAGAGCGAACTTCATGAAAATCTGTAGAATAATAAAATAACTGAGTTTAAAGGGACCCGAGAAATCATCTCATCCAATATTTACCAGGATTCATAAACATGCTCAAGGGCATCCTTTTCATCTTCACACTTTCCTAGCTCCCAAGAAAGCTCATTCTACTTTCCTCCCTCTGGCATCGCAAGTCAATGCTACACAAGAAAATGAAAATAACTTCTGACCAGCTGAATAGTGGACATACTTGTAATATAATTATATTAAATATTCTGAATGAATGGAAATAAATTTGTATATTTTTATGCCATCAGGACTCAGAGACAACATTTTATAAAATAAAGGAAGGTATTGGCAGAATGTCTAAGATACAGCAATTAGCAGAGATTGATACATAGTAATTTCAATATTTGAAATCCAGCAGTTGTCTACTCTTTCAAAAATAGTTCTGCAATTAAAATACAATTCCTGTATAAATTCCCGTGATAGTAATGCTTTCTAAGGCATAATCAATTTAAGTTAGGAAGAGCATGAGCCATGGCTTCATGGGATAGAGAATGAAAAATATAACTGTGACGCCACGACCAACAAGAAAAACACAAAAGATGTCTGGCTAGTAAATATAAGGACACGGTAAGAACTTGGGCAGTATAATCCTGAACCATATTCCAAAAGTTATGGTTATTCTGAAAGATCAAGTCAGGTACTTGGGAAGCAAATGTTATGCAAGTTGGTTTGTGGCCCTTAATCATACATACCATGTAGTAAGGTTTCATTGTCTGACAAGCAAGTAATTAGCTGTCTTGGACTGAGTTATGTTCACTCAAAATTAATATGTTGAAGTCATGGCATTGTAATACTTCAAAGGGGGATGTTTTGGAGATCGGGTTTTATGGAGGTAATTATATCAGTGTGAGGTGTTTAAAGTAAGCCTATCCCAACAGAGCTGATGTCCTTATAAGAAGAGATTAGGACACAGATATAAACATGTGAAGACACAGGGAGAAGCCTGCCATCGACAAGCCAGGAAGAGAGACCTTGGCAGGAATCAACCCTGTCCACACTGAAATCTCAGACTACTCACCCTCTAGAACTGTGAGAAAATAAACTATTGTTTATGCAGACCAGTGTGTGATAGTTTAATATGGCAGCCCTAGAAAACTAATATATTATCTCAGAGGTAGAACAGAGAATCAAATGAATATAATTAGCAGAGGGCCAAACATTGTCAAGTACAAGTCAGTTACCAAAGATAACATTTAAGCAGCTACTGGAAAATTCTCCGCTATGGGAAAAAAATGACAAACAGTTTATTTCAAGTCTGGAAAGTAAAATCTTTTTTCTTAATTGTAAAAGTCTTTTATTGAGGTCTTTGGAAAAAATAAATCTATAGTATCATTGTATGAAAGTAATATTAGATATTTTCAGGTTAATTTTCACTTAGTGAAAGCACAATGATCACAGGAAAATTATTTATAAATTTGCCCAAGCAATGCATTTTTATGAGACTCTCTCAAAGAATCATATAAGCAAAATGTATCTTAAAAATTAATTAAAGCTGTGTGAAAATAAATACCATTATGGACAATATGGATATATGTGATCATATATATATTAATATGTTAACATAGTATTAATATATATACTTATTTATATATATTCCTTCAAAAAATATAAGCACTGGTCAACAGAAATAATGTAGCAAGGATCTCCAAAAATCTTCTGCTCCATAAAGAAAAAAGTACTCTGACAAATTGGTATAAATTGACTGTTTAAGAACTCTGGGGGGAAAAAAGAGGCAACAATCTGGGGAGTGTTTATGCAAGAAACACTGCTGACCTTGTTAAGAACAGTGAGTTTTGGGATGGTTCAACTTGCTGTGTTTCCATCACTTTCTCCCCAGCTCTGCAGAATCCTCGAAAAGCAACAGCCCTACACTCATAGTGGAAATCAGCATCTCTGCAGCCTCTGGAGAGGGAGAATAAGGTTTAAGCAATATAAGAGCAAAGAAGTAAATAAATCTCTAGTATCATTCTACAAAACTAATTTTGGGTTAATTTTCACTTTATGAAAGCATGATGATCACAGGAAGGTTATTTATAAACCATTGAAATTAAGTTGATTTAACCTAAACCATATTATTATAAATTAAAATGCTGATCATAAGCCCAAGGGGCAGCCACTAAGAAAATAACTCAAAAAATATACAGTGCACTACAAAATATTTGACAAAAAGGGGCCGGTAATGAAAGAATGAGCAGAGGAACAAAACATCATAACATCTAATATGACAGCAAATAACAGTTAAAGTATAAATGGTAATGTTAGGATTAGAATTTAGGCAGACCATGAATCCTGTACTCTTAAACTCTAATCCAAATTGTAGAATTAAGACTAAATTTTGTCAACCTCTGAGAATACAATGAGCACTTTACATGTTTAATTAACAATGTAAAGATATATATAAAGTAATATTGATCACCAAAGAGAGGGAAGAGAAGAGAGAAAGAGAACAGAAGGGATAGGTATATAGAAGTGCATTTTTAAATGTATTCTATGAAACAGTCTCTACATAAAGCAGGCACTCTCAACGACAGAGAGAAGGCATGAGAGGGAAGCTTACAATTGGAGTCTTGTCAGTACCTTTAATGATGATGGATTTACTCTCTTGAGATAGGAGGTCAGTGGCACTGCTGATTCACAGGGATGTGTACTAGGCAAACATTCAGTCCAGAACACTGTATTTGGGAAGAGGCCTGGCAGGACATTTTAATTTAAGTGTTATCAGCATGTAAAATCCTTGGGACCAAGGAGGCACCATAGAAAGTGGTCAGAAAATAGATACAAAGAACAAACCTTGAAAAATGCCAGTGTTCATAGACATGGGAAATGAAGAGAAACCAGCCAAGGAGACAGAGAAGGAAGAGCCAGAAAAGTAGAAGGACCACTGGTTGGGGTGGGAGGAGGCAGAATATCATGATAGTCAAGGGAAAGGAGTGTTTCAAAGAGGGAGCAATGGACTGTGTTAAATGCTGCTGGCAGGTCAAGTCAGATAAGGATAGAGAACCGGTCGTTGGGTTTAGCAAAGTCAAGATAATTGGTGAGAAAAACGGTCTCACATTTGACTATAGATATGTTTAAAGGAACAGGAGCAAAGGCATTTGAGACAAATGGCGGGAGAACAGTTCTTGAGTAGGCGGGAGGGCTGGATTCCTGGCCTAAGTGGCGGACTGTCCTTCATGACGGACTACCCAGTAACTTTGCAGTAACAGCCGAGGAGCTGGGAAGAAGTGCAGGTCCAGGAACTCCGTCAATGTGTTAGGGTTGTGCAAGTTCTTGTTTGATTCTTTTGTGTCCTCAGTCACTGTCAGTCAGTAGCTGGGACTGTTGAGTGGGAGGACTCATGGGAGGCTTAAAGAGAGAAAATATGGGGGAAAAATCACCTGGCGAGGAGACTAGAGAAACAGGAAACAGGAAGCGCTCTGGTAGCATCAAGGGTCAAATTGATGTGAATTCTCATGAATTTAAAGGGGTCTGAGTCGTCTGGGTTTTGTGTTTTCCTCCAGATGTGTGGAGGTGGACAGAGACATTCATTGTTGAAATTCAGTCTAACACCTAAAGGCTTAGCACAGAGACACTAAAATTACCTCCCTAAAGTGTGTGATGGAAAAATAAATGTTAAAAAAAGGAAGAAATATTTAGGGAGTGGCTTGCAATCAAAGGAAGACAAGAAAGCACGGAGGGAATAAGGTTCAATCTCTGTGAGTTTCCATGTAAAACTAAGTATTTGCAATGGGAATTTTTTATAATTCACTTTACAGTAATACTATTCAGCAAAGATTGTTCACTCCCTGGGGAGGATCTAGTCCTTTGACTATAGGTGCTTCTTTAACAAGCCCCCGGGGAGTGGGGGGCACACTTACACCATAACATTTAAACCATTCCAAAACGGGACATGGAACCAGGCACACTTGAAGATCAAGTACATAAGACGTCCAAATACTTGAGGCTTGTACTGTGTGACGTAAGCCATGAAATATGACTTGTATCTGCTACATTTCAGGCCAAGGTCCTCCTGAGTAGGATCACTCATGCCATTCTCCCTGAGTTCTCACTTTTCTGCATAAATAGGTGCACACACACATACCCACACGGATGACAAAGCTGGAGAACTCTGGGCAGGTTTTACACTAGTCTGTAGGGAAGACAATGTGTGAAGACGCTTTGTAATGTGTTCCCTGGATGCACAGGTATGCCTCTGTGAATTGGGGTGGTTGTAGGTGATCAGAGTACAACACCCTCATATCCAGATGTGTCTTGAACACTCCTGAGTACTGTCCTCTTGGTCAAGGTAGAAAGGATATCTGTGTCTCCTCATCCACCAAACCTGCTCCAGGGAGTCGGCGACTCATTCCCCCATCTCTGTGAGTTTTCCTGTACATTCAAGCCCAGTTTAAGAGCTACACCAGAAATAGCATTCCCCTTTGTACAAATCATTATATATAAAGCTGGTTGATGGTTAACACAAGAGCAAGCCAGAAGGCTGGCAGAAATCGTCAGGTTTAAAAAGAAGGAACAGTCTCCTTTGTGAAGACCTCTTTCTCCCACTATGTTGTGGGGTGGGGGGGTGTCCTCACAGTATCACCTGGCATTCATGCTGTCACAACCCCTCCCCAGTCACACCTATGGGAAGTCACACCTGATGGAATTAGATGTCTGTGACTCATGGTATCAAACAGAAAGGAGCCTAAGAAGGATCTAATCCTTTAGCCTCCTTTTATAATTGGAGAAGATGAAGCCAGA
Source organism: Panthera onca (assembly GCF_046562875.1). Classification (NCBI taxonomy): domain Eukaryota; kingdom Metazoa; phylum Chordata; class Mammalia; order Carnivora; family Felidae; genus Panthera; species Panthera onca. Next base: position 157,478,637 of record NC_138340.1, read on the forward strand.
GATCTTCTGCAATTTTCCTTGACCTGTCATTTCTTCCCCAACTGAACTACCTGCTCCTACTACAGCTTAGAGATATTTTCCAACCAGGAAAGTGAGAACACTGGGGCTTCTTTTATAAGCCTCCCAGGAGGGAGGTGTTGGTCAGTGGCAGGGACACATCCTATACCTATTGGACAAAGTTCCATTATTATTTTTTCTTTATCAGTGAAGCTGGGAGAGGTGCCTGATTCGCTTATTCTTATTTGGCGTTCCAGGCTTACTGTTCAGGGATGGGAGTCCTCATCCTAGGGAAACTCTTTGTCAGATCCTAGAATGGAATTATGTGACCACTATTGTCACTTAGTAAAGTTTAGAGGAAAGTACAGCTCATGGAAATGTGGTAAAAGCCACTACTACTAAACGATTTCACCTCTGTTCTGTGTCTGGCACCATGTTCAGTGACAACATTTGCTTTATAAAATTTAAAGAATTTAAATGAGCTCTTTATTAAGTCACTTTTGAGAATTGCTTCTTTTTTAATTTTTAAAGTTTATTTCTATTTTTTTTTTTTTTTTTGTGAGAGTGCACATGTGAGCTGGGGAGAAGGGCAGAGGGAGAGAGAGAAAGAATCTTAAGCAGACTCTACACTCAGTGTGCAGCCCAACACAGGGCTGGATCCCATACCCTGGGATCATGACCTCAGCCAAAGTCAACACTCGGACATTCAACCAACTGAGCCACCCAAGGGTCCCAAAAAGTGTTTTTTTTTTTTTTTTTTCAAACAAAGCCAAAATGTGTTGTTCTTAAATTTTAAAAATGCAAAAAGAAAAAAAGTAAGAGAATCCACATCAGTGTGTTTAATATTGTAATGAGAAAATCTTTTCTTTGGATTCTGTGTAAGAAATATCTGCAGCTCTAAGATCCTCTAATTTGTATTCTGGCAAGTTTGTTCTCCCCTTTCACATTTAGATCCAAAACCTACCTGGAGTTTATTTTGTGTATTAGGTGTAGTAGGGGCCATGTTTTAATTTTGTTCCACGTGGATAGTTAACTGACCTGGCATCATGTATCACAAATACCAGTGCCACCTTTGCTGTAGATCATATGAGTGCACTTGAATGTGCATGCATGAGTGTGTGTGTGTGTGTTTCCGAATTTCTGAGTCAATCAAGTTGTTCCATTGATCTGTTTGTTTTGCCCAATACCACATTGACTTAATCACTGTGACTTTGTGATAAGTATTGGTAGTTGATAGACTAACTCCTTTTACCTCATTCTTCCTTCTCAAGATTCCCATGGCTATCCTTGACCTTTTGCATTTTCATATAACATTTACAATAAGATTATTAATTTCCACATGTAAAAAAAAACCTGCTGGGATTCCGATTTGAATTTCGTTGAAGGTATAGATCAGTTTGGAGAGATTTGGAACTTTACAAATTTTCCAATCTATAAACACACACACACACACACACACACACACACACACACACACATCCTTCATTTTGTGCATTGACCTTGAATTCAGAGTTTTACAAAATCACTCATTGATTTCAATAATTTATCTATAAATTTTTAAAAATGTTCTACATACATAATTGTGTTTTTGTGAATAATGACATTTTATATTCTCCATTTTAATTCTTATGCCCTTTGTTTTTTCTTTTCTGCTTTATTTCTGGCTAGTTATAGAGTCAGTGCTAACTAGACATTAGTGTAAGTGGAGCACAGTAAGCTTGTTTCCTAGCTCAGAGAAAAAGCTTTTACTATTTCATTAATTAGGTATAATATTTCTATAGGTTTTGTAAATACTCTCTCTCAGATTAAGGTCCTTTTCTTTTTATTACTTATTTTTTGAGAAGGGGGGAGAAGGGGCAGAGAGAGGGAAAGAGAATACCAAGCAGGTTCTGTGCTGTCAGCACAGAGCCCCATGTGGGCCTTGATCTTACAAACTGTGAGATTATGACCTGAGCTGAAATCAAGTCAGATGCTTAACTGACTGAGCCGCCCAGATTCCCCTAAAGTTCTTTTCTATTTGAAGTTTGCTAAGTCTTTTTTTAGGAAATGGGTCCTGAATTTTATCTTGTTGGTGGATTTTTTTTCCCAATTAGTATTGTACAGTATCTCCTCTGTGCCAATAGATGCTTTGGAATGGTATTACGTATTTATGTGGCCAAGGACTTGTTTTGTCATTTTTCTCTTTTTTCCCCTTTTTTTCACTTAATTTTTTAGCCTTTGTGTATGTTTGTGTGTGAGAGAGAGACAGAGAGACACAGAGAGAGTTTGATTTATGTTTGAGTGGTTTAGGTATGATTCTTGAAGGGTTTTGTAACTTGTTTTTCTGATTTCCATCTAATATGATTAACTCTGTCTTTTAGTGACATATTTACATGTAATGTGATAATATATATATATACATTGATTAATGCCAGCTTATTTTGTGTTTTCAATCAAAATTTTATTTGTTTCTTTCTCCTTTTTTCCCTTCTGCCTGCTGCTGGATTGATAATGTTTTTAATCTATTTTATTTGCCTTATAATTTTGGAAACTGTAGATTTTATGTCTGTTTTTGATGATTTTCATTAATTGGTAATATCCAAGTTTAATAAATTATTCTAAAAAATTTAAAGCCATTGGGGTTTCAATTCTTATCAAGAATCTCAGCACTTGCCACTTATCAAACATCCCTTCCTTGTTTAGTTAGTATTTTTAAAAGATTTCATCTCACCTCTTCAAAATACCAAAATAATTATTTTATAACCCACAGGCTATAAAATTTACCAGCATAATTTTTCAAGTGCTGTGTCAATATTGTTTGTGTATTTTGATTTACCTCTAGTTCGCTTTTATTCTTCCTGAGGAATATACTTTAATAGTGTACTAGGAAGGATCTGTAGGTATCAATACCCTTCTTATTTGTATATCCAATAATGCGTCACTTTGCTCTCATTCATTAGAGAGAGTTCTTGAAGATACAAAATTTTGGAACATCAGCTTACCTCTTTGGCACATTAAAGGCAGTAGCTTATGTCTTCAGACCCTTTCCTGCCGTCAGCGGCCATTGAATTGTCGTTCCTATGTATTTCATTGTTTTTACCTTTGGTAACTCTTAGTACTTCCTCTTAATCCTGGAAAAAGTAAATGATAAAACAGTCTAACAAAAGTTGCTGAAGACACAAATGAAATTATTGCTGCTATGACAAAATCATGAAACCTGTGAATGAAATAAAAAGAGCACTATAATGAATCAAGAACAATGTGTATGGTAAGAATCACCTTTAAAGTCTTAGGAAGGAAAAGTAAAGTCATTTACATTTTTAAAAAATTAGGTAGATGGGATAAATGTTAACCTGGTGTCAGTCATAGAGTAAACGTACAATTAGGGCATAGTTATGAAAAAATCTATCACGTGGTGAAGAGAAAAAGAAAAACAATCTGAAAGGATTTTGGAAGGGACATAAGTTGATTGACTACACATCGATTGAATAAAAGACCCACAGGGTCTAGATACAGTGAAATGTAGGCAATGGAGGAAAGACGACAGTTGGAGAGATAATTGTTAAGAACTTGCAATCACTGGGAATTTTTATTTATCCTATTCTGTTATCAGAATACATTTTTTTATCTGAAGATTCACATATACTTCAGTAATGAAAAATACCTCATTTTGCTTGACTGTACATTTAATTTTTGCACTCCTTAAGTGGAATGCATTTTTTTTTTTTTTATCATTTAAGGATTTAGGTCTAGTTTGAATTTTTGAGTTCTATTTTGAGTTGATTTTGTGAAATCTCTTCAAGTATTATATCTTCACTGTTCTCTCCATTCTTTTGCTCTGGAAACTTTATCACGTCTAAGTTTAGCTGCTCAGTCGATTAATCATGTCTCAAGACTGCACCTTCAAAATGGTACCCCTTTGTTTGTCTGTATTAACATCTGGGAGGGTTCTTAAATGTGACCTTCCAATGCACTATTTCTCTCTTTAATGTGAGGTCTGGAAATGATCTTCCTTATTGGTTACAAAATGATGTGGCATCATGTCTTATTTCAAATGTGTGTGCTTGATCCATTTTATACACTCTTTTTTTATGGCTACCTTATTCATTTTTCTTAATTTATCAAGCATTTTAGTAATTGTTATGCCTTTATTAATTTATTGGAGCATCCTAACCATTCTTGGAGTCTTTGGGAGATTGTGCCATAGCTTTATTAAATCTTGAGTGAATTCCAAGTTCCAAATGTTTACTTTGTTTTTCCTATTTAGCAGGACTTATTTTTCCCAAAATAAGTGTTTAGGCACACCTGCTGAGTGAAAGATTTTTTTTAGCATGATTTTTTGCTTTTTCCACCTTTTCTTTCTCTCTGTCTTGTAATTTTGAATTTTTGTTATTCTTCACCCCAGCTCCATGAGCCCTGCATATACAATATATAAAATGTAATATGTAATATAATAGTGTCTCAGGCTCTGGTGATCTAATGAGAGACCCAGGAAGCATATTGTCTTCTTTGTAGTCACCTTATCCAGCAGCCCAATAGCTGTTTTAAACTTCTTTTTATATCCAAGCCCTTAGGATTGAGCGATTATATTAGTATATTCCATCTCCCAAAACTTGCCTTGACTCTGTAAGAGCTGAGTTCCGGGTGTAACTTTCTGCCTTCACACTTGGAACATACATGTTTCTGATTCATTTCTGGCATTGTGGGAATGACCTCATTTTAAACTCTGGATATCTATTTGGGGGGTTGTATTTTATATTTTGATTTCTCATCTTCATGTGTTTGAAGTAGAGGAAGGCTGAGGAACCCCTCTTGAGCACAGGTCTTTCTTCTTAACTAAATATACAACCAATAGTGTAAATGCAATGATAACATTGTTAGTGTCTGTTATTATTGTTAATAGTATTTCTGGGAGAAAATAGAAATTAGTGGAAGTGGAGGTAAATGGAAGAGAATCTGACTCTATCTCCTTATTAGCTGCAGCTGATTATTGCTTACAGTGAATTTCAAGAAATGACATTTCTTCTATTTGTTAAACAGTAGCCAGAGACTCCAATTTTTATGTGAAGCCTACTAATTTTTAATATCGGTAAATAACTAAATTTGTTAAATGTCTCCAAAAGCCAAATGGACAGGTCAACACCACAGACTTTGGACTGGATTGGATCCATGAATTACTGATTTGTGGCCCCTGCATAAATTCTCACTCTGTATGAACAGATCATTCCTTTCTCCTTTTCTACCCCTCAGCTCCAAAACTCCTGTCCTACGTGTGGCATTGTGTCTGTGTGTCAAAAGAACATGGGAAGCAATCAGACATGGATCACAGAAGTCATCCTGCTGGGATTCCGGGTTGACCCCAAACTTGAACTTTTCCTCTTTGGGTTCTTCTTGCTATTCTATAGCCTCACGCTGATGGGAAATGGGATGGTCCTGGGGCTCATCTGCTGGGATTCTACACTGCACACCCCCATGTACTTCTTCCTCTCAAACCTGGCCATTGTCGACATGTCCTATGCCTCAAGCATTGTCCCCAAGATGCTGGCAAATCTTACAATGCAGAAGAAAACCATCTCCTTTGCTCCATGCCTACTTCAGACTTTTTTGTATTTGGCACTTGCTGTCACAGAGTGTACGAGTTTGGTGGTAATGTCCTATGATAGGTATGTGGCCATCTGTCACCCCCTACATTACGCTGTCATCATGAGCTGGAGAGTGTGCACTATCCTGGCTGCCACTTGCTGGATATTCAGCTTCCTCTTGGCTCTGGTCCATATTACTCTCATCCTGAGGTTGCCCTTTTGTGGGCCACAAACAATCGACCACTTTTTCTGTCAAATCATGTCAGTATTCAAATTGGCCTGTGCTGACACTAGACTCAACCAAACTGTTCTCTTTGTGGGCTCTGTGTTTGTTTTAGTCGGGCCCCTCTGCCTGGTGCTGGTGTCCTACACGTGCATCCTGTTCGCCATCCTGAGGATCCAGTCCTCGGAGAGCCAAAGAAAGGCCTTCTCCACCTGCTCCTCCCACCTCTGCGTGGTGGGGCTCTTCTTTGGAAGCGCCATTGTCATGTACATGGCCCCCAAATCCCGCCATTCTCAAGAACAAAGAAAGATACTATCATTGTTTTACAGCCTTTTCAACCCTATGCTAAACCCGCTGATCTACAGCTTGAGGAATGCTGAGGTGAAGGGTGCCCTGAGGAGATTTCTGAGGAAGAAGACATCAGTGTGAGAGGTGGTTTGGAGTATTCCAAGCCTGTGGGTTTTCCTCATGGTTCTGGGTCCTTGAATGCACTTTTGAGTCCCTTAATTTAACAAACTCAGTAGTCTTTATCTTTGGATTTCTTATAAAATGAGAATATAAATACTCTTACCATTTAAGCCATTAATACAAAACCTGAGATAAACATTATGAAACAGAAAATTGTAGTCTAGTCCTATTTATGAACAGAGATGCAAATATCTTAAAGAAAATATTAGTAAAATAAGTCCACAAAATAATATTACATTTTGATAAAGTTTTTATCTTCCAAATGCAAGAATTGCCTAACATTAAAACAATGAAAATAATTCACCGCATTAAAAAGATATATATCAGTAGATCCAAGAAAGTGTTTGACAAAATTCAACATCAATTCATGATAAAACTCTTTAAACCTAGTATAACAGTAAGTATTCCTAAGAGGATCTACCAAAAAACAAAAGAACACATATAATAGATATCATTCTTACTGCTGAAATGCTAGCACCTTTCCCTGTAAGATAAAAAATAAGATAAAGATGTAGACTATCACCACTTGTTTTCCGTGCTTTAACCTTTTTACTAGAGACCCTAACCGGCACAGTTAGACAAAAAGGAGAAATACATGTGCACACACACACACACTTGCAGAGGAATAAACAGACTGTGATTATATACAAGTGACATGATTATAGATGTAGGAAATCCAAAGAAATCTTTTGATATATTATTAAAATTATAAGAAACTTCAGCAAAGTAGCTTGATACAAAATCAATACAACGATCAATTACACTAAAAAAATTTTTTTTAATGTTTATTTCTGAGACAGAGCATGCGTGGGGGAGGGGCAGAGAGAGAGGGAGACACAGAATCCGAAGCAGGCTCCAGGCTCTGAGCTGTCAGCACATAGCCCGACACGGGGCTCAAACTCACAGACTGTGAGATCATGACCTGAGCGGAAGTCAGACGCTCAACCGACTGAGCCACTCAGACGCCCCTCAATTACATTTTTTATATAACAACAAATAATTGAAATGAAATTTTGCAAAATGCTAGTGAGACTATAGGACTTCGTTTTAAAACTCTTAGGAATAAATTTAACAAACTATGTACAAAAAACTATAAAGACAAAATTAGAAAACTTTATTGAGTTCAATAGTAACTTGTGGAGCCTGGATGGCTCAGTTGGTAAATACACAGGTAAACAACATGAAATATGCCAACTTCTTGGACTGGGAAACATAATAAAGATCCAATCTCCTCAAATTGATTAATATATTTAATGTAGTCCTAATCAATATCCTACAATATTTCAGTGGTGTGGGTATGTGCAGAATACACATTCTGCATTTAGAATACATTCTAAAATGCAAAGGGCCAAGGCTAGTCCAAGTACTATTTAAAAAGATAAAGAATGAGGTGAGAGTATTTAATTTTTCCGTGTGCCATAAAGCACCAGTAAATAAGACAACGTGCTGCTCTTCCAGGCACTGACCAATAAATAAACTGAACAGTGTACGAAGCACAGAAGCAAGATTCATGCCTTTATAAAATGACACTTGCTATATTAGAGATGTGCCATGGCAGTTCAGTGGGGGAAAGGAAGGGCTTTGCAGTAAAGAGAGCCGGCACACCTAAGGAACCATGTAGATACTCGAAGGGCAAAAAAACCTTAATTCCTAGTGTTTTCAAGACCTAAGTGTCAAACATGAACTATACATAAAGCTTTTAAAAGATAGGAGGGGGAAGGATTTTTAAAATAACATACAAAATTGTTAGTCACAAAAGAAAACATTGATGAATTTGACTAGATTAAAATTAAGAATGTCTATCAATCAATAAAGGGTGTAAAAAGAGTGGAGAGACAAGATGTGGAATCCTCTTCTACCTGTTCTTCTAATTTATTGGGTCTCAGACATTACCTCATCAAAGACCAGCATATTTCAGAGTCACACGTGTCTGGAACAGGTGATTTTCTATCATATCACTCCAGTTTATCTTTGTACCCAAATCACTTTTTACAAAATAAACAGATCTTAGGAATAAGGGTAAAATGGAGATTTTTCTCTTTCCTGTCCACCTGGTAGATGAGCCATTTTCAGATGTTTTGGGTGGGAGAGTTTTCTGACATATAATTACTCCCTCTCAGCAGATTTTTCCTTGTATTTCGTTGGCCAATATTGAGCCAAATGGTGATCTCTAAATAGTCACTGACAAAGAGGATGAAATTGAGAACTTGGCTTAGATCCATTATGGTTTAATCAGTGAGACCCACTTTCTCTGATAAGTTTACTGTCTAATACCTCAAGAATATCAGTACTAGCTCAGGAAGTGGTAATGGCCATAAGGCAGACAACCAATAGTATCTGCTAAATGGTTCAAGTTCTGACACAAGATTTCTGAAATCTTGAGTAGGAAATTGAAGTGTGCTAATCTTCTTATCCTTTAGTATTAGGGATCCAATGGATACTCTCTCACATTAAGGCATAATGTTTAAAAACCTAAAGGCTACAACCTCTAAATATAATGAAAAATTGTTATGTAAAAGAGATTGTATTAAGAATCTGGTAAGATTAAAAAGGACTCTGAACTAGAATAAACATTTTAGTTACATAGTGGGAACTTAATTTTCCTTCTGCTAGATTATACACACACACACACACACACACACACACACACACACTTAAAAATAGCATGAGGAATATGAAACAATTTTCATTAAAATGTTATCTATTTATCCTTTCCTCCATCTATTTATCCAAGTACACAGAGATATGTGGGAGTCTACTAACCAAATGTGTGGGTGATATTGTTGTATTTTTCTGAACTGCTTATTTTCATTTGGGGAAAATATTCTTTTTACACAAAATAAAGAGTGAAAATACTTTCCTAAAATATCATGTGATTACATTTTGTTAAATTATTCATCTATCTGTCCTATTAGCCCTGAATTTGTTTATTTACTTGAAGAAATCTCTGGGATTTCTTGAGCTATTTAGCCATAATAGTTATTTCAGGGTGCTTTGACCTGGAATAATTTTAGATTTTTTTCTTTGTACTTTTCAGAATTGCTTTATTTTTTACATATGGAGCTCATTTCCATTTTACAACAACAAAAAAAATCATTTTTCCCCCTAAAAGTTGGTGGAGAGAGAGGCTGGTAAAGAAGCATGGAGACTTTGGGGCTCCTGGGTGGCTCAGTCAATTAAGCGTCCGACTCCAGCTCAGGTCATGATCTCACAGTTGGTGGGGTTGAGCCCCGCATCAGGCTCTCTGCTGTCAGCACAGAGCCTGTCCTGGATCCCCTGTCCCCTTTCTGCCCCTCTCTCACTGGTGCTCTCTCTCTCTCTCTTCTCTCAAAAATAAATAAACATTACAAAATATTTTTAAAAAAAAGGAGCATGGAGACTTTTAAGAAAGAGGGTAACATGAGTGTAGCTCTCCTGTTTACCACTAGAATGTGAGCAAGCGGAATACAGATTTTGTCTCCATCAGTTGTATCCCTTAGTGTCTGACACATTACTGGTTTATGATAAACATTTGATTAGGGAAGATAGTAGTGGTCAGCACCCACTCTCCAATCCTGAGCAGGGTGCAATATAGTGTTGTTGTCGCATTGATCAACCCAACCAAGGAGACACAATTTCTGGAAAAATCTGCTGGAAGAAAGAAACAACACCCCCACCGAAGTCCATTTATCCACAGCACATCAGCAGTGTGAACAAGTTTGTATAGAAAACTCTTGGGACACCTGGGTGGCTCAGTCAGTAAAATATCAACTCTTGATTTCAGCTCAGGTCATGATCTCATGGTTGATGAGTTCAAGCCCTGCATCAGTTCAAGTTCTGTTAGCACTGAGCCTGCTTGGGATTCTCTCTCTCCCTCTCTCTGCCCCTCCTGTGTGCATGCGCTCGCTCTCTCTCTCTCTCTCTCTCTCAAAAATAAATAAATAAACTTTAAAAATTAAAAAAAGAAAGAAAACTCTTTATTAGGCTAATATTTTCCCTCACCTGATTTCTAAGCAGGAAGTATATAGCAATTAACAGCTTATAGATACAAGTAATAAAGGTAATAGTAACCAATTGCTGTGTTTTTCCCCCCACCTGGACTCTTAGTCCCTCTTCCTAAGGTTTTCTCTATGTTTCAATTCCCATCAGCCGCCTCAAATAATATGTCCATCCTTCAGGAGATTTCCATTCTCCTATCTGGACTGGCTGTTCCCTGGCAATACCATCTGCCTTTACCCTGTGTTAGATTCCTTAGTTCATTAATCTCATGTCTTCCTCTTTCTCAGTGTAGTCCCCTTGTTTTGATGGAGCACATCCTTAAACAGCTTCATACAGTTAGAGATGTTTATCATGACAGAAGTTGTGGTGAAAACAGTCATCAACACTTCTCATTTCTTATCATCATTTATAATATTTTATCTTCTTCAAACGCCCCATTGAAATTCTATGTGCAAGGTTGAATGAAAAGGGAAGGGAAGGGAAGGGAAGGGAAGGGAAGGGAAAGGAAGGGAACAGACTCATGCCCTCTGCAGGAGGATGTACTATCTCAGAGATGGCAAAATATTAACATGATATTTAGGTATTGTATTTGTGATCTGTAAACACTTCTATCTCTATACTGATCTTTAAAAAAATTTTTTTAATGTTTTATTTATTTTTAAGACAGAGAGAGACAGAGCATGAGTGGGGATGGGGCAGAGAGAGAGGGAGACACAGAATCTGAAGCAAGCTCCAGGCTCTGAGCTGTCAGCACAGAGCCCGACACGGGGCTCGAACTTGAAAACCATGAGATCGTGACCTGAGGCAAAGTCGGATGCTCAACCAACCAACTGAGCCACCCAGGCTCCCCTATACTGACCTTCTTTAATAAAGGTCCATCACTAATGATAGAGCCAAGTATACTTTATAATACCTATTCTTACTAAAATATAAAATATTAGTCAATAGAATTATTGATAATAAAAGAAGTCTAAGACTTTTCACAAGGAATGCTTTTGCTTCCTCCACTTCAAAGATTAGAAACAAAATAGTAGAGACAAACTATAAGCCCCTTTGTATCCACAATACACTGTGTTAAATATTGTCATACTGTTCAATCAAAAGAAATAAAAGTGGTAACTATACATATTTGAATGAGGATACACCAACTTGGTTCTATCTGGGTATTGGTGAGTGAAACATATTCTTCTGTAACAATCTTGTTTTCCTTGTAAAATACAGGAAATGCAAACAATAAAAATAATAAGGGTGTAAAATTATTTAAGCACAATTTTGAAGGATGTTATAATAAGTGCCATTAGTCTTCCAGAGAAGGGAGACCAGTTGGGGTTTGGGTAGGTGAAGAGGGCTCCCTGAATGCTTTGAAGGATTGGTATTATGTTTGAAGTGAAATGGACACTACAAGGATAAAATTGACTTGGAACAAGGAATAAGCATCTCAAGAGTGGGAGCGGTGAGGGAGTAGTACTTGAATAAAATTCAGAGTGTGTGTTGAAGAATAAGGAGGTATGTGGAGGGAGGCTCTATCCACCCAGGTTATTTTAAGAAAAGAAATAACTCCAATATGCCTCGCTTCCATATATATATATATTTTTTTCCCCTGTCCAATAGATTAAATACTTTTATTTTGAAGTGTCTTTTCTACCACAGTTTAAGAACTGAAACTTTAGATAGACCCTCTGGAAGTTAGAAGTGGAAGGACTTTCTTATCATCAAACATCACTTAGTGCATGAGAGAGGGTGAGAGAGATTGAGAGAGAGAAATTCATTTCAACTGTAAGTCTTAACTCAGGATGAAGAAATAAAATGTGGTCCAGAAATCTCAAGAAGTTTGAAATGGAGGATAAACTTCAGAAAATTAAGGGAGAGGGGCACCTGGGTGGTTCAATCAGTTAAGCGTCTGACTTCAACTCAGGTCATGATCTCACAGTTCGTGGGTTCAAGCTCCGCGTTGGGCTCTGAGCTGATAACTCAGAGCCTGGAGCCTGCTTCGTGGATTCTATGCCTCCCTCTCCCTCTCTGCCTCTCTCCCACTCATGCTCTGTCTCTCTGTCTCAAAAATTAAAAATAAACATTAAAAATGTCTTTACAAAAAGAAAATTAAGGGAGAAATATATCTAAACTGCCAAGTCAAAAATACTTGTAAGTCAGAAATGTTCAGTGATTATCTGGCAATAACATTCCTCTATTAGGAGAAATCTATTTCTCCGAGATGATGTCTTAACAGGACCCATGGGACCCCTACCATGAAAGATCAAGCGATCACAGCCTCTCTTCTACAAACAGAAAGAATTCCAGTGTGGGGAAATTTTAAGACTGGTAAAATACATATTGAGAGAAATTAATTTATGACATGATCTTGAATTTTTTTTATTTACTGTGCCAGGGTCTTGCATAGTTTAGAGACATCCTGACCTCACCTAACCCCAAGCAAACACAAAAACACACACACAAGTCCCAAACGCACATAAAAATTCCCAGGGGACATCGAAAGAGCAAAATGAATACACATGGGAAATCTGTTTAGTGGTTCGCCTGCCGAAAGAAAAGTAGCAAATTTTAAATCTCTCTGAGGAGAATGGGAGTGGATGGAATGCTATGTGGTTCTGTCCCTTGAATCATTATCTGTGTCTGCAGGGAGGGAGCTGGGTTCAAATGACGACAGAAGAAAGCCCTTGCTTGCGGAAGCAGATCTATCATCAGGTTCCGCCAAGAGAACCGTGTCTATGGGCTTCACCTCCCGATGAGACCCCTTTTGCACAGGAGAGTTAATTTTGGTCCTTCCCTGTGCGGTTTCTTTTAAACCCAAGGCTATGTTTGAAGAAAAGAACACAGATTATACCACTGTAAGTAAATGTGGTTCATTAGCCCCTAGAAGGGGTTTGCAGGTGGGATATGGGGAAAGGGGGTAGGAATGAAATTGCTGGCTCTGGGCATTAGTGACTAGCTGCCTTCCATGTGGCCCTAAGCCTACCTTCAGAACTAGAGTCCTGGTGAGGATCTCTAGGTACCGCTCCCTGTCTGCTTCTGGCCCTCTAGGACCATCTGTCCACACTCCCCTCATCGTCCTCATGTGGCAGCTCTTAGCTTTGTCTTGACTGTGTGAGAGAAGAGGAATCAGCATGTAGGATACGGTCTGACTAAAGGGCTACAAAGAACTTCAGAGGTCACGTGGCCCAGGTGTCTCTCCTTACAAATAAAAAAATCCTGAAGTCACAGGTAAGTGGTTCCTTGCCCTGAGACGGATCTTCCTTCCCTGCCTGTTAAACGCCTGCCCCTGCAGACACGGGGAAACATCCTCTGCCCAAACAGGACCCACTAATTGCTTGCCCGGGAGACAGATGGCATTCTCTTACAAGGGAAACCCAGGTCTGTTGATGTACCGATTCTCTTTTTGTTCTATGTTTCAGCAGAGGAACATTATGATTCTTAACATATTTCCTTATTGGATCCAGAAGTTACTCTGCATGGTGGCTTCTAAATCCCCAAATAGATCATTAAGCACTTATTAAATGTCTTGTGTAAATTAACCCATGAGGTAGGGTTATCGTTCAACCCATTTCGCAGCTGGTGATGCTGACGAAGGGAGAGGCTCAGAGAGGTTGCAAAACTACATATGCAGCCACATCAGAATGGAAACCCAGGCAGTTGAGCCCAGAATCCATGTTTGTTTGTTACACTCCTGCTTGGTAAGATCAAGTCTTGAAGTCACTGTTGGAAGATGCTAAGTAATTTCTGAGTAAGTGTGAAAATTGCCCCAGAACCCCATCTTTGACACCCCAGGACTCTCCCTCAGAGTGATCATTACATACTCTCACTGTGGGTCAGTGTTAAATACCCAAAGTACAGCCTCCTTTCCTTTCAAGAGATTTTTGAGTTTTAAAACCTGTGTTTTCTTCCTGAATCCGGGAGTGAGTTTCCTTTAAAGGATTTTTCCTTTTCTTTAAAATCTGTTTGAAACTTAATTTTTTAAATCAGTATATAAAAACATTAACAGAAATGAAAGTAATGTGGTGTGTTTTCTTTTTTCTTTTTTTTTTTTAATGTTTATTTATTTTTGGTAGAGAGACAGAGCGTGAGTGGGGGAAGGGCAGAGAGAGAGAGACAGACAGACAGAATCCGAAGCAGGCTCCAGGCTCCCAGCTGTCAGCACAGAGTCCCATGTGGGCTCGAACTCAAAAACCGTGAGATCATGACCTGAGCTGAGGTCAGACGCTTAACCACCTGAATCACCCAGGTGCCCCTTTTTTTCCTTTTAATTTTTTAAATGTTTATTTGTTTTTGATAGAGACAGAGTGCGAGTGGGGGGAGGGGCAGAGAGCAAGAGGGAGACACAGAATCTGAAGCAAAAGTGGTGCGTTTTCTATTTCAACTCCAAAATAACCAAACGGAGGCAAGATAAATGTGAGTTTACAATCTCATGATTTTGTTGGATCGCTAATGCTGATGATTTGGACTCTTTCTTGACATTTGTGGTCTTATTAATGCTATTAGCCACAGTTAACCTTTCTGTAACTCGTAGACTATGCCAGTTTAATGTAGTTATTCTTCACCGCCACCCTTTAGACCTCTGTTGTCACTTTTTTATGGATGAAAACAATGAGTTGAGGGGCACCGGGGTGGTTCATTTGGTTAAGTGTGCGACTCTTGATCTCAGCCCAGGTCTTGATCTCTGTCTGGGTCCTGAGTTCAAGCCCGGCATTGGGTTCCGTTCTGGGTGTGAAGCGTGCTCAACAAACAAACAAACAAACAAACAGCAGCAGTGAGGCATAGACTAAGTGGCTTTAGTTCAGAAGCTCACCTTGCAGAATGGAGATTGGGGTGATGCTCTGATCAGCACTGTTAACCATGGTGCTTTCATCCTTGCTCAGGATCTTGCTATTTTCAGTCCCTGTGAATTTTCATGCTGTGGAAGAACAGAGAAATGTATCCATGAAACCTGCCCTTGTTCTGTGCACTGAAGATCTTTCTTTAATATGTAGCTAAGGTGGCACTAAAATCATTGTAGACATTTTTCTCTTTGTTATTTGCCACAGGCTTTTTCTCAGAGGAAAACCAAACCTGACTTGAGCTGTGAAATTCAAAATGCAAAACCACGCCAACATTTAAAAGAGAAAAAATGCTCTCACCTTCTATTGCATTCTATTTTCCTTGTCCTCACAGATGAGCTGACCAGCAACTGGTATGTGTAGTTAGCCGTCATTGTAGAGTGGTCTCCTCGCGACCTTCCTACAAAACTGTAAAAGGGTGCAGTTCACATCCTGCATGACATATGGTGTGTTTGTAGTTCACAGTTGATGAAACAAATTGTTTCGCTAAGAATTCTATTTGCCTCTCTATTCATTCCTGCCATTTTGGAAATAGGCTACCAGTTTCTTTCAGATGTCTTAGAAAACAAATTACATGTAAACCTCCGTAAGTCCAGATTGCTTTCATTATGCACTTGGATTAATCAGACAATTCTAATCATTTGGGAAAGGGAGGCTAATGACTGGCGTAGCTGATAGCTGACGCATCCATGTGTCTGCTGTCCAGGGTGACTGGCCTGGGCGCAGTAGGAACACGAGGGACCCATCACAGATGAGCCCACTGTGCTTTTCCTTTGGTCCACTCTCAGGATTCCATGTCAGGCCCAGAGAGCCTGTCCTGGGCACAGGCTCTGTGCTCAGCCTACCTTCCTTCTCCTACCCACCTGATAATATGAAGTTCGTATCACATTTCATCTCCTATGACTCATCCAAAGGTAATCTTTGGAAAGAAATTTAGTCTTTCCTGCCTCCTGTGTCTTTATTAGCTCTAAGACCTGCATATAAGACTTGTTTCTAAAGGCATTATCAAATTTTCTGTCATTACTTTTGCCTTGCTTTCCCTGGTGACAGAATGTGCTTATTCAAGAAGAGCCTTAAATGTTGACAAGATGTTCCTGTTCCTGGAGGACTTGGGCGTTAGGAGCTCTCTGAACCCCCCCTATTTGGTTTGATTCACTGGGACCCATTAACACAATATTTGGTCTGTCCACAAAATGCCATATTCCATTCTGTCATTACATATGCATTGTCCAAACAATTGGACAGTTTCCCATTTCATATCTGCTAATTGGAAGTTCAATATACATCCTTTAACTGTGCTCTCTTTGCATGAATTTAAAAACAAGTCAAAAGTAGACCTATCAGCCCAAATAAAATCCGTAATATTTGAGTGACTTTGTAAGATACTTTACCAATCGTAGTTTGTTGCTATTTCTTGGGACCTCCAGTGAAGTGTGCACCCAAAACCTAGGAAGTTAAGATGACCACCTTTTTCTAAGAGAAACACCAAATCCACATAGGCATAGACACGTAAGTTCCTGTGAAAGAGGGTGAATGTCTCTCAAATTTGCAATTCTGCTCACTCTGCACCTTGTCTACTAGTAAGCACGCTGGTCAACCACAAGAATATGAATAAAGTGAACTCACAGAGGGGAACAGGAAAGTACCACTTGAACAGTATCCAGGGGAAGAGAAGGCCTTCATGAACTGGCTTGGAATAAAAAGTCCCCTCCAGTAGGCAGGACGATTCTAAGTGACTTTTTCTAAGATCCTGATGGAAAGATTCCTGGACTGGATGATTGCTAAACTCTCTGTCACTTCTGAGTCTGCTTACAGGTACTGGTTTTATTGCTGTCCTCAGTGTTTCAGTTTTTAACCTCCAATCCCCAAAAGCTGCATCACAAATAAGGAAACTAAAAGGGCAATACAGTGTGCATCTCTGAATGACAAAGGTCCTTTCTCTGGCCTGTACAAAGTCACAGCTCTGCCTGTGCTCTTGTTCACATTTTGGCAGGTGTTGCAATAATTTTCAACCTGATTTCAGATCTATTTCAATTTTTAAAAAAAATTTTTTAATGTTTTATTTATTTTTAAGACAGAGAGAGCAGAGCATGAGTGGGGATGGGCAGAGAGAGAGGGAGACACAGAATCTGAAGCAGGCTCCAGGCTCCAAGCTGTCAGCACAGAGCCCGAAGTGGGGCTCAAACTCACAAACTGTGAGATCATGACCTGAGCTGAAGTCGGTAGCTCAACCGACTGAGCCACCCAGATGCCCCTATTTCTACTTTTATTTGAAGGAAGATCTTGATCTTTTTCTCTATTAGGATGATTCAGGAAAAAAACATCTGCATAAAAAAAAATGAGCTTGAGGTTTTCCATTTCCCCATTCCTGTCAAAGGTTACTATTTTTTATAATGTACTGATATATTTCTCCCAGTTGAAACTCTCAGAAAATCTGCTCTGATGTGAGATTCCTGGTAAAATTTGGGGAGGATTACTCTCAAGATGAGCAGGAACAATGTGCAAACTTTGTTTTATGTTACATTATAGATTTTTCCAAAATGAAAATATCTTGTTTCCCCTGATTAATGCATGAAGTTTATTACACAGACAAATAAACAATTTCTATAAAAGATGAATCCCTATACAATCCTACTGTCTGGAAATAATCAATATAAACAATTTCATGTTTAACTTACAGAATTTTCATATATATATATATATATGTATATATATATATATATACACACAAAAGACATATGTGTATAAATATGTTTATATTTTAAAATATAAGTTGGATCATACTATATACACATTTTTTTTAATTTATGTGGAAAACTTTTGATTCCACTGTACAAAGATCTACATGAAACTTTTTAAAAATTTTTAAATTTATTTTAGAAAGAGAGAGCACACAAGCTGGGGAGGGGCAGAAAGAGAGGGAGACAGAGAATCCCAAGCAGGTTCCTCACTGTCAGTTCAGAACCCACTGTGGGGCTTGAACTCCTGAACCATAAGATCATGACCTGAGCCAAAATCAAGAGTCAGATGCTTAACAAACTGAACCACCTAAGCACCCCTAGATCTATATTAACCTTTTAAATGTCTGCATCATATTCTATGTTATAAAAGTAGCCAGCTATTTTAATCTGCCTCCAACTTGTAACCTTTATGAGCATTCCTTTTTTCTTTCTTTCTTTTTTAATATAAGCAGGATTACAATGAATATTTTACATCTTCTTGGTCACCATGGTTCTGGTACATTGGATTTTTTCTGTTCCCAGACCTCACTAAATCCTTCCCGCCCAGGGATTTTGTCTTTATGGTTCCCTGTGCAAGGAACGTCTACTTTGGCTTTAGACTGGGTGCACCCCCCTTCATCATTTACATTCCACCCATGTGTTTTTTTATTGGAGAGATTTTTTCCTGACAATCCCATTTAAAGAACCACCACCCCCCTTCAAACCAAGTGACTTTTAATCATATTACCCTGTTTATTTTCTTCATCATACTTTCCACTGTCAACAAATGTTTTATTTCTTTGCTCTTGGTTTTTAGGGGTGGTAATCAACCATGGTGTCTCCTTAATCCTGGTCTGAAGAAATAGAGAAATAAACCAAGAAATCAGGTAAAAATTTAAAAATATATATATTTTATTAGTGATGTTTATTGAAAAACATGGTCTATATCTTTAACAAAATGTCTCTCCAAATTAAAATCACAATCATTAGCCCATTCCCACCTCTAAACAGGACAGTACATATTCCTGCAGGCTTTAACCTGAAGGAGTAGAAATGTATATGGCCAAAAATGAGAGCAGAGAAAGGGCATCCTCACTTCCTGTTTCCTGTTCTGCAAATCATATAGAGAGCAGTGTTTCCATCTGGGGGAGGGAGATTTCTCCCCTAAATGGAAACATGAGGAGTAGATTACAAATACACCACCTGACATCTTCGCTACCTGTATCTCTTTCAGAATGTGTCTACTTTTGTGTCTACTCTGTTCTTCGTGAGCTTGAAACAGGCCAGAACAGATGATGTACTCAAGGAGTATGTGTTAATGGATTGTTGAAATATAAATTTAAACTGTATAAACTATTCACATATTCCATTTTCAAAGTTCGTAACTTGTAATACTTAGTATTGCTGACCATGTGGGAGAGAAACACAATTCTCCCACAGTCAGAGGGAGAAATCGGTATGTTTTCCTGCAGGTGAGCTGATCATAGGTATCACAAGCTTTCAAATGTCTCTAACATCCGCAATTTGAATTTTAGAATATGTCCTAAAGAAGTAACCATGAATATAGACAGAACTTCAGTTTGAAAGAATATTTATCTCAGTGCTGATAAACATAAGAGAAATAAGAACCAAAAATTTTTCAACAATAAGAAATTAAATAAATTATAATAGAATATATGTTAGTTTTAAATAATATCTGTAAAATATTATTTTAACACATGAAAAATGTTTATTATATTAAGGGAAGAGGGTAGTTTAAAAAGTCTATACAATATAATCCTGATTTTAAAATATGAATTTGAGGATCTAAATTTTTACAGAGAGAGCAATGAAATTATTTTGAAAGTTCTGTTGGATTTGAAACTACTGCCTAATTAGAAAGTAAAGATAGGTCTCAGGCTGTTTCTGGGAAAAATGTGAAGAGAGTGTAAAGGGACAGCATCAGGTCACATGGTTTCTCAGCGTAACATAACCACGTGGCAGTTCCATGACCATTTCTGCCTCTGGACAACCCTAGCCACCTCCCAGGAGGAGCTCCCTGGAAAGAAATATCCAACCAATGCTCCACCTATCCCCACTCCCTGTGACCTGCCCAGAACACATCAAAACAGCAGTGGGCAGTCAGCATGGTAACAGGTGTAGAAGATCTGAGGGGAGTTAATGGCCATAGGAATTGCCAAAGCGGCAAAGACATCCTGATGACAAACAATTCTGTCACACTAGAAAATGAGCTCTGAGATTTGTCTCTGTCTTAAGTTATGGAAGGGAAAGGAGAAAACACCCGAAGAAAATACAATTACAAGATAACTGTTAATGTAAATTCATTTTCCCTTTTGAGTTTCATTCTTGAAAAAGCTGCAAAAATATCATCATATTTACCTGAATGTAGGATATGTACATGTGTTCATTGCTTGCAGCCAAAGAATTCTTTCACTTGTGCCCACATTTCAGTATCTAATGGTCATAAAGTAGTAAATAAACCTCTCAGAATAAAACCACAAACACTGGAGATGGAAAAGAGGTACTAGAAGATGCTTGTAGGGAGTATTAGCTGAAAACGAGGGGCTTACAAAGTTTTAAAGATATCATAAAATTGAGAATTTACTTAGAAGGCATTTCAAATCTGAAATAAATGGGTAGAAAAGCATGTGTGAAGGTAAAAGGATAAGTAAGCAACATATATAAAGAAAAGGACCCTAATCACTTCATATCTTGGACCAAGAAGACAAGCAAACTTAGGAGACAAAAATATCTCCAGTGCAGATGTTCCGTCTGGGTTGTCTCACTTCTAACTCTAGTAATAATCAAGACTCACACCCTTGAAGGGAAGCCAGAACACCTGAATCCTCCAAAACAACATATGTTTGCGTGTGTGTGTGTGTGTGTGTGTGTGTGTGTGTGTGTGTATGCTCTTAGGTGCAGTATATGATGTATCATGTTGTAATATTACCTATAACAAATTATATACATATATATCCTGCCATTCCATTGATACAAGGGGAATTTTCTGGTTTACATGAGCACACTGTTTTTTAACATATCTAAAGATAAATGACCGTAAATCCATCCAGAGTAATATATTTCAAAATGCTCATTCTGTAACATTTAGTAATATTCTGTGTCTTGATTGTCCTGGAACTCTGATCTTCTGGTTGTGAACATGGATTTGTCTGTCTCTGCCATAGGAGCATGGGAAGCAACCAGACATGGGTCACAGAAGTCACCTTGCTGGGATTCCAGGTTTATCCAGCACTGGAGTTTTTTCTCTTTGGACTTTTCTGCCTCTTCTATACCCTCACTCTTCTGGGGAATGGGGTCATCTTAGGGCTTATCTGCTTAGACTCTAGACTACACACCCCCATGTACTTCTTCCTCTCCCATCTGGCCATCGTTGATATGTCCTATGCTTCCAACAATGTACCCAAGATGCTGGCAAATCTTTTGACTCAGAGAAGAACCATATCCTTTGTTCCTTGCATTATGCAGACTTTTTTGTATCTAGCTTTTGCTCACGCAGAGTGCCTGATTTTGGTCGTGATGTCCTACGATAGGCTTGTGGCGATCTGCAATCCCCTCCATTACACTGTCATCATGAGCTGGAGAGTGTGCACAGTCCTGGCCATCACTTCCTGGGTATTTAGCTTCCTCCTGGCCCTCGTCCATTTAATTCTCATCCTGAGGCTGCCCTTCTGTGGACCTCATGAAATCAATCACTTCTTCTGCGAAATCCTATCTGTCCTCAAGCTGGCCTGCGCTGACACCTGGCTCAACCAAGTGGTCATTTTTGCGGCCTGTGTATTTATCTTACTAGGGCCCCTCTGCCTGGTGCTGGTGTCCTACACGCGCATCCTGTTCACCATCCTGAGGATCCAGTCCGGGGAGGGCCGCAGAAAGGCCTTCTCCACCTGCTCCTCCCACCTCTGCGTGGTGGGGCTCTTCTTTGGAAGCGCCATTGTCATGTACATGGCCCCCAAATCCCACCACCCCGAGGAGCAGCAGAAGATCCTCTCCTTGTTTTACAGCCTTTTCAACCCTATGCTGAACCCACTGATCTACAGCCTGAGGAACACAGAGGTCAAGGGTGCCCTGAGGAGAATGCTGTACAAACAGAGGCACGTATGAAGGGTACCAAAACCAACGTGGGGAAAGGCATTTTGCTCCCAATGAAATCTGGCAGGTGGCATTTTCACCTTGTGCTATAATAAGTACCACATTAACATAGAATCTTTTAGACTTAAATATACAACCTGAAGCCATGTAGACTTTAGAAAGTAAAATAGATGAATGTCTTCATGACCATTGGTAGGCAAAGATTATTAGAGATGATGCAAAAAGCACAAGACATAACGTTTGCAAAATTGATAAATATTAGACCTTTTCAGAATCATTCTGATTTTCAATATTCCTGTGAAGAAAGCAAGCCACATACCAAGTGTTTTGTACATTTTAAATGCAATGGTGAGTCAAGTACGACCACATGAGGAGACACAGAGATATATTAGGAAAGCACAAAGTTTGTTGTCCTCACAGGTTCTGGAAAAGGAGGCAGGATCCCAGGGACATGTAGGAAAGACACCAGGGTGGTCAGAAGGCAGAATACAGGAGCAAGAGAAGGTTTACATCACTGCCTTTATGGACATTTCCACAGAAAATAACCAGTAAAGGGTGTATAAGAACAATAAAGGGTGTATAAGAACCCTTTTGTGGGTTCCTATAAAAGGCAAATCTTTGCCATGTAAAGAAAGGGCATCACCATGCAGGCAGGGTGGTGGTGGAGACTGCAGGCCCTTTTGACAGCCTCTGTACAGCACGACAAAGCTCACGAACTTCTAAGATGTATCAAGTTCATCAGCTGGGAGGAAAAGGAACTGTTTGGAATAACCGAGTGTCCTCATCAATATATAATGATACACAATAAAAACTAGTTTCAGTACAAGACTTTAAACTGAGATAGGGTAACTGGTTTTGTCTTCAATTGACTGGAACTGAGAAATCAGTGAATCTTGGCTAATTATAATGACACCTGTCATGATAATCTGGTAAATGGACAAGGGCCAAACCTGTTGGAATGTCATAGCAAATACGACTATAATTCTTACATATCTCTGATATGTTCTGTAATGAAACTGAATTGTACCATGACTATGCTCTGCTGAGAGGTAACATTGACATTATTGCTAAAATTCAGCTACATTATGTAAGTAAGTGATATGACAATGCTGATATTGATGACCAAATGTATTGGGAGATCCAGTTAAATCTTTCACAAGTTGTCATATCAATGGAAAATGGCTGGTCTTAGGCAGAACTTGATTTAACTAACCCACAGCTCATTTCTATGCTAAATAGCTCTGCACAAGGTTATTACAAGGTATGAACAACATAGCTCCAAGGAGAACAAGTCATCAAATTAGTATCAAAAATGTGAAAATGTATGTCATGGCTTTATAGGCTATAGATGTTTCTTTGAGTCTGTGCCTCGTCTCCACTGGCTCCTCCAAATATGGGCCATATTCATGTTATTGCTTCTTCTATTATTTTAAGTAAAACATTGCTGTACCTGTTATCTAAGTGCTCTTCTAAATGTAGATGCTGAGAAAAATATGGTCATTGTGCTGTAAGAGCACCAGGCCGAGGGCCAGGTGTGTGCACTGTGCAAAAAAAGGGTTCTCTTAAACTTGTATAAATTAGGAATTAAAAGGAACTTTAAAATATGCTGGTCTTATTACTTAGCATGAGACACAGAAATGGAAATTGTGTCCCTGTGAGTTAAGTGTCAGAATTACTTTGATTATCTGGGGAGGGAGTCCTGGAGGTGCATGTGGCAGATGATAAAGAGAGTCACAGGATAGTACCTGTCTGAGGAAAGGTACAGGATCTAGAAAATGAAGGCACTGCTCTGTAATTAAGAGACTGTGGGTGGTGGGATCCTCAAGATGGCCCCCTGAGGAACCTGACCCTCTTTTTTAATCAAGGGCTAATCTGGGCTCTGCTGTGAAGATGTTTTGCAAAACCAACTGATCTTAAACTCTGGAGGTTATGTTGGTGGGCCTAATCAGGTCTGGTGAGCTTTCCAAAAGCAGGGTGTTTTCCCATCTAACAGCAGAGGAGGAGGTCAGGAGATCTCAAGTGTGAGGATGGAGGGCGCCCTCAATGAGGACTGCAGGAGGACTGCAGACCCAGCCACATCTTTGAATTTAGCCTGTGAGACAGAAACGGAGAATCCGACACCAGAACTTCTGACCCAGAGAAACTGAGAGATAACACTTGTAGCTTAGGGTTTTTGTTGTTGTTGTTAATGTGTCTGGGTGTTTTTTTTTTACATTGTGTGTGTGTGAGAGAGTGTATGTGTGTGTGTATATGAATGTGTATATATATGTATATATAATTTTTAATTTTTTTTAATTCCAATATAATTAACATACAGTGTTATGTTAGCCTCAGGTGTACAACATAGTGATTCAACAATTCTATACATTGTTCAGTGCTCATCATAAGACTACTCTTAATCCCCTTCCCATGTTTCCCATCCCCACACCCACCTCCCTTCTGGTAACTGCCAGTTTGTTCTCTATAGTTCAGAGTCTGTTTTTTTGTGTGTGTCTCTTTTCCTTTCTCCATTTGTTTTGTTTCTTAAATTTCACATATGAGTGAAACCAAATGGTGGTATTTATCTTTCTCTGCCTGATTTATTTCACTTAGCATTATACTTCTACAACCATCCATGTTGGTACAAATGAAAATATTTTATTCTTTTTTAATGGCTGAGTAATATTCCATTGTATGTGTGTGTATATATATATATATATATATATATATATATATATATATATATATACATATACCATATGTGTGCTGTTTTAAGCTGCTACGTTTGTGTTCATTTGTGGCAACAACAAGAGAAAACTATAAAACTATTGGTATCAGATAAGATTCATTTGTTTCCAGCTCTGACCCTTTCTAGATTGGCAATCTACCAATTAGTTTAGTGGTACTCTAATATATGGTTTCCAGACCTCTTTGAACTCTTAAAAATTACCAAGGACTGAAAGACATTTTTATGTGGTTGTATCTTTTTAATTTAAACATAATTTATTGTCAAGTTAGCTAACAACAGAGTACACAGTGTGCTCTTGACTTCAGGGATAGATTCCCATGATTCATGGTTTACATACAACACCCAGTGCTCATCCCAACAAGTGCCCTCCTTAATGCTCATCATCCATTTTCCCCATCCTCTGCCCACTCCCCATCAACCCTTAGTTTGTTCTTTGTATTTAAGAATCTTTTATGGTTTGCCTTCTCTCTGTTTGAAACTATTTTTTCCCCTTCCCTTCCCCCATGGTCTTCTGTTAAGTTTCTCAAATTCCACATATGACTGAAAACATATGGTATCTGTCTTTCTCTGACTGACTTCTTTCACTTAGCATAATACTCTCCAGTTCCATCCATGTTGTTGCATAATGACAGGATTTCATTCTTTCTCACTGCCAAGTAGTATTCCATTGTATATATGAACCACATATTCTTTATTTATTCATCAGTTGTTGGACCTTTGGTCTCTTTCCATAATTTGGCTATTGTTGAAAGTGCTGCTATAAACATTGGGGTAAATGTGCTCCTATGAATCAGCACTCCTGTATCCTTTGGATAAATTCCTAGTAGTGCTATTGCTGGGTCATAGGGCAATTCAGTCTTTAATTTTTTGAGGAACCTCCACACTGTTTTCCAGAGTGGCTGCACCAGTTTGCATTCCCACCAACAGTATAGGAGGGTTCCTGTTTCTCCACAACCTCTCCAACATCTGTTGTCTCCTGAGTTATGAATTTAAGCCACTCTGACTGGTGTGAGGTTGTATCTCATTATGGTTTTGATTTGTTTTTTCCTGATGATGAGTGATGTTGAGCATCTTTTCATGTGTCTATCAGCCATCTGGGGATGTCTTTGGAAAAGTGTCTACTCATGGCTTTTGCCCAATTCTTCACTGGATTATTTGGTTTTTGGGGTGTTGAGTTTGGTGAATTCTTTATAGATTTTGGATACTAACCCTTTATCTGACATGTCACTTGCAAATATCTTTTCCCATTCCATCGGTTGCCTTTTAGTTTTACTGATTGTTTCCTTTGCAGTGCACAAGCTTTTTACCTTGATGAGGTCCCAATAGTTCATTTTTGCTTTTATTTCCCTTGCCTTTAGAGACATGTCGAGCAAACAGTTGCTGTGGCTGAGGTCAAAGAGGTTGTTTCCTGTTTTCTCCTCTAGGGTTTTGATAGTTTCCTGTCTCACATTTAGGTCTTTCATCCATTTCGAGTTTATTTTTGTGTATGGTGTAAGAAAGTGGTCCAGTCTCATTCTTCTCCATGTTGCTGTCCAGTTCTCCCAGCACCATTTGCTAAAGGGACTGTCTTTTTTCCATTAGATACTCTTTCTTGCTTTGTCAAAGATTAGTTGGCCATACCTTTGTGGGTCCAATTCTGGGTTCTATATCCTATTCCATTGGTCTATGTGTCTATTTTTGTGCCAATACCATACTGTCTTGATGATGACAGCTTTGTAGTAGAGGCTAAAGTCCGGGACTGTGATGCCTCCCGCTTTGGTTTTCTTTTCCAACATTACTTTTGCTATTTGGGGTCTTTTGTGGTTCCGTACAAATTTTAGGATTGTTTATTCTAGCTCTGAGAAGAATGCCCGTGCAATTTTGATTGGGATCACCCTGCATGTGTAGATTGCTTTGAGTAATATTGACATTTTAACAATATTTCTTCTTCCAATCCATGAGCATGGAATGTTTTTCTTTGTGTCTTCTTCGATTTCCTTCATAAGTTTTCTATAGTTTTCAGCATACAGATCTTTTACATCTTTGGTCAGGTTTATTCCTAGGTATTTTATGGTTCTTGGTGCAATTATGAATGGGATCAATTTCTTGATTTCTCTTTCTGTTGCTCCATTATTGGTATGTAGAAATGCAACAGATTTCTGTATACTGATTTTGTATCCTGTGATTTTGCTGAATTCATGTATCAGTTCTAGCAGCTTTTTGTGTAGTCTTTTGGGCTTTCCATGTAAAGCATCATGTCATCTGCAAAAAGTGAAAGTTTGACTTCTTTCTCAATTTGTATGCCTTTTATTTCATTTTATTGTCTGATTGCTGAGGCTAGGACTTCCAGCATTATGTTAAACAACAGTGGTGAGAGTGGACATCCCTGTTGTGTTCCTGATCTCAGGAGGAAAGTTCTCAGTTTTTCACAATTGAGGATGATATTAGCTGTGGGCTTTTCGTATATGGCTTTTATGATGTTAAGGTATGTCCCTTCTATCCCGACTTTCTTGAGGGTTTTTATTAAGAAAGGATGCTGAATTTTGTCAAATGCTTTTTCTGCATCAATTGACAAGATCATATGGTTCTTATCCTTTCTTCTATTAATGTGATGTATCATATTTATTGACTTGCAAATATTGAACCAGCCCTGTAGCCCAGGAATGAATCCCACTTGATCATAGTGAATAATTATTTTAATATATTGTTGAATTTGATTTGCCAGTAACTTGTTGAGAAGTTTTGCATCCATATTCATCAGGAATATTGGCCTGTAATCCTCCTTTTTAGTGGGGTCTCTGTCTGGTTTGGGAATCAAGGTAATGCTGGCTTCATAGAATGAGTCTGGAAGGTTTCCTTCTGTTTTTATATTTTGGAACAACTTGAAAAGGATAGGTATTACCTCTGCTTTAAATGTCTGGTAGACGGGGCGCCTGGGTGGCTCAGTCAGTTGTGCGTCCGACTTCGGCTCAGGTCAGGATCTCACGGTTCGTGAGTTCGAGCCCCGTGTCAGGCTCTGCGCTGACAGCTCCGAGCCTGGAGCCTGTTTTGGATTCTGAGTCTCCCTCTCTCTGCCCCTTCCCTGCTCATGCTCTGTCTCTCTCTGTCTCTCAAAAATGAATAAACGTTAAAAAAAATTTTTTTTTAAATGTCTGGTAGAATTCCCCTGGGAAGCCATCTGGCCAAAGAACTCTTATTTGTTGGCAGATTTTTGATAACTGATTCCATTTCTTTGCTGGTTATGTGTTCAAATTTTCTATTCCCATTTGAGTTTTGGTAATGTGTGAGTATCTAGGAATTTTTCCATTTCTTCCAGGTTGTCTAGTTTGTTGGCATATAATTTTTCATAGTATTCTCTAATAATTGTATTTCTATGATGTTCATTGGCATCTCTCCTCTTTTATTTGTGATTTTATCTATTGGGGTTTTCTCTCTTTTCTTTTTTGAGAACACTTGTTTATTTTTTCAAAATACCATCTCTTTGATTCATTGATCTGTTCTACTGTTATTTATTTACTTACTTATTTATTTATTTGGATTCTATATTGTTTATTTCTGCTCTAATCTTTATTATTTCTCTTCTGTTGGCTTTGGGGTTTCTTTGCTATTCTTCTAGTTCCTTTAGGTGTGAAGTTAGGTTTTGTATTTGTGATTTTTCCTGTTTCTTGAGATAGGCCTGGACTGCAATTTTTTCCTCTTAGGACTGCCTTTGTTACATCCCAAGGTTTGGACTGTCATGTTTTTATTTTCATTTGCTTCCATATATTTTTTAATTTATTCTTTAATTGCCTGGTTGACCCATTCATTCTTTAGTAGGATGTTATTTAGCCTCCATGCATTTGGAGGATTTCCAATTTTTTTCTTGTGATTGATTTCAAGTTTCATAGTGTTGTGATTTGAAAATACACATGGTATGATCTCAGTTCTTTTATATTTATTGAGGGCTGTTTTGTGACCCAGTATGTGATCTGTCTTGGAGAATTTTCCATGTGCACTCAAGAAGAATGTGTATTCTCCTGCTTTTGGATGGAAAGTTCTGAATATATCTGTCAAATCCATCTGGTCCAGTGTATCATTCAAGGCCATTGTTTCTTTATTGATTTTCTGCTTAAATGAACTTTCCATTGTTGTAAGTGAAGTATTAAAGCCCCCTGAAATTACCATATTCTTATCAATAAGATTGCTTATGTTTGTGATTAATTGATTTACCTATTTGGGGACTTTCAAGTTGGGGGCATAAACATTTACAATTGTTAGCTCTTCTTGACGGATGGATCTTGTAATTATGATATAATGCCCTTCTTCATCTCTTCTTACAGCCTTCAGTTTAAAATCTCATTTGTCTGATAGAAGTATGGCTACTCCAGCTTTCTTTTGACTTCCAGTAGCATGATATGTGGTTCTCCATCCCCTCACTTTCAATCTGAATGTATCTTCGGGTCTAAGTTAAGTCTCTTGTAAACAGCATATAGATTGATCTTATTTTTTTTCTTTTTTAAATCCATTCTGATACCCTATGTCTTTTGATTGGGGGCAGTTAGTCCATTTACATTCAGAGTTACTGTTGAAAGATATGGACTTCGTGTCATAGAAATCCATAGAAATTTGTACATTTCATTCTTGTAGTGATGTCTCTGGTCCTTTGTAGTCTTTGCAGCATTCCACTCACAGACTGGGCTGGTTTAGTGGTCATGAACTCCTTCAGTTTTTGTTTGGGAAACCTTTATCTCTCCTTCTATTCTAAATGACAGCCTTGCTGGATAAAGGATTCTTGGCTGCATATTTTTCCTATTCAGCACAGTGAGTATTTCCTGCCACTCACTTCTGGCCTGCCAAGTTTCAGTGGACAGGTCTGATACTACCCTTATATGTCTACCCTTGAAGGTTAAGGCCAATTTGTCCCTAGCTGCTTTCAGAATTCTCTCTTTATATTTGTATTTTGCCAGTTGCACTATGATATACCATGGTGAAGACCTATTCTTGTTAAATCGGAAGAGAGTTCTCTGTGCCTCCTGGATTGGGATGTCTGCTTCCTTTCCCGGATTAGGTAACTTCTCAGCTATAATTTATTCAAGTAAACCTTCTGCCCACTCCCCTTCTTCTTCTGGAACTCCTATGATACAGATATTATCACGTTTCATTGAGTCACTTAGTTCTGTAGTTCACCCCTCATTGGTCTAGTATTTTCTTATCTCTTTTTTTCTTGGCTTCATCATTTCCCATAATTTTATCTTCTGTTTCACTTATTCTCCCCTCTGCTTCTTCCACCCTTGCTGTCACTGCATCTAGTTTATTTTGCACCTCATTTACAACATTTCTTAATTCATCGTGAGTATTTCTTAGGTCCTTGATCTCTGCAGCAATAGATTCTCTGCTGTCTTCTATGCTTTTTTCAAGCCCCGCTATTAGTCATATGACTATTATTCTAAACTCTTGATCAGATATATTGCTTATATCTGTTTTGAGCAATTCTCTAGCTGTCATTTCTTCCTAGAATTTCTTTCGAGGAGAATTCTTCCATTTCATCATTTAGGCTAGTTTTCTGTCCTTTATGTGTTTTAATAGCTTGTTATGTGTCCTGCACCTGTGAGCACTACTATATTAAAAAGGGGTCATACATTGTCCAGGGCCTGGCCCTTCAGGAGGTGTTTTTGGAGTGTGTTGCATGTTCTCTTCTGTTGTGATTCTCGTTGCTCTATCTCCCTACTCATAGTGGTGGTTCGGACCTTCCACCAGGTGTGCTGTGATTTGTTCACTGAAGTAGCCCTGGAAAAAATTCTAAAAAGGGGGTGGTGGAGAAAGAATCCTTATCCCATACAAAGAGAGAAATGACAGGGATGGGGGAAAAGAAAAGAAAAAAATTGACCAGGAAGAGAATCAGAGAAACTATATGGCTTAATTCAGAGAGAGAAGGGGGTGGGGAATAAAGAATAAGGAGATACAGAAGAGGTATAAGAAGAATAGATTAAAAATGTCTACTTACACAAACCAACAACCAGAATAACCAGAATAGAGAAGGGAAGAAATAAAAGGAAGAAAAGGAAGTAGAAAAGAGAAAAAAAACCATACATATATATAAAATAAGAATTGACTGAGAATCAAATCAGAAAATGCAAAACCGCTGGACCCATATCTGATGGTGCCTTGGAACCAGTAGCTGCTGTGGTCTGGAGGAGGGACTGTCTGGTTCTGTCAGTGTCAGTCTTGCTCTGTTAGATACACAGTTACTAGGCACAGAGGGGTGATTTGTTGTAGGCGGGTCCCACCTCCACTGTGGGCCCTTTCCCTGAAGCCCCACCTTGTTGGTGATGGGGAGAAAAAGAGTGACACCCCAGTCTCTCCTCCCTGGACCGGGTGACCCAAACCATTCTGTTCAGGCCATCCTCACAATGCTGCGTGGGTAGTGTGGGCCAGTTTGTCCTGCTCCACAGTTTCCCGTGCCTTTCAGGTGATCTGCTGGGATCCAAACCCTGATATCTTAAAGGATCCCACTCCTCGCACTCAGTTCTGGGATACTGACACTCTGGCAGCCAGTCTACAAAGGGCCTCTACCTGGTGTGCACCTGCAGGGTCTTTTGTCCTTCGAGCAGTTATGTGCCTTCTTCCCACAGCACTCAAGGAAGGGGACTACTCTCTCCAACTGCACCTCAGCTGGTGACTGAGCCCAGGGCTGACTCCCCTCCTCCCCAGGTGTGTGCGCACAGCGGTCAGCCCCAGTCCAGAGAAAGCCCCGCAACCCTGGATGGAGTTAGAAACTGGTTCTTTCTCTGTTTTTTTCCATTCCCTGGTCTGTGGTTTTCCTGTTGTCCAAATACAATCCTACACTTCCACACCTCTTTCTCTTCCTTTTGTCTCTCTGTTCTGTGGATAAACACCACCTGTTGTATCTCTCTCAGTTTTCAATCATACGATTGTGTGACAGAGGTTTCTGTCACTCTATAGCCCTAATTCCTGGAATTCCAAGTCTTCTAGCCTCCGTACTGCTGTATTTGAGGGAACATCAGGTCCCCCTACTTCTCCACCGTGCTGACTCTCCTCCATGTGGTTGTATTTCTTTTTTGTTGTTATTTTAATATTTTTAAAAAATTTTTTAATGTTTATTTTTATTTTGGAGAGAAAGAGAGAGTGTGAGTGGCGAGGTGGGGGGAGGCAGAGAGAGAGGGAGACACACATTCTGAAGCAGGCTCCAGGCTCTGAGCTGTCAACACAGGGCCTGAAATTTCTTGATATATATCATATTGGAAATCAAAACTGAGAATTCATTAAATATTTTGATTCATTTAGAAATATTTCCATTACATATTAATATAATGTATTTTTATATAAATATTTTATAAAGCAAAAATAATCAGTAAAAGGAGTAGCTATGTTTTACATTTTTGAAAAAATTTTAAATGTTGGCTTAAGCAAGGACAGGCGGATTTTATATTTCTTCTGCACTCTGTCTCATGCAGTATCACATGCCATGCTGCCTCTGGAATAGTCCATGGCATACTCTTGAGAGAGGGAGGTTGAAAAAGTAAAAAAGTCTAAATATAATTACGATAACAGTCTTGATCTTATGGACCCTTTGAGGTTCTCCGAGATTTCCCACTTCTAGTCCCTGGACCACACTTAGAGAATAAATAATTTAGTATATTCAAACTTCAGTCTCCACACCCGTAAAATGGTAATGCTGATCAGATTACACCATGTAATCAATCTAGAGCATTTGGCACATTTTCTGAAACAAGAGACAGGCTCAATACTTGTTGCTTATGTATATTAGAAGCCTTCCTCATTTGGATTTATCAACCCTTACTGCAGATAGAGATTCATCTTGGCTTGGGGGATCTATTCTCTCTCAGGGTGGTACAGGCTCCCTGGGAATCTACTTCTCAAGTATCTAGAAGTTCCATTCTCTCAGATGCTTCGATAGGGATTGTGAAACATGACTTCATAAAACTGTAATAAATTTTTAGAGTTTGGGTACTGTAATTGTGATATTTGTCTCATGTTTATAATCCTTGAGACATTTGAAAGTTTGTGTAGAAACAGTGTGATGTCCACATCTGCCCTGTTTGTACCCCAGAATTTTCCTTTGAGGCCAATCACATGCAACCTTAACTCTACCCCAGAGGATTTCCCTCCTCACCTTTTTTCTTATGATCCTTCTGGGAATTTTAATCCTCAGTAGAAATGCAAGAATGTTTTATGTTCATCTGATTCTAAAATAAAACCTATGCTCTTGGGGTTCTTCGAAGAGACTTCAGCAAGTCTAGTGAGTGACTCCTTCTGTACCTGGGATTTAATCCTCTGAAAACTACTAAGGGAACAGGACACTGCACCCATGTTAGAGGTACATTTCTCACCTCTGTGAAATTTATTCTAGATCAAAGTAGATTCTTGTGAGAAAACCCAGTGCTAACACGTTCTTATGCAGAAGGGATGAATTTGTGCTGGGAGGTGATTTTCAGTACGGGTAGTTGATAAAGGACAGGCTATGTGGACAAGAATGACATTCCTGGGTGATCCTGCCTCCTGACTCCCATTGTGCACTGTAGGTAGATGCAATCAGCACCTGGATGTTTCCTTCCCCGACATTAGGGACCTCTGCCTACTGAGTAGTGGTCAGGGCATCCTTGAACTTCCCCACCACCTCTCACCATTTCCTACCAATGGAACTGTAACTCAGTGTTGGTGGGCAGAGCTAGCATGACTGTCTCCGCGTGAGGGGACTCAGAGAATGAGAAGCCTTATATTGAAGTATTGTCTCTGAATAAAGCTCTGCAATGGCCAAATTAATGAAAGGACTTTGTATATTACCTACCCTAAATGAAGCTATTGATGTCCAGAGAAACCTGTCTCAATGGAAGAGAAAATTCTAGTAACAGTAAGTCTTTGCTCCAACACTGTAAGATGTAAGTTTGCCATATCATTATTTCTTTTTGAACTATCCCAGGTTATCACCCTGTGTGACAATTATAAGACTTAAAAATCATTGTATTGTATGTCCATGTCTTTCTTATCACAAAAGAGGGAAGAATGAGTGCCAGCATTCCTGGAGAGGATTGAAGAAATAGAATGTAGTTCTCTTGATCACAACACATTCTGAGGGGAACCTAGGCGTGGCTCAGTTGGTTGAGTCTCCTACTCTTGATTTTGGCTCAGGTCATGATCCCAGGGCCCTGGAATCAAGCTCTGTGTTGGATTCCATGATGAGCATGCAGCTGCTTAATATTCTCTCTCTCTCTCTCTCTCTCTCTCTCTCTCTCCTCCCTCTCCCTCTCTCCCTCTTTCCCATCCCCTGCTTGTACTCTCTCTCTCTCTTTAAAATAAAGAAAAAAATACTGGTGTACAGGACTGCCTAGAGAGCACTGCTCATACAACCATGCAAAGCTTTTCTTGAGTTGCTATTGTTTCATTTACTCCATCAGGGAGGTGAAATTTCAAGCATCATTATTGGGACATTTTCTTCTCTATTCCAGTACTCTAACTGCTAAAGAGTTTTAACCTACTTTCAATTTTGTTTTTATGTTGTTCAGTTTTTAAGAGCAAACTGAAAATAATGGTAATTAAAATAAGAATAAAAAGATGTACACAATCACACACAAAAGTGACTAGACTAAAAAGTTCATAAACAAGTGTTCCTACTGAATAGTGATCAATTACCTTCAACAATATTTTTATCCTTTATGTTCAGAGATTAAATGTGTTTCAGACATGGCTCATCTTATCCAACTCTGTAGATTTTACAATATTGATGTTGTCTCCAACTTTACATACTACAGGTATATTCTTTAATTGTGGCAAAATCAATGTCACAAACTTCACGCACATATGCATAGAATCCTCCCACATGCAATCATATTCATGGAGGTGAAAGAATCTATGATTTTGTCTCTGTTTCATTTTCCAGTGATCATACTCTAACTTCTAACTGTGAACTTCTCTAATGAAGGGGAAACCATGTCTTTGTCAAAAGAAACTGGCAAGTAGAAGATACACAGTACATTCATTTTTTTTAACTAAAATGACAGTCATCCATCTAACATTTCCTGAGTGCCTGTTTTATCTAGAATTTACTAGTCATTTGAAATGTAAAGATGTACAGGACATATTACAGGCCCATAAGATTTACCATTTGGTGAAAGGGAATGTCTGTTCAAATACACGACATTTGGATTTTATCTTGAGGATTATCCATATCTTCATAGTGTGGATATTACTCTTTTAACTGTTAATATTGACCAATTCTATACAGTTAATAGGTACCTGAAGAGCCTCCTCACGTGAATCTACTCTGATTCTCAAGAGTAGCAAAGACCCTTTTTATCAGCTGTCTTATAATTAGTCTCCTTAACAGGGCCGAGAGAAGATCAAGTAGGCTGTCACCATCCTCTTTGCAGTGACAAGTGAAAACTGAAATAAAATGGTTCAATGTTTTGAGTTGTTAGTGGCCTCACCCATTCAACCCCGAAGTCCTCAACCACACTCTGACTTATTAAAGTTCTGTTTTGAGTTGTTAGTGGCCTCACCCATTCAACCCCGAAGTCCTCAACCACACTCTGACTTATTAAAGTTCTGTTTTGAGTTGTTAGTGGCCTCACCCATTCAACCCCGAAGTCCTCAACCACACTCTGACTTATTAAAATGGTTCAAATGAGGAGAATGACCCCAGGGCAACATCCCATCAGGATTACACAAGGAAGGTTGTGATGCACATAGTTTGTAACCACGCTAATATTTTTGAATGACCCATATGCATTTTCCAGCCCAATATACACTAGCCCAGTAACTTACATTCACCCAAGCCGGGTATCCTCTAAAGGCATAGATGATAATTCTCAGTGTTTTATAAAGTGCTGAATTCATCCTACTCTCAGAAAAAAAAAACATAAACGTAGAGAAAAAGAGAATAAGGCATATATAAAAGAGGTATTAAAATTTGTTGAATCTGTGTGAAGGAATATGGGAGTTTTTGGATAATTCTTTGCCCTTTTCTGTGAGTTTAAACTTCTTTCATATTAATAGTTCAAATCAGGGGTGCCTGGGAGGCTCAGTCAGTGGAGCAGCAGACTCTTAATCTCAGGGCTGTGATTTCATGCCCCCTGATGGTGTGGAGCCTCCTTAAGAAAAAAAAGTTGAAATAAAAAAGGTACCCAATTTGCTTCCCCTGTCAAGTAGGAACAAGGATACAAGATTTCTCTGAGCTCATTTTGAGCTAAGTAACTCCAATTTTTGTCCATTCTCCAGCTCTGACCTTTTCTCACACTTCAGTCCTTGACAAACTGTCATTAAGAAATGGGAAGCAACCAGTCATGGGTCACAGAATTCATCTTGGTGGGATTCCAGCTCCGTGCAGAGATGGAAGTGCTCCTCTTCTGGATCTTCTCCCTGTTCTACATATTTAGCCTGTTGGCAAACGGCATGATCTTGGGACTCATCTGTCTGGACTCGAGACTACACACCCCCATGTACTTCTTCCTCTCCCACCTGGCCATCATTGACATTTCCTATGCATCCAATAATGTCCCCAAGATGTTGGCAAACTTAGTGAATCAGAAGAGGACCATCTCCTTTGTTCCATGCATAATGCAGACATTTTTGTATTTGGGTTTTGCTGCTACGGAGTGCCTGATCTTGGTGGCGATGTCTTATGATAGGTTTGTGGCAATCTGCCACCCCCTCCAGTACACTGTCATCATGAGCTGGAGACTGTGCCTGGTCCTGGCTGTCACTTCCTGGTCATGTGGATTTATTCTGGCTCTGGTACATGCAATTCTCCTTCTACGGTTGCCCTTCTGTGGACCCCGGGAAGTGAATCACCTCTTCTGTGAAATCCTATCTGTCCTCAAGTTGGCCTGTGCTGACACATGGATCAACCAATTGGTTATCCTTGCTGCCTGTATGTTTGTCTTAGTTGGGCCCCTCTGTTTAATGCTAATCTCCTACATGTGCATCCTCTGGGCCATCCTTAAAATCCAGTCTGGGGAAGGCCGCAGAAAGGCCTTCTCCACCTGTTCATCCCATCTCTGTGTGGTTGGACTCTTCTTTGGCATAGCCATGGTCGTTTATATGGTCCCAGATTCCAAACAACGAGAAGAGCAAGAGAAAATATTATCCCTTTTTCATAGTCTTTTTAACCCAATGCTGAACCCTCTCATTTACAGCCTGAGGAACGCTCAGGTAAAGGCTTCTTTGTATAGAGCACTGAAGAAAAGGTCCATGTGAAATATAGATAGAATATTGTTTGGGGGTTTCCTTTTAAATTATGCAGTTTGCTGAAGCAAAAATTCAGATAGGTTCCCACTTGGAAATTTGAATTAAACGTGGTAACTGTCCATCTTCTAGCTCTAAAAATAGGGCAAAATTCCATGGAAAAGTATATCTTCTGAAACCGAGAGACTGTGTTAGTATTTGGGACATCTAAATTATCAGACTATTTAGTCTTTCTTTGAAAAAACATTAAATTTCTTTATCTTTTCAAGCCAGGAATATTCACGTATGGAGAAAAAATTAAATGTAAAACCGACATCACTGCATGACTCTGACTGATGTATTTAGACATATGTGACTTTTTATCACCTTGTGGTAGCTGGACACAGTACAGAAAATTAATGCCATAAGAAAGAACTTCCACAGATCTGAGATTCCAATACAGAAAACATTGCGGAGTTATAGGACTCTGCCTCACCAATTGTGAGTCTGATGAAGGAAGAGTTTAGAGAAATGCTAAATTCCTTGATGGAATAATTTAGGAGTAAAGGGGAAAATGTTAAGGAAAGAGTTTATCCAATGAGAAACTATGTAAAAAAAAATCCTAAAATATATTTAATGCTTTGGATTTGGTTCAATAAAGGAAATTCATCAGTAAATGTGTAAATGGTTCTAGAGGTAAGGGTTTTGAGTGTTGCTCAAACATTATGTTTATTCTTGGGTTATAATGATTTTTTTTTTTTAGTGAAATTTTTTTTTTAATTTTTTTTTAATGTTTATTTTTGAGACAGAGAGAGACAGAGCATGAATGGGGGAGGGTCAGAGAGAGAGGGAGACACAGAATCTGAAACAGGCTCTAGGCTCTGAGCTGTCAGCACAGAGCCCGACGTGGGGCTTGAACTCATGAACTGAGAGATCATGACCTGAGCCGAAGTCGGACGCTTAACCGACTGAGCCACCCAGGCGCCCCAATGATTTCTTTTTTAAAAACAATTTCTAATAAGAGAAGATTGAATCACCTGTTGAAGTTCTTGAAATTGTTCCCACCAATATTTTTCATAATTATTGAACCAACTTGTCAGAAGATGGTTTGGGGTTGCACCAAATATCAGGAGATAGCTATGACATACCTAACATCATCTTTCTTTCACGGCGGCAGAAGTTTCTCTGGATTTACAAGATTTGAACAACTGTCTTCATGATGCTAATGTTGATAAATAAGAGCTGCTTTTTTTTTTCAATGATTCAATATTTGCAGATATTGCAAAAGGATCACCACAGTAAGTCTAGTTAAATTGGTCACTATACATAGTTACAGTTTTTTTTTTTCATGTAATGACAACTTTTAAGGTGTACTCTTTTAAGAGCAACTTTCAAATATGTAATACAGTATTCATAACTCTAGTTACTTTGCTCTGCATACATCTCCACGTTTTCTTTATTTTATAACTGGAAGTTTGTATCTCTTGACCCTCTTCACCCATTTCACCTATTCCCCACACCCTGGCCTCTGGCAATCACCAGTCGTTCTCTGTATCTATGAGCTAGTTTTGTCTTACTTCCCTTCTCTTCCTCTTCCCTTTCCTTCCTCTTCCTCTTCCCTTCCCCTTCCTTCCCTTCCCAGCTCCCCATATAAGTGAGATCATATGGTATTTGTCTTTCCCTATCTGGCTTACTTCACTAGCATAATGCCCTCAAGATCCATCCGGGTTGTCAGAAATGGCAAGGTTTCCTTCTTTTTTATGTCTGAATAGTATTTCATTGACCACATTTTTAAATCCCTTGTTCCATCAATGGACACTTAGGTTGTTTCCATGTCTTGGCTGTTGTGAATAGTGCTGCAATGAATATGGGGGTGCAGATATCTTTTTGAGTGATTTCATTTCCTTTGGATGAATACCCAGGAATGAAATGGCTGAATCAAATGGTAGTTCTATTTTTGAATTTTTTGAGGAACTTCCATAACTGTCTTCCACAGTGGCTGAACCAGTTTACATTCCCACCAACAGAGCACAAGTGTTCCCTTCTCTCTGCATCCTCACCAACACATGTAATCCTTGTCGTTTTGATGATAGCCATTCTAACAGATGTGAGGTGATATCTCAATGTGTTTTTGATGATGATGAATGATGTTGAGCACCTTTTCATGTACCTGTTGGCCAAGTGCATGTCTTCTTTGAAAAATGTCCATTCAGATCCTCTGCCCATTGTTAAAACTGATTGTTTTATTGCCATTGAGTTGTATGAGTTCTTTATATATTTTGGATATTAACACGTATCAGATATATGATTTCCAAATATTTTTTCCCACTTAGTAGTTTGTCTTTTCATTTTGCTGATGGTTTCCTTTGCTGTGAAGACTGGTTTTATTTTAAAATATATCAAGACATTAAGTATTTTGAATTTTTTGCAAGTCATGAAAAATTTATTAAAATCAAGATTTATAAAATTCTGGGGTGCCTGGGTGGCTCAGTCAGCTAAGCATCTGACTTCAGCTCAGGTCATGATCTTACAGCTCATGTGTTGGAGGCCCAAGTCGGGTTCTGTGCTGACAGCTCAGAGCCTGGAGCCTGCTTTGGATTCTGTGTCTCCCTCTCTCTCTTCCCCTTCCCTGCTCACACTTTGTGTCTCTCCCTCTCAAAAAATAAATAAACATTAAAAAAAAAGATTTATAAAATTCCAGGGGTTCCTGGGTGGCTCAGTTAGCTGAGTGTCTAACTTCAGTTCAGGTCACGATCTCAGGGCTCATGAGTTCGAGCATGGCATCAGGCTCTATGCTGACAGCTCAGAGCACAGAACGTGCTTCAGATTCTGCGTCTTCCTCTCTCTCTGCCCCTCCCCCACTCACCCTTTGTTTCTCTCTCTCTCTCTCTCAAAGATAAATAAACATTAAGAAAATTTTTTTAAGTTATAAGATTCTAGAATAAGTACAAAATTAAGCATACGTTTTAAAAATATATGGTAACAATTATATATATATATAGTTCTCAAAGCATATAATATATAGTATTCAACACTGCAAGAAATATACTGAAAAAGACAACCAAAAAGGTGAAGTCCATATTGCTGCTGTGGACGTTTAATATGCCTAAATAAATAAATACATAAATAGAATTCAATTAAGCAAAGGGTTATTATACATACTTCCTCTTTGTTGCCAGTTTTTTCCATCATAATTATCATAATTTTATGTCTAAATTTTTCATATATGCTACCAATACATGATTGTAACCATAAAAATAAAGACAATTCTATGCTTCTTCCCTTTTCTGAGCAAGATAATTATATTATTTTGGGATAAAAATTGCCACCATTTTTAGAGTTAGAAATTCTTCAAAGAATAAGTCTTTGCTGAAACATGAAATGAAGACAGTTCTAGAGAAAATTACAGCATTTTAATGCAGTATTTCCAACGAAAATTAAAAGTTGGCTTAACTATTGCCCCAAGTCAATAACTCAGATTCTAAGATGGCAGGCTGTTTATTTTGAATAAGCTTAATTATATTCAAGATGATTAGCAAGCCTTATAAACTATCAAGTTATTCAAGTGAATCCAAATAGGAAAAGTCATATGGTTGTCCTATTAAACATGATGCACTTTTAAGTAAAAGTGTAAAGCGTTTCTCCATTGTCTTATTTCTTATACACAATGAATGGAAAAACAGACATAAAGTTGTTGAAAATTCTTAAGACAGTAAAAAATTGTGTTTCTAAACCACCATCTGGTTGGGGTGCCTGGGTGGCTCAGTCAGTTAAGCATCCGATTTCGGCTCAGGCCATGATCTCATGGTTTGTGTGTTCGAGCCCCGCATTGGGCTCTGTGCTGACAGCTCAAAGCCTGGAGCCTGTTTCAGATTCTGTGTCTCCCTCTCTCTCTGCCCTTTCCCTGTTTACACACACTCTCTCTGTCTCTCAAAAATAAACATTTTAAAAAGAAAGTAGGGGCACCTGGGTGGCTCAGTGGGCTCAGATCATAATCTCTCAGTCCATGGATTCGGCCTGCATTGGGCTCTGTGCTGACAGCTCAGAGCCTGGAACCTGCTTCAGATTCTGTGTCTCCCTCTCTCTCTCTGCCCCTCCCCTGCTTGCATTCTCTGTCTCTCTCTCAAAAATAAACATTAAAAATTAAAAAAACCTAACAATTATCCACACTAAAGTATTATCTGGTTCAAAATTATTTGTAGGGTATAACTTAGAGTAGAATTTAATTCTTACCCTGGTGCTTAGCTTCATTTGTCCTGTCTGTTCCTGTAATACTTCGGAGGTGTCAGACCCGTGTTTTGGTGTGTGTGTGTGTGTGTGTGTGTGTGTGTGTGTGTGTGTCTGACTCCTGTACTGTAAGCCGCCTTATAAGAAAGCTTATAGAATCTTCTATCAGAGGAAGAGAGCGGCTGCTGCAGCCTCTGGTGACCGGAGGAGGGTCTTCCGAAAGCGAAAATACGTTTCTGCAGAGTCACACTGGGGTCGAGCAGGGCCCCACGGCCTGACTCCTCTTACAAGAAAGGCGCGGAGGAGGGAAGGCACACGCACCCCACCCGGACACGCCCCGGCCCCACATGAAAGCGATAAATAGCCCCGGGGTCAGCCGGAGGTCAAGAACTCGGAGATGCGCGAGGTTAAAAGGGCGGACACCGGCGCCAGGGTCGAGCCAGGGCCGCGGGGACCAACGCCGTCTCCCC
Organism: Panthera onca; assembly: GCF_046562875.1. Classification (NCBI taxonomy): domain Eukaryota; kingdom Metazoa; phylum Chordata; class Mammalia; order Carnivora; family Felidae; genus Panthera; species Panthera onca. The sequence goes on from NC_138340.1 coordinate 157,520,107, forward strand.
TACGTCCCCTGCGTCCTGCGCGGCTGGGGCAAGAACCGGAAAGCCCGGGCCCCCCGGTGACGAGAAAGGGTCCTTCCGCCCCAGGAGGTCAAGGCCTGCCAGCGGGCCGGGCGCCAGCGCGGTGCTCGACGGGAGACCCCCTGCGAAAAGGACACGCTCAGGGACGCGGCATCGGGACGCCGCCCCCCGGTCAAGCGTGGAGACTCAGGGCTGGTCCCGGCCGCGGCACGGTGTTCGCGGGGCCCTGTGGTGTCCCGCTGCCCCGACGTGAGGCCCTTCCCCCTGGAGCTCTGCCTGGAACAGCAGGGTCCCGCCACGGGGCCTCTGGACGTGACGAGAGGGCGCGGTCGGCAGCAGCCTCCTACTTGCTGGTTGTCGCCAGCACACCTGCTCCTTATTCTCCGTTAGCCTTCAGGGCTCCCCGGTTCCCCGGCCTCACCGTGGACCCTTTCCTGCTTGTACTGAGACGGTGATTCCCTTTAAGGCCTCAAGAAAACGGCAGGAGCTCTAACACATCAGGGCAGTGATGTCTTCTGTGCTGTGCTGTCCCCTTGTTCTCTTGGGAATAATGTAGAGAACCAACAAGCTGATGGCCGCACGGACGTGGCCAGGGGCCCCTCCCTCATGTGTCAGAAGAGGAGCCTCTGGGTCCCTTTCTCTGGCACCTTCTGGAATAACCAAGGCGAATCGCAGATTCACGCCCATCTCAGATCCGGTGGAGAGGCTCGGTCTGGGACTGCCGGCTGTCCTGCCGATGGACAAACAGCCGCGTGGGCAGTGAGCACACAGTACAGTACAAGGAAATGACCTAGCTTCGATGACCTGAACTGTTGATTCCTTCCCACTGGGGCTCTTCGAAGTTCAGCTTCTTGAAAGTTAACCATGTCATCTGACCCCTGACAAGGCCCCACCTGACAGCTGGAGAATCAAGCAGAATGACAGCAGATCAGTAAGTGACCAGTTTACGGACACGGTCTCTAGAGGCAGGCTTCCTGAGTTCAAATCCACTTACCAGCTGTTGACCCCGGGCTAGTTATTTAACCCGTCTCTGTTCTATCATCTGCAAAATGGAGATAATAATTGTACCTACCTCACCGAGTAATCACGTAGACTGAGTTATTTTTTGTAGATGCATGGGGCAGGCATAATACATAGCAGGAACTGTGTAGGTGATTGATAAATGACAGAATAAACACATCTACCATGGGCTTGGTATTGTGGTCGGGATTAGAATCCAAGGATAGAAAACTATATCTCCTATTACCTTTCTCCTTTAATGCATAAAGTTTATTAGTGAGAAGAGATGAGATTAGAAGCTGAGAAAACAGTGGTCCCAAATCTGTTGTGAGACAGAACACTTTTGCAAGATGCAATTCACAACCCCTCCTGAAAAGTCATTACAGACCCTGATAAGCCTCTGAACAGTTTTCTAACTGACTTTCATGGTACTTCAAGAGCCTTTCTGGGAATGTGGGGTTATGACTCAGCTGACTGTCAGTTTGGGGACTTGCCTACATGTTTAATTCATTTGGTGATCTTTAACCAGACATTTTCATACTGTATCTGCTCTTTTTTTTTTTTTTTTTCCTACAGAATGTTTTTACCAGCAGGAGGCATCACTGAGTTTGGTTTACTCAGCAACCTCTCTTTAAGCAGCTTGTTTGAAATAGAACCTCCAGGTGAGGTCGAAATCACTTTCCCTCTCTTTCCTCCTATCTCCCGTCTCCCCTCTTCCCTCTCCTTCCTTTGGAACGGAGAAACCCAGAGAAAACTTGAGACAGCCTGTGGTTCTCACATCTTAGCTTGCACCAGAATCACCTGGAGGGTTTGTTAAAACCCTGATTGCCGGGAGCCACTCCTGGAGTTTCTGATTCTGTGAATGTCAGTGAGGTCTGAGAATCTGCATTGCTACTAAGTTACCCGGTGGAGCAGACGGTGGCCGTCCAGGAATCACCCATGAGATAAACAATCTCAATGGAAAGTTTTTTCAGCATGACCTTCAACCCAGGCACAACTTTTCTTTCCATCTCCAAACCCTAAAGCTCTCCCCACCCCTCCGGGAGAAGGAGTGGACTCAGACTGATAATCCCAACCCATGAAGTTGAAAGACAATCCCATTGGAGGGGAGGATGCTGAGTATATAATGTTAAAGGGATGTTGGGGAGGATAAAGAGGACTTTTCCTGGAGTATTTCAGTGGGAAATTCCCTGGGAGAATCAGGTTCTCACCCTGAGAAGCCACTTCTGAATCTCCACCAACTGGTGCTTTTGTGCGGGTTGGATTGGATCCATTTAAACTGGAGAAAAGGATTGGTTGAGTGTTCTTCATGACTCTCAGGAAAAGGTCGAGGCTCTTGACGTTTTTGAGCTGCAGCACTTTTCTCCAGGGGAAGGAGTGAGGAGACTGAGAGATCTATGCGTGGCCCCAAGTTCCCACTGGTGTTCCCCAACACCCAGCCCCCCTGCCCCACCTCCCCACAGCCCTGCTCCATAGACGCAGGGGGAGGGAAAGGAGTGCAGTCTGCCTGTGATAAGCATCCCTTCTCCCCATTGCTTAATTCCTGTAGGTGGAATACATCCAAAACTATCCTCCCAAAGTTTCTCGTGGTTACAGGTTATTCGGGAAACAAATTTAATTTTACAAATACACACACCTCGTTCTCCAACACAATACCTGCAACATCTATTAACACGTTGGAGTTGTTTTTATCAGGGTTCCCAACCTCAGCTGGTGGTCATAAACCTCACATGGGGACCTTTTACAAACCACAAGGCCAGGACCCAGCCTTGGACCCACATCATCAGGATCTGGAGGTTGTGGTCTCAGAACTGCTGAGGTCTCCAGGTGATTCGAGTGAGCCTCTACGGGCGGAAAACAGGCCTGTTTCAATCAAAGAGCCAGCTACATCTCTGTGAGGGCTGAGCTCCTTTGATTAGGGCAGCGAGTTTAGGGGCAGTTTAGCGTACTGGTTTAGGGGCAGGGAAGCTGCATGAGGGTGCTGCGTGCAGAGGGAGAGACAAGACTGGGGAGTGGGAGAGCTTTCGAGAAAAGGAGCCGCCATCACAGATCAGGAAACTTCCCTGAGAAACATCCAGTGTCCAAAGTCACCAGTGGCCTCAATCATGATCTCTTGAGTAGAGTAACGACCGAAAACCTCAGCTGTCCCACGATGGCTGCATTTCCAGCCCAGCTCTGACTCTGCAGTGGGTGAGGGAGAGAATGAAGGTAAGTGCTTGAAACTCACCTCCAGTATCTTCCTTTTTTATAGGGCGGAACTTATGCTATTCAAGGGGCCACCCTAAGTATGGCTTTGTTGTAATTAGGAGACTGTCGTTGGGGGCTCAAAGTCATCAGCACTTGGAGGATGCCCTCCAGAGAAGACTGTGGGTATTTCACATAAGGATTTTGGTTTTTAACTTTACTAAGAGAGTGGTTGTTTGAATTTCTCGTGGAGGGGAACAGAATGCATTGATGGTAATGTTGATCACTTGTGCCTTTTACATGGTGACTAGAACAGAAATTTGAAGTATTTGGTTAAAATCTCTGCTTATTTGTGGACTTAAGAAAATGAAACTCAATGACCCACATAGTGAATAAACCTTATGGCTGTAGTAGTAAAAGAAGTGATTTCTTTTCTAAAGACTTTGTCCTATTTAGCTGCTTTTAAATTAGTGGACTCAAAGAGTGCCCTGAAAAATTTCTAGAAAATGGGCTCTTTAGCATGTAATGCTAAAGCATTTTTCTTAACCTGTAAAAGTTCTTCATTCAGAGAGTTGGCTTTGTATTTACAACTAATTAGATTGGGCAGACTTTTCCACTGGTCTCTGGTATTCAGAAATTGTGTGTTTTCCTCCAGTGCCTAAATACGAGTGTGTTTTTCTTTCCCATAAAGAACAGATGGATCATCAAGGCCAGAATTATTTTCAAAGTAACATCCCTGTGCTTAGTCATGACTCGCTTATAAGCCACTTGGTCCCTTTATCTTAATGAGGTGCTCTCAGAACCTTCTTTAAATTCCTGTTCTTTCTTCACTCCTGTTTTCAAAACCCTGTAAATGATATCCCGGGTTGTCTTCTATCAAATCCATTTTCTTATTCTAGACACTCAAAACTCATCTTCTGGAAGCACAAGTTTCATTTCTCATGATTTCCTTCACCACAGTGGTCTTCTCGCTGTTTAAATGGCAAGACCATCGGCTGCTCATCCTCACCAGAGAACTTCATTCATGTCATTTTCCATACTGGAGTAGCCCCTCTACCAGTGATGTACTGCTGGCCATGGCAGCCAGCAACCCCATGAGGATAGTTGTGACCACCAGAACAGCCCCTTATTGACCCACTTGTTTCAGGAAGTTGCTGGCCATAGAAAATATCACCCCCTCTAACTGAATAGTCTTTCCACCTTTGAGGGGCCCTATACTGCTTGCTTACCCTGTTATGGCCAACCAACGACTGTGTAATATCACAGAAGACAAATTAGACAACTCGACTTCCAAGAAGGACCACTTGTGGTGGTGGTGCAGAATATCATGATAGTCAACGGAAAGGAGTGTTTCAAAGAGGGAGCAATGGACTGTGTTAAATGCTGCTGGCAGGTCAAGTCAGATAAGGGTAGAGAACCGGTCGTTGGGTTTAGCAAAGTCAAGATAATTGGTGAGAAAAACGGTCTCACATTTGACTAGATATGTTTAAAGGAACAGGAGCAAAGGCATTTGAGACAAATGGCGGGAGAACAGTTCTTGAGTAGGCGGGAGGGCTGGATTCCTGGCCTAAGTGGCGGACTGTCCTTCATGACGGAAAACCCAGTAACTTCGCAGTAACAGCCGAGGAGCTGGGAATAAGTGCAGGTCCAGGAACTCCGTCAATGTGTTAGTTAGGGTTGTGCAAGTTCTTGTTTGATTCTTCTGTGTCCTCAGTCACTGTCAGTCAGTAGCTGGGACTGTGGGTGGGAGGATTCATGGGAGGCTTAAAGAGAGAAAATATGAGGGAAAAATCACCTGGCAAGGAGAGGCGATTAGGGAAACAGGAAACAGGATGAGCTGTGGTAGCATCCAGGACAAATTGATGTGATTGCTCATGAATTTAAGGGGATCTGAGTCATTATGGCTATGTGTTTCCCTTAGTTGTGTGGGTGCTAGTGAAGCCATTTATCATCTTAATTTACATCTAAATGCTTAGGGCACAATAGCCCCTCTAATGTAGGATGTATATTTGGGGGAGAAAGGTTGTAGAAATAGGACAAAATGGGGTGCCTGGGTGGCTCAGTTGGTTAGGTGTCTGACTCTTGATTTCAGCTCAGGTCATGATCTCACGGTTCATGGGATGGAACCCTGCATTGGGCTCTGCACTGTCCACATGGAGCCTGCTTAGGATTCTCTCTCTCCCTCTTCGCCCTGCCCCCATTCATGTTCTCTCTTTCACTCTTTAAATAAATAAATAAACTTAAAAAAAAAAAAGAGAGAAGAAATGGGACCAAGTTTGGGCAGTAGCTTGAAATCAAAAAAGACAGGAAAGCACCGAAGGACTGGGATTCAATCTCCCTGAGTTTCTCCATAAAAATTAATATTTGCAATAGATATTCCTGGTAATTATCTCACATTAACACTTTTCAGCAGGCAAAGATTGTTCATTCCCTAAAGAAAATAGAGTCCTTTGAGGCTGCCTTAATAAGCACCATGGGATTTACATTCATCATGAACTTTCCAAAAGTAGAACATGGAGACAGGAAATTTCAAGATCAAGTACACAATACATTCATATCCTTGGGGATTGTACTAGGTGACATAATAAAGTATGACTTACCTATTAAATTTTTATGCCAAGATTCTCTTTAGCACAGATACCCATCCTTCTTCCTGGGTCCTTCTCTGCATAAGTGGATGCATGCAGGTGTACATACACACACACACACACACACACACACACACACGCACACACACACGGAGAATAAAGCTGGAGAGCCAAGAGGTGAGGGGCAGGTTTTTACTCTACCTGTAGGGAAGGCCTAGAATGTTGGAAAGATGCTTTGTAATTTGTTCTCTGGATTCCATAGATACATCTCTGGGGAACAGGTTGGTTCTAAGTGATCAGAGTATAAAGCCCTCACATCTAGAAGCCTCCTGAGCACCCTGAATCCTGTCCAGTGATCAGGGAAGAAAGAGGATCTGGAACTCCTCATTTCCCCAAAACTGCTTCAAGGAGTGGGTGACACAGCTCCAACCTTCTCCCATCTCTGTGCGTCCTGTACATGAAAGCCCCACTTGAGAAAATGCAGGAAATAGTACTTCTGTTTGTCTAAGTCATCATTTATCCATTGGTTAATAGTTCACAGAAGAGCAGAGCAGCCAACTGGCAGGAATTGATAAAACCTAATAGGTTTGGGAAGGATAAAAGGCCACTTTTGTGCAGATGCATTTTTCCTCACTATTTTGGGAGACTCCGAGCAGTATCCATTTGCTACCCATGATGATAGGTGTCTGACGTCTCTTCATTCCCCTCTGGCTATTTGTGGGAGGGGCTGGTGGCACCAGCTGTTCGTGGCTCAAGGTATCAACTGAAAAGGACATAAGACCATCTAATCCTCTTGTCTCACATCACAAATGATGGTAAACTCAGAGGTGTTATGTCATTTGTCTTTGAACTGTATTTCATTTCCTCCTCTGCTGAGAACCATGTGTTCCTACTCTATCCTAGAAATATCTCCAGCCAGAGAAGTGAGGAACATTAGGGTCCTTTTCTTTGCTGCCCAGGAGGGAGATGTTAATAAGTAGCAGGAAGAAATCCCATAGCTATTAGATAAAGATTCCATAATTATTTCTTCTAGCAGCACTGAAGCTGGTGCAGGGGATAGAATAGCTTCTTTTTTGATTTGATGGTCCTCATCCTAGGGAAACCCTTTGTCAGATCCTAGATAATGTGACTACCGTCATCACTTACTACACGTGGGGGGAAAGTTCTAGCTGGGGAAAATATGATAAAAAGTCCTTACTACGGGAACACTTTCTCTATTTCACATGTGTTTGTACTTGGCAACGTCTTCAGGGAATATTTTTGTTTTTTATGCTTTTTGCATTTATTTTAAGGCACTTTTTAAAAAAAATAGTATAACAAATGAAAATGCATTTTTAAAAATTTTACAGAACTCAAAAGAAAATCAAGAGAGTCCTGTCAGAGCTTGGAATGTGATGAGGCACAGAATTTCTAACACCTTCCTCTAAACTGAAATAATTTATTTTTATCTGTATCTTCAACATTCTTATACATGAGATTCAAGTCACTACTTATTAGGCTCAAAGGGTTTTCATATCGATGTTAACCCTACTTTTTCTATGTAGAAGGAGAGAATTGATCTGCTAACAGGAAATTACTAGAATGCCATTCTAGGTAGCACGTACCTGAGCTTATAAGCCATCAGAGTCCACCAAAGTGGTGTGAGAATTAGAACCGAAGGGTTTCACTTCTACGACAAGTCAGGGAATGATTACTTCTCTGTAGACACGAGGGAGGGTGGGACAAGTTGTAGGAATATTAAAGACCAAGCCCTCCAATGATGGTTTTATAGTATCATAATTGATGCTATTTATTTTTTTCCCAAATAAAAATTCCAAACATATATTAAAATTATGTAGAAATTCAAATACGTTAATTGAATCTCCTGTAAAGTAAAATCTTATATAATATACACTGTGATAAATGTATTCTTTTAATCTATGATGACAGCATGCCTGAAATGCAGAATAAATTTTGGAGAGATTGAATTTTTTTGAGAGCTGGATTTAGAAGCTAATACCAGATAATTGGGAGCATTGGAGAGAGACAGTGAAGATGGATGGCCATCTCAGAGTCTAAGTCTGCTCTGAAAGCCAAAGAATCAGGCAAATGGTGTCAGGGTACTATTAGTAAGAGGAAAAAAGCTGTAATTTTGACTTATGTATAAATTTAGGAATTTGTGTAGAAAAGATTCCACATTAAACTAAGTAGCTAAGGCCCCAAGCAGTCCCAACTCAGGATACAAGGGCAGACCAGAACTAGCAATTAAAGCAGCAGGCTACCATAGAGGCTTTTAATGGTTGGGTTGAGATTAATCATGTTTAAAGGTTTAATGACATTAATTTTAACATTATTACCTAAACTTTGGATGTTAAAGATATGCACTGAAATTAGATGAAAGCCTTAGAATCATTTTTACTGGTGAGCTGACTCAATATTGCTTGAGGGACTCATGAGCTATCATTAAATAGAAAAACCTCTGACCTCTCCTCCCTGGTATACAACACAGAAGGTTGTCACTATAAGAAGTTAATTGTAAATCAGCGCCTGTAATAGACTGTATTTGCCATTTGATATTTTATTCAGGGCGCTTATCTGAAATCAGTGTATTTGTGTTACCTCAGTGGCAATGCTACAAAAATTAGACTTTTCTGCAGTTTCAGGTTTTGAAGGGTGACTGTCTTCCTTCCTTCTTGTCCCCTGAAAATGAACTGCATGAACATTATATATAATCTATACACCATCCTAAATGTGCCTTCCTAATTGTTGACAATCTGTTGAACACTTTTCACATGGCAAATGAACTGGAAACTTTAATTCTTTTATGTAGATTTGCCACATCATTCTCAATATATACTGAAGATATAGAAATATTTTCCTCATTTATGGTGAATTACAGGAGCTAAAATTAGATAGTATCCATCCCCCAAATTAAATGTAATATCAACATTTATTTTTTTATTTTTATTTTTTATTTATTTATTTTTTTGCCAACAGAGTTTTATAAAATTCTTTAGGTGTGAGATACATAATGAGGGTTAGTAGGTTGGGTATAAGTAAAACCAACTCTTTTTTTGCTTTTTCTTTTTTTTGTTAAATATGAAATTTATTGTCAAATTGGTTTCCATGTAACACCCAGTGCTCATCCCAACAGGTGCCCTCCTCAATGCCCATCACCCACTTTCCCCTCCCTCCCACCCCCCATCAACCCTCAGTTTATTCTCAGTTTTAAGTGTCTCTTGTGGTAAAACCAACTTTTGAAATTAAAATTTTAAACTGTATTTTTACTTAACTATGGTTAAATATCTGTGCTACTATATTTATTTTTAAAAATCATTAAATATATAGGTTTTTTTTCAGAATTATCTCCTTCAATTTAGAACCAGAAAATCATACCTATTCCCCTGCCTGATGTCCAATCATATTTTAGATTTCAAAGGTGATGTGATACACTATAATTTTTAAAATCCTCATTTATATGATTTTATTCACATAATAAAGACAAACTGAATAATGTTAATTGATATTCATAGGCTCTGAAATCAGAGAAACCCTTTATGGAACTCAATATTGATCACATGATTTTTTTTAATTTTAACATATATTTTTTTAATTTACATCCAAGTTAGTTAGCATATAGTGCAACAATGATTTCAGGAGTAGATTCCTTAATGCCCTTTAGCCCATCTTCTTTTATCCCATCTCCCCTCCCACACCCCCTCCAGTAACCCTCTGTTTGTTCTCCATATTTGAGTCTCTCATGTTTTGTCCCCCTCCCTTTTTTTATATTATTTTTGTTTCCCTTCCCTTATGTTCATCTGTTTTGTATCTTAAAGTCCTCATATGAGTTAAGTCATATATTTGTCTTTCTCTAATTTCACTTAGCATAATACTCTCTAGTTCCACCACATAGTTGCAAATGGCAAGATTTCATTCTTTTTGATTGCTGAGTAATACTCCATTGTATATCTATACCACATCTTCTTTATCCATTCATCCAAAGCCTAGCAAAGTAGGCTCTTTCCCTACTTTGGTCATTGTTGATAGTGCTTCTATAAACATTGGGGTGAGTGTTGATCACACAATTTTTGCATGGATTTTGTAGCTGGTGCTGGGGGTACCCTGTCTGTAACACGTTTTTATTCTATTTCAGAGCACACAAGCCTGGCCTCACAGGCCAGCATGTGAATTTCTTTGCCTGATCACTTTCCCTGGCCCCAAGAGGCACTTTCTAGCTCATTGGGCAGGGAGAGGGAGCCTAATGCTTGGTCCATCCACCCTAAGACCGTCAACCAATAGCTGATTCTACTTAGTCGATCAGCTCAGCTTCAAGGAAACTTCACTTTCCTTGACCTCCAGATAGCTTAACACTGAGAAGCATATGCTACACTGGCTCCAAGATTTTTCCATTAGCTTCAAACTCCAATTACTACAATTTTAGCTGGCTTGATCACCTACCCTTCATAGGCAGGCTTTACTTGGTTCTCCCCCTTTCTTCCACCTCTACTTGTAGAGGATTATCTTCTAAAAACCACTTCTGGAGGAAGTGGCTTCTGGAGGAACTCAAACTAAGATACATGTATTTTAAGTAGAATCAATATTTAGATTTATTTAATTCATAATGGGAAAAGATGTTCACAGATGATAGGTAATTTTGAACATGGATAGAAACTTGACATGGTGATTTTTATGTTTATGAATATAAAAGCTATATGTAGGATTCTGGGGATTCTAGCACTAAAATATTTGGTTGTCAGAATATATTGCATTACTATTTAAAAAATTCTCACTTATACCATTTCATATAATAACTAAAAAATGTTAAACTGATGTTCACAGATTTTTAAATCTGTATTGAGCACAAAATTTGGGGAATGTGCTTATGACTCTCATTTTTTTTTATTTTTAGAAACTGATTTTATAAAGAGACATAGCCCAGATTATTTTTGTCAAATAAGCATCCCCAAAACTTTATTTTTCGAGGAATAGGTAAATTACATAATACATTTTTTAATGTTTATTTATTTATTTTGAGAAAGAGCACACATGTGTGCATGATAGTGGGGGAGGGGCAGAGAGAGGGAGAGAAAGAATCTTAAGCAGGCTCCATGCCCAGCACAGAGCATAACATGGGGCTCAAGACGGGGTTCAGTCTCCTGAACTGTGAAATCATGACCCGAGCTGAAATCAAGAGACACCTAACCAACCAAGTTGGACACTTAACTAACTGAGACACCCAGGTTTCCCTAAATCATACGTTTAAAAAACTAATTATAGACATTCCTACAATAACTACTTGTGTGGTTACATGGATTGTATTGTCAAGCAAAAAGATAAGCCCTTGTTTCAATCTTCTCTAACAAGCTAAGATAGAATTTTTTTCCCTTGGAAGCTAGAAAAAAAATTATAATCATCTTATGAATATTCATATATAAATTTATGTAGAGCAAAAACAAGTTGTAATAAACTTAAAGGATTGATATTATGCAAAGCATCTTTCCTGATTGCAATAGAATAAAAGTAGAAATGAATAATAATAGGAAAAACAAAATCATAAATAAGTGTAAATTAGAGACCACACTCTAACAACAAATTGGCTCAAAGAAGAAAACACAACAGAAGTTAAAATATACCTTGAAACTACTGAAAACGAAAACAGAGTATATCAAAATTTATGGGCTACATAGAGAGTGGTAAAAAAGAAAAAAATATCTCTAATATAACCTAATATTATCTCTTGAGGAACTAGAGAAGAAAGAGCAAACTAAAGCCAAAGCCAGAAGAAAGAATAAAAAGGATAAAGGAAGAAAAAAGAATAAAAAGATAAAGGAAGCAGAAAATAGGGGAAAAAATAGAGAAAATGAATGAAATTAGAAGTTAGTTCTTTGAAAGGATCAACAAAATTGATAAAACTTTGGATAGGTTAATGAAAAAAATTGAAAGTATTAAAATCATAAATGAGTGTGGGGAGGGGTGCCTGGGTGGCTCAGTCAGTTAAGCATCCGACTTCAGCTCAGGTCATGATCCTGTGGTCTGCAAGTTTGAGCCCCGCATTGGGCTCTGTGCTGACAGCTCAGAGCCTGGAGCCTTCTTCAGATTCTGTGTCTCCCTCTCTCTCTGTCCCTCCCCTGCTCATGCTCTGTTTCTCTGTCTCTCTGTCTCTCTCAAAAATAAACATAAAAATAAAAGAAATGAATAAGGGGAAATTACTGATTTTATAGAAATAAAAAGGAATATAAGAGAGGATCATGAAAATTGTACAATCTGATGAAATAGAAAAATTCCTAAAAACATACAACCCATGAAGATTTGAAGAAATAGGAAATCTGAGTAAATCCATAACTAGTAAGGAGATTGAATCAGTATTTAAAAACCTCCCAATGAAAGTCCAGACCAGATAATTTCATTGGTAGATTTTACCACTGTTTAAGCAAACAAAAAATAACCATCTTTCATAAGCTCTTCCAAATATTGAAGAGGAGGGAGCACTTCTAACTTATTCCATGAGGCCACTATTACCCTGTTACAAAAGTCAGACAAAGACAGTAAAAAAAAAAAAAAAGAAACTTGCATCTCTATATAAATAGGAAAAATTATCAATAATCGTAATCTGGACCCAGGAACATCATACAGTATGTTTGGGGGTGAGGGGGTATTCCTGGTAAGCAGCCTTATTCCCAATACAAAAATCAATCAATGCAGTACACCATATTTGTAGAACAAAGGGAAAAAAAAAAACACCTGATTATCTAAGTGATGGAGAAAACTCATTTGACAAGGTTCAATATCCTTTAATGATGAGAAAAAGAGAAAACAACTCCACAATCTAGGAATAGGAAGGAAACCATGACAGAAGCCATGATGAAGCCTCTTCTACTATTGGGTCCATTCTCCATCAGTGGAGTTGGATTTCATGTGAAGATTGCAAACCAAAGCAACCTCCATCTATGAAGTCCGTGAGACGTGTGCAGAGAATCCTGTACCAGCACTTCCAACTCAGGGAAACTGTGAGATAGAGTTGTTTTAAGCTGCTACACTTGTGGTAATTTGTTAGGGCAGCAATAAAAAAACTCACATGCTTTGGAATCTAACAGAAGTCATTTGAGTGAAGCTCTGGGCCTGGGCTGATAGTCTACAGTTCTTTAGTGCGACGGTCCTTTTAATTGTCTGCTTGCAAGATACCTTTACAATTGTAAATATTCTTGAGAACCCAAAGAGATTTTACTTATACGGGTATTTGTTGGCATTTGTCATAATAGGAATTAAAACAATTTGAAAGCATTTAAGTCACTTAAAAGATAATTTCCTCATATGATAATTTATATTTAAAACAGACCGAGAGTGAAAAGATGACATTGTTTTACTTATTTTTTTCTTTTTTGTAAAATTCTTTAATGTTTGTCAAGGACAGCTAGATTTTTGTATTTGCTTCTATAGCCAATCTTAAAGTAGAAAATGTCATGTAGCCTTTGAAAAACTGCATTCCACCCTCGTGAGTGAATGAGAGTAGAAAAAGAATAATATCTTAAATTATTATAAATATTATTTTGATCTCATGGACAATTTCACAGGGTCTCGGGGTCCCTGGACTAACAATTAGGGAACTGCTGACTTAGTTTATTTAAACTTCAGTCGCCTTGGCTGTAAAATGATTAGATTAAATATATATATGCCACGTAAAGCATTTGGCACATTGTCAGAAACAGAATAAGCGCTCAATAATTAATTCCTTCTCAGGTTTGCCCTGACAAATTCATGGAAACTACCTCTCAACAATCAAAATCCCGGCTGCCTATGGGCCTTCATGGGGTCTGAAGAGAAGCCTGAGTTTATAAACCTATAGTCCTTTTGGAGGCTTAAATATTGTAATTTGTGATATCTCCCTCAGGTTTTTTCTTTACTTGTGAGATATTCAAAGTCTGTGAGCATAAAGAGTGTGATGCTAGGAGGCGCCCTGCCTCTTTCTAGAAATTTCCTCCAAGGTCAACTAGATAAAATCTTTGTTCTCCTCCAGAGACAGAAGTTTCAGGGAATTTTCCCCCCTTCTCTTTAGGGAGAACTAGAGACATATGATGTCTCATGGTCCTTCTGGGAATTTGAGTTCTTTGCCGATTTAAATAAAACCTTTATTCCTAGAGGTTTAATTAGAACTTCATATTCTATTGCAAAGCCATCAGCAATTGTAATGAAGGTCTCGTGAGTCTGAGATTTCTCCTCTGCAGCTTTCTACAGTATCTTATGTAACTTACCTCTGAAGGGTCTTCTTTTGGTGAAAGTAGATTCCTGGGGAATATCCAGTGCTTATATCTGCGTACGTGGAGAGATTTATTGGCACTGTGGGATGGTTTTTAGGACGGTAGTTGAAGTAGGACAAGGTGGAAGCCTGGCTATGTGGAAAGGAATGATATTCCTCAGTGAAATATCCTGAGTCCCTCCTAACTCAAAGTTACCTGGCAGACAGGTGCACTAGATGACCAGTTTCCACCCCCATCCAGCTCCAGGAACTTCTGCCCGCTGAGTTGTGACAGGGGCCGTGTAGTCCCTCAGTAACTTCCTCTTCACTTCCCAGTGTGGTTGAATGGTGGGCTCCACATTAGGCTAACTCTATTGTTTAAGAAGAGATCTGGAAGTAGGAGAGGCTTCACGTGCAGGGATCTCCCCTGGATAAGGCTTTGATGGAGCCAAAAGAATAAAAGGACCTTCTACTAACTGATACCCGAGAAGATATTGACAGAGCAGCTTTGTTGCTGGAAAGCAAAATTCTACTAAAGTTGCAGAAAGTCTTCTCACCAAAACAGTGTAAGACGTAAGCTTGCCGCATAGTTATTTCTTATTGTAATATTCTCAAGCTATAACTCAATGTTAATAATTATTAGGCTCAGAAATTACTATGCTGGATACAAGTATTTATCCTACCACAAAATGGGGTAGAATAAGTGTCAATACCTTCAGCTAAACTTGGAGAAGTAGCGTAAAGTTCCCTAACTCAGTTGCAGGATTGCCCAGGCAGAGGTAGAATTGCTCATACCACCAGGACCTTCCTTTTCTGAGCTGCTGTTAACTTATTCTCTATTGGGAAGGGGAGATTGCATTTAGGCTATCTTGAAATCTTCTCTATTTCACTGCTGCATTACTTAAAAGATTTACTATGTCTTCACTATTTTTAAAAGTATCTTCATACTTGAGGCCTCCTGTAGGCTGATGTTTTTTCAAAGGCTCAAAATACTGTCACATGTGTCTTTGTGTTTCTTTCTTAGGTTATTTTATTTTCTGTAAATCTTTCAATAAAGCTATTTGCCTGAAACTTGGTTCTAAGCATCACTTCAAAGCAGGTGCAAGACATTAACTCACTCTGGCATTGCCATAGTTTCTGCAGATACACTATTGTCTACACCTTCAAAGCTTATTCAGATGTACCCTATAGAAACACTGCATTAAAATTACATGGATCGTTCATGGCATTTTTTGTAAGAGCAGTTTTCAAATGATTAAATTCTAATTTTGAACTTTCTAGTAAAGCGGAATTCATGTATTGCTCAGTAGATAGAAGATACTTATATAGAGATAGACAAATTAGTAAAGCATGGATTCATAAAACTAGAAGAATTTTGAGAGTTTGGATACTGTAATTTTTGGTATCTTTTTGAGGTCTATGATCTTCGAGATATTTACAAATCTATGTAGAACAGTGTAATGTCAATATGTGACCTGATGTGTGTGCATGTATATGAATTCTTTCTTCCATTTAACAAATATTTGAATGTCTGTTTCAAGAATTATACCAGCTATTATAAAAGGCATTCCCCAGAGATATATAATAGTAATTATATATAGAATAATGTCCAGAATATTTTTGTTACTAATTCTATAAGCATAAAAGAAAGTCAAGAAATAGGAATTAAAACTCTATCCATCATCTCTCAAGAGATTTATCTCCTATTATCTGGAAGTATGTTTTATAGAAAATACACTGTGGTCATGTATGGTAAAAGTCTTATCACAGTTACACAACATCAAAGATGTGTGGTGTTGATTACATTAAATATTTTTTTCTTTTTCTTTTTTTTTTCTCATTTTTAAGTACATATTTTATTCATTTATTTATTTTTAATATGAAATTTATTGTCAAACTGGTTTCCAGACAACACCCAGTGCTCATCCCAACAGGTACCCTCAATACCCATCACCCACCCTACTCTCCCTCCCACCCCCCATCAGCCCTCAGTTTATTCTCAGTTTTTAAGAGTATCTTATGTTTTGGCTCCCTCCCTCTCTAACTTTTTTTTCCTTCCCCTCCCCCATGGTCTTCTGTTAAGTTTCTCAGGATCCACATAAGAGTGAAAACATATGGTTTCTGTCTTTCTCTGTATGACTTATTTCACTTAGCATCACACTCTCCAGTTCCATCCACGTTGCTACAAAAGGCCATATTTCATTCTTTCTCATTGCCACGTAGTACTCCATTGTGTATATAAACCACAATTTCTTTATCCATTCGTCAGTTGGTGGACATTTAGGCTCTTTCCATAATTTGGCTATTGTTGAGAGTGCTGCTATAAACATTGGGGTACAAGTGCCCCTATGCATCAGTACTCCTGTATCCCGTGGGGAAATTCCTAGCAGTGCTATTGCTGCGTCATAGGGTAGATCTATTTTTAAATTTTTGAGGAAACTCCACACTGTTTTTCAGAGTGGCTGCACCAGTTTTACATTCCCACCAACAGTGCAAGAGGGTTCCTGTTTCCCCACATCCTCTCCAGCATCTATAGTTTCCTGATTTGTTCATTTTAGCCACGCTGACTGGTGGGAGATGATATCTCAGTGTGGTTTTGATTTGTATTTCCCTGATGAGGAGTGACGTTGAGCATCTTTTCATGTGCCTATTGGCCATCTGGATGTCTTCTTTAGAGAAGTGTCTATTCATGTTTTCTGCCCATTTCTACACTGGATTATTTGTTTTTCGGGTGTGGAATTTGGTGACCTCTTTATAGATTTTGGATACTAGCCCTTTGTCCAATATGTCATTTGCACATATCTTTTCCCATCCCACTGGTTGCCTTTTAGTTTTGTTGATTATTTCCTTTGCAACGCAGAAGCTTTTTATCTTCATGAGGTCCCAATAGTTCATTTTTGCTTTTAATTCCCTTGCCTTTGGGGATGTGTCAAGTAAGAAATTGGTGTGGCGGAGGTCAGAGAGGTTTTTTCCTGCTTTCTCCTCTAGGGGTTTGATGGTTTCCTGTCTCACATTCAGGTCCTTCATACATTTTGAGTTTATTTTTGTGAATGGTGTGAGAAAGTGGTCTAGTTTCATCCTTCTGCATGTTGCTGTCCAGTTCTCCCAGCACCGTTTGCTAAAGAGACTTTTTTCCACTGGTATTCTTTCCTGCTTTGTCAAACATTAGTTGGCCATACTTTTGTGGATCTAACTCTGGGGTTTCTATTCTATTCCATTGGTCTGTGTGTCTGTTTTTGTTGTTGTTGTTGTTGTGTTTTTGTTTTTTTGTTTTTTTGCCAATACCATGGTGTCTTGATGGTTACAGCTTTGTAGTAGAGGCTAAATCTAGGATTGTGATGCCTCCCACTTTGGTCTTCTTCAAAATTACTTTGGCTATTTGGGTTCTTTTGTGGTTCCATAAATATTTTAGAATTGCTTGTTCTAGCTTCGAGAAGAATGTTGGTGCAATTTTGATTGGGATTGCATTGAATGTGTAGATAGCTTTGGGTAGTATTGACATTTTAACTATTTATTCTTCCAATCCATGAGCATGGAATGTTTTCCCATTTCTTTGTATCTTCTTCAATTTCCTTCATAAGCTTTGTATAGTTCTCAGCATACAGATCTTTTACATCTTTGGTTAGGTTTGTTCCTAGGTATTTTATGCTTCTTGGTGCAATTGTGAATGGGATCAGTTTCCTTATTTCTCTTTCTTTTGCTTCATTATTGGTGTATAAAAATGCAACTGATTTCTGTACATTGATTTTGTATCCTGCGACTTTGCTGAATTCATGTATCAGTTCTAGCAGACTTTTGGTGGAGTCTATCAGGTTTTCCATGTATAATATCATGTCATCTGCAAAAAGTGAAAGCTTGACTTCATCTTTGCCAATTTTGATGCCTTTGATTTCCTTTTGTTGTCTGATTGCTGATGCTAGCATTACAACACTATGTTAAACAACAGTGGTCAGAGTGGATATCCCTGTCGTGTTCCTGATCTCAGGGAGAAAGCTCTCAGTTTTTCCCCATTGAGGATGATATTAGCTGTGGGATCTTCATAAATGGCTTTTATGATGTTTAAGTATGTTCCTTCTCCCCCAACTTTCTCGAGGGTTTTTATTAAGAACGGATGGTGAATTTTGTCAAATGTTTTTTCTGCATCAATTAACAGGATCATATGGTTCTTATCTTTTCTTTTAATAATGTGATGTATCACATTGATTGATTTGCGGATGTTGAACCAGCTGTGCATCGATTGACAGGATCATATGGTTCTTATCTTTTCTTTTATTAATGTGATGTATCATATTGACTGATTTGCAAATGTTGAACCAGCCCTGCAGCCCAGGAATGAATCCCACTTGATCATGGTGAATAATTCTTTTTATATGCTGTTTAATTCGATTTGCTAGTATCTTGTTGAGAATTTTTGCATCCGTATTCATCAGGGATATTGGCCTGTAGTTCTCTTTTTTTGCTGGGTCTCTGTCTGGTTTAGGAATCAAAGTAATTCTGGCTCCATAGAATGAGTCTGGAAGTTTTTCTTCCCTTTCTAATTTTTGGAACAGCTTGAGAAGAATAGGTATTATCTCTGCTTTAAATGTCTGGTAGAATTCCCCTGGGAAGCCTGGGACTCTTATTTGTTGGGAGATTTTTGATAACTGATTCAATTTCTTCACTGGTTATGGGTCTGTTCAAGTTTTCTATTTCTTCCTGTTTGAATTTTGGAAGTGTGTGGGTGCTTAGGAATTTGTCCATTTCTTCCAGGTTGTCCAGTTTGTTGGCATATAATTTTTCATAGTATTCCCTGATAATTGCTTGTATTTCTGAGAGATTGGTTGTAATAATTCCATTTTCATTCATGATTTTACCTATTTGGGTCATCTCCCTTTTCTTTTTGAGAAGCCTGGCTAGAAGTTTATCAATTTTGCTTATTTTTTCAAAAAACCAACTCTTGGTTTCATTGATCTGCTCTACAGTTTTTTTAGATTCTATATTGTTTATTTCTGCTCTGATCTTTGTTATTTCTCTTCTTCTGCTGATTTAGGCTGTCTTTGCTGCTCTGCTTCTATTTCCTTTAGGTGTGCTGTTAGATTTTGTATTTGGGATTTTTCTTGTTTCTTGAGATAGGCCTGGATTGCAATGTATTTTCCTCTCAGGACTGCCTTCACTGCATCCCAAAGTGTTTGGATTGCTGTATTTTCATTTTCATTTGTTTCTATATATTTTTTAATTTCTTCTCTAATTGCCTTGTTGACCCATTCATTCTTTACTAGGGTGTTCTTTAACCTCCATGCTTTTGGAGGTTTTCCAGACTTTTTCCTGTGGTTGATTTCAAGCTTCATAGCATTGTGGTCTGAAAGTGTGCATGGTATGATCTCAATTATTTTATACTTATGAAGGGCTGTTTTGTGACCCAGTATGTGATCTATCTTGGACAATGTTCCATGTGGACTTGGGAAGAAAGCATATTCTGTTGCTTTGGGATGCAGAGTTCTAAACATGTCTGTCAAGTCCATCTGATCCAATGTATCATTCAGGGCCCTTGTTTCTTTATGGACATCTAGACCATCTAGATGGTCTATCCATTGTTGTAAATGGAGTATTAAAATCCCCTGCAATTACCACATTCTTATCAATAAGGTTCCTTATGTTTGTGATTAATTGTTTTATATATTTGGGGGCTCCTGTATTCAGCACATAGACATTTATAATTATTAGCTCTTCCTGATGGACAGACCCTGTAATTATTATATAATACCCTTCTTCATCTCTTGTTACAGCCTTTACTTTAAAGTCTAGCTTGTCTGATGTAAGTATGGCTACTCCAGCTTTCTTTTGACTTCCAGTAGCATGATAGGTAGTTTTCCATCCCCTCACTTTCAATCTGAAGGTGTCCTCAGGTCTAAAATGAGTCTCTTGTAGACAGCACATAGATGGGTCTTGTTTTTTTTTATCCATTCTGATACCCTATGTCTTTTGGTTGGTGCATTTAGTCCATTTACATTCAGTGTTATTATTGAAAGATATGTGTTTAGAGTCATTGTGATGTCTGTAGGTTTCATGCTTGTAGTGATGTCTCTGGTACTTTGTTTCACAAGATCCCCCTTAGGATCTCTTGTAGGGCTGGTTTAGTGGTGATGAATTCCTTCAGTTTTTGTTTGTTTGGGAAGACCTTTATCTCTCCTTCTATTCTGAATGACAGCCTTGCTGGATAAAGGATTCTCGGCTGCATATTTTTTCTGTTTATCACATTGAAGATTTCCTGCCATTCCTTTCCGGCCTGCCAAGTTTCAGTGGATAGGTCTGCCATTAGTCTTATGGGTCTCTCTTTATATGTTAGAGCATGTTTATCCCTAGCTGCTTTCAGAATTTTCTCTTTATCCTTGTATTTTTCCAGTTTCACTATGATATGTCATGCAGAAGATCGATTCAAGTTATGTCTCAAGGGAGTTCTCTGTGCCTCTTGGATTTCAATGCCTTTTTCCTTCCCCAGATCAGGGAAGTTCTCAGCTATGATTTCTTCAAGTACACCTTCAGCCCCTTTCTCTCTCTCTTCTTCCTCTGGAATCCCTATTCTATGG
The DNA here is from genome assembly GCF_046562875.1 of Panthera onca. NCBI lineage: Eukaryota > Metazoa > Chordata > Mammalia > Carnivora > Felidae > Panthera > Panthera onca. Next base: position 157,540,674 of record NC_138340.1, read on the forward strand.
ATATTATGGCGTTTCCTTGCATCACTTAGTTCTCTAAGTCTCCCCTCATACTCCTGGATTTTTTTCATCTCTCTTTTTCTCAGCTTCCTCTTTTTCCATAATTTTATCTTCTAATTCACCTATTCTCTCCTCTGCCTCTTCAATCCGAGCTGTGGTCGCCTCCATTTTATGTTGTACCTCATTTATAGCATTTTTTAGCTCCTCCTGACTGTTTCTTAGTCCCTTGATCTCTGTAGCAGTAGATTGTCTGCTGTCCTCTATACTTTTTTCAAGCCCAGTGATTAATTTTATGACTATTATTTTAAACTCATGTTCCATTACATTGCTTAAATCATTTTTGTCAATTTGTTGTTGTTACTTCCTGGGGTTTCTTTTGAGGAGAATTCTTCCGTTTCGTCATTTTGGATAGTCCCTGGAGTGGCATGGAACTGCAGGGCTTTTCCCTTGTGCTGTGTGGAGTAACTCGTGTTGGTGGTCAGGGCCGCAGTCAGACCCAATGTCTGCCCCAAGCCCACCACTGGGGCCACAGTCAGACTGGTGTGTACCTTATCTTCCCCTCTCCCAGGGGCAGGAATCACTGTGGAGTGGTGTGGCCCCATCTGGGCTACTTGCACCCTGCCAGGCTTGTGGTGCTCCTTCTATGGGATCTGGCATATTAGCTGGGGTGGATCTGCAAGGTGCAAGGGGGCAGGAGGGGCAGACTCAGCTCTCTTTGCCTTCAGTGGTCTGGCTTTGGGAGGGACTCTGTGGCACCGGGAGGGAGGCAGACCCGTCAGAGGGATGGATCCACAGAAGCACAGTGTTGGGTGTTTGCGCGGTGCAAGCAAGTTCAGTGATGGGAACTGGTTCCCTTTGGGATTTCGGCGGGGGATGGGTGAGGGAGATGGTGCTTCCCAGTGCCTTTGTTCCCCACCGAGCTGAGCTCTGTCTTCCAGGGCTCAACATCTCTCTCTCCCGGTGTCCTCTCATCCTCCTGCTGTCCGAGCAGAGCTGTTGACTTATAACATTGCAGATGTTAAGTCCCACTGGATGTCAGAACACCCTCCGTCTGGCCCCTCCACTTTTGCAAGCCAGACTTGGGGGGTCTGCCTTGCCGGGTGGGCTGGCTGCCCCTCCACTGCCCTGGCTCCCTCCCGGCAGTCCGTGTAGCACGCACCGCCTCTCCGCCCTTCCTACCCTCTTCTGTGGGCCTCTTGTCTACACTTGACTCTGGAGAGTCCATTCTGCTAGTCTTCTGGCAGTTTTCTGAGTTATTTAGGCAGATGTGGGTGGAATCTAAGCGATCAGCAGGATGAGGTGAGCCCAGCGTCCTCCTACACTGCCATCTTCCAAACGACCCTCACATTAAATATTTTTTAACTTGAATGACTGTAAAGGTAAAGACATTTCTGTGTAATGGATGGTATTGGCCTCAAATAATAACTCATTCCATGTTGTCATTCATCTAGGAATCAGGAGTACCTGTTGGGCCACAAACTGGAATTAAGAAAAACCAATAGATGGAAACAAAGAAATGTGTGTCTTTTGGTGTTTAAATGTAAAAAGATGTCTAGGATGGAAATGCTGAATAGTTGGTGTTAGGATAACTACTTCCACATGGAATTATTTCGGCAGTAAGAGACAGGTGTCCGTTGTAATCAGCTCCCTGAAATTGGAGGATAGACAGCCCTCAGCTGTAATCAACTAAGAAAGACAGATTTAACCCAATACACCAGAGGTTACATACATTGTCATCAGATTATACTTAACCTTCATAAAATCTCACTTTCCAGTAACTAGTCTTACTCCGTCTTGGTATTTAATATGAAGGTGACCTAAGAATGAACTAGAGGAAGTACATTTTACACCAGGTTGGACTAAATTGTATAAAAACTTGAGAGTCAGCATAATAGAAGCTGAAAAGCTGAAGTGGGGGCCCTTTCATAGGAAAGGTGAGTTTGAGATTAGTCATGATTATTCAGTTAGAGATTCTTTCCCCCCAAGTGATTTCTTCTGGTGATAATATGTCTGGATTTCTTCTGCTTGTTTGCTTTTTAGACAGAAAGATGATGACAGAGATAGATTTGACTGAGAACTTTCATGTCTATGAATCTATTATGGGAAAATCACAAAAGGTACAAAAAATTTATGTATAAAATGGAGTCAGCATGGGCCATAATTTCTATTGCATGCAATATAGTTAGAAGGTAATATATTAAGTCAGTTAAAAGATAAAATAGTATGCAGCTGGCAATGTATGCTGCAGAAAAGTATTTTATCATGGGGAACTTACATGAACTGATTCTAAGAGAAATAACACTGTTTAATTTTTAATTATATATGAAATTCTATGTACAGTAAGTAATGAAACACTATATGCAAATTATTAACAATGATCACTTTTGGCCATGTTTCCCAGTATTATCTCTTTAGTCTTTCATTAAATTTCATGTTTTCCTAAGACACTTTGAAAAACTTGAGGTCAAAATTTCATATGAGGTGTGTCTTCATTCACAGATTGCATCAGGCTGTTGAAACTAATCTGTGAATCTGAAATTCCCAAGAATCTATGATTGTCTAAATATAAAGAAAAACAAAAAACGTTAAATAAGACTAGAAGTATCCTTTTGCCCAAAATAAACCACTGTATCATATCAAGATCATTTTCTTTAATCTTAATGTTAATTTAGTAAAATAGATTTGGCTCTCCAAAGGAAGTCTGTAAAGATGTATTAGGATTAAACAAGTAAGTTTAAGAATTTATCATCCCCTTAACAGTTTGCGTGTCAAATTATATGCTCTACTAATTAAACGAGGATATTGGAAATTTGGCAATAATCATGATGAAAATATTGTTAAAGATCCAATAAAATCAGATTTTTTTGGAAAATAAGATTCTTCACTAAAAGGAACTGGATCTTTTTAGTGAAATAACTTATTTCAAGCTGAAGTGGGAAATAAACAACTTGAGGCTAGAACAATTTAGGAAGCCAGAAGTAAGAAAGTGCTTTAAATTGTGGAGTAATAATTTTATGCTGGAGATAACGTGAAGACTCCACCTTAACCAAGATCCACATTGTACCACCAGTATTGGGACAAATTAACATTTCCTGTATATTAACGGAAGCCATTAAGAAGGACACTTTTTATATCCTATTAGAAATTTATATTTTGAACTAAAAAGGGGCAATAAATGGAAAACCCAAGTTGAGAGACATAAACAACTGGTGTGTATGCTTCAAAAATATCAATTTCAAGGGAAGGACTGAGTGATTATTTCATATTAGAGGAGATGCAATGTGCAAGATTGCATCTTGGACCAGAGGGGCAGAAAATGCTGTATCTAGAATAGAGAATCATGCTAATGTTACATCTCCTGATTTTGGTTACTTATCCTGAATATGAATATCCTTGTCTTAGAAAAAAATGAAGGGACAAATTGGCATTATGCCTACATTTTACTCTTACGTGGCCAAGGGGGAAAAATGTGTACATAGGAAAAAAAAAAAAAAAAGAATTGATGAAGCAAACTTTAAAACAATTCGGTAAACTATATATAATCATATTGTTTTAATTTTTGGATACTTATCTGAATAAAAATTTTAAACTAAAACATTGGACAAGAAAAAGTCAAGTAGGGACAGGCATAAAAGCTTCCTCTGAGTTCATAACTTTCCTTTCCTCTGAGTAAATAACTTCAATTTTCATTCATATCCAGCTCTGACCTTTCTATCACACTTCAGTCCTTGATAAACGTTCATCAAGGAATGGGGGGGGGGGGGGCAACCAATCGTGGACCAGAAATCATCCTGGTGGGATTCCAGCTCAGTAAAGACACTGAAGTGCTCCTCTCCTGTGTCTTCTCCCTGTTATATATCTTCAACCTGCTGGCAAATGGCGTGATCTTGGGACTCATTTGGCTAGACCTCAGACTGCATTCCCCCATGTATTTCTTCCTTTCTCATCTGGCTATCATTGACATATGCTATGCTTCCAGCAGTTCGCCCAATATGCTGGAAAAGCTAGTGAAGCACAAAAAAACTATCTCCTTTGTCTCGTGCGCTACGCAGATAGTTTTGTTTGTGACTTGTGCTGGTGAAGAGTGCCCGATTTTGGTAGTGATGGCCTATGACGGGTTCGCGGCAATCTGCCATCCGCCCCAGTACACTGTCATCATGAACTGGACAGTGTGCATGCTCCTGGTCATCGCTATCTGGGCATGTGGATTTTCCCTAGCCCTAGTACATGTAATTCTCTCTCTAAGGTTGACTTTCTCTGGGCCCCAGGAGGTGAACCACTTCTTCTGGGAAATCCTCTCTGTCCTCAAAGTGGCCTGTGGTGATACTTGGATCAATGAAGTTTTTTGTCTTTGCTGGTGCTGTGTTTATCTTAGTTGGGCCCCTCTCCCCGGTGTTGATCTGCTACGTGCACATCCTCTGGGCCATCCTGAAGATCCAGACAAAGGAGGGGCGCAGAAAAGCCTTTTCCACCTGTTCCTCCCACTTCTGTGTGGTTGGATTCTACTTTGGCATAGCCATGATGGTTGACTTGGTCCCAGACAATAGTCAACGTGAGGAGCAGCAGAAAATCCTTACCCTGTTTCACCACTCTTCAACCCATTGCTGAACCCTCTCATCTACAGTCTAAGGAATGCTCAGATGAAGGCTGCTTTTAACAGAGCATTGCAGAAAAAGAGGGCAATATGAAGAATGGTAGAATTTTTGAGAAGGGAATTTGTCTTCTCAAGAGATATGATTGCTGGTGTATTAAAACTCAAGAAATTTCCCCAAGAAGATTCATGATTTGATGGTGAGAATTATCAAAAGAGTTAAATTAGCCAGGTAGCAGAATAGAAATCCCTGAGTTTCCTCCATTCCTCCGAGGAGACAATAATATATAGATCAAATAGCCATTATGAGAAACCAGTAGAGAGGCTGCAGCACCTGGAGAAGCACAAAGTCAAGAAGAGTTACAGAAAAGTAATCAGGCAAAGTTATGATATTTTTCCTGTCCTAGTCACTCCCCATCCCTGGCCCCGTGTGGCATGATCAGAGGATTCCTTCCTAACTCCACTTTCTCTTTGGATGAAAGGAGAGGAGTGGACCATGGGTATTACATTCTGGCTTTCAGAGATGGCCGAGGAATGTTTTCCATCTGGTGTGATTTAGAGCCCTGCTGGGAATGGCAGTCTGGGGGCCATCTTGGGGTCCCTGAGAAACAAACAAACGCTAACTTACAGAGCTGTAGGGAGATTGTAGCATCTCAGACAAACACCAGGGGGAGCAAGTGTTTACAGGCTCCAGAGAAGAAGCAGGCAAACCTCTTAACTGAGAAAATCCACGCACCAGTTCAGAGAAACTACGTCCCCATTAAAGCTTGAAAAGGTCCACAGAATCTCTAACATTGCAGATTCCCTGTCATGAAGCCAATAAAGACTGGGAGAAGTAGCTGCTTTTCCAAAAGCCCACACATTTCAACTCAAATTCACATGATATGCCAAAAAACTGGGAAAACATGAGCCAAAGGAACAAAGTTCATCTCCCGAAACTACCACTGACGAAATGCAGATTTGTGAATTACCAAAGAATTCAATATAATTATTTTAAAGATAGATGCTCAATAGTCTCAAAGAGAACACAAATAAACAACAAACCAAGGAAAATGATGCATGAGAAAAATGAAAATATCACCAAGAGATAAAAACTGTGGAAAAGAGCCAGACGGAAACTCTAGAGCTGAAGAATACGAGAACTGAAGTGAAAAATTCACCAAGGGGTTCAGGAGCAGAAGTTAGAAGCTAGCTGGAGAGAAATGAAAAAAAAAAAAAAAAAATGAAACACACAACAGACCCCAAATGGAATGTTGCAAAAGCAGTGCTAAAAGGGTGGCTTGCAGCATAAATTCCTACATTAAAATACAATAAAGGTCGCAAATCAGCAACCCCCACTTTATGCCTCCAAGGACCAGAAAGAGAAGAAAAACCAAATCCCAAATCAGCAGAAGGAAGAAACTAATGAAGATTAGGGCACAGGCAAAGGAACTAGAGAATAGAAAACCCCTCAATAAAAGGAGGAAAAAATACCAATGAAACCCAGAATCGGTTTTCTGAAAAATTCAACAATATTGGCAAGTACTTGGCAAGCTGGTAGCAAGAAGATATGTAGAAGAGTCAAAGTCGTGGAAGCAGAAACACAACAGTGGTTATAAGGGATTAGGGGAGGGAGGAATGGAAAGTTACTATTTAATGGGGACAGAGTTTCCCTCTGGGATGAGAGAGTTCTGGAGATAGAAGGTGGTGATGGTGATGGCATACAGTGTGAATAAGGCCACTGAGCTGTATGTTTTAAAATCAATAAAATTTTATATTTTTCACAATATATTAAATGCTTCGGTTGATAACTGTACAAAAAGCAGTCTTGATCGACTATACCACCATAATGAGATTTGATTGGTCTGCCTTCACAGGAACATAATTTTAATAAAGATAATGAGGATAGTGAATTAAATGATGAAGAAACTGTAAATTCTGTTTGAAATCATATCCAAGTAAATGATGAAAAGTTGTGGAAATCTTTAACTCAACTAGAATTACATAAACACTTTTAAGACACATTTCAGGTTATGATAGGATAAAGTCAATGAAGTCCATTAGAAAATGCTTCAATGGTCCTGGAAGCTAAGGTTTTGAGCACTGATTTAGTGTTACATTTACTTCTGGTTTATGATAATTGTCAGTATTTCAAGATTGGCTCACCTGTAGAGACTCTTGGATAAATTTTCCTACCTATATTTTTAGTGTTTGAATCAATCCATCTTAAAATGGTTTGGGGTGAAACCAAGAGATGGGAGTTAGGTTTGAAATCATCAACATCACTTAACCTTTCACGGTGGCAAAAGCCCTCTGGATTTGTGAAACCAGAGTGAGCAATACTCATTACGCTAATATTTGTAAGATCACTTTTACACAAAGTGTGTTTTTCTGTAGTTGTCAGCGAAAGCATTTCCTTTAGTTCTGAAAGTGTTCTCTTTTTTTAAAAAAAAATTATATCTGTATGTTTTTATTTGGGATTAGATTTCTGGATTATATGGCAAGTGTATGTTTATAAAAAAATTGCCAAACTGTTTTCTACAGTGATGGCAGATTCTCACTAGCAACATGTAAGAGTTCTTCTCTTTTTTCTCAAATTTTTATTTAAATTCCAGTTAACATATACTATAATATTGGTTTCAGGAGTAGAATTTAGTGATTCATCACATACAACACCCAGTGCCATCACAAGTGCCCTCCTTAATGCCCATCGCCCGTCTAGCCCATCTAGCACACCCGCTTCCTTCCATCAACTCTCAGTTCTTTGTTGAAAGTGTTCTCTTTATTAAGGACTGTCAACTGAATAACAGACTTAACTCGATATTTACTTGTTTATTAGATAAGTCATTAATGGACTTTATTGTTAGTACCATTTTCAAGTTACACAAAAATTGAGTGCTAAGTTGAGAGTTCCATATACTCCCTCATCCCTTCTCATGCTGTTTCTCCTGTTTATAATGTCTTGCATTACATGTGGTACATTTGTTACAATCAGTAGGCCAATACTGATATATTATTATTAACTGAAGCCCATAGTTTACATCAGTGTTCACTCTGTCTTGTACATTCCATGAGTTTTGACAAATGTATAATGACATATATCCACCATTACAGATTCATACAGAATAGTGTTTTTAATTTAATATTCTTAAATATTTTTAAGTCATCTCTACACTCAACATGGGGCTCAAATTCCCAATCCCAAGACCAAGAGTCTCACGCTCTGACTGCGCCAGCCAGGCACTCCATCACAGATTACTTTCACTGCTCTACAAATCCGCTATGTTCTACCAACTCATCCTGCTCTTGCTCTCCCGAAGCCCTTGGAAACCACTGATGCTGTCACTTTTTAAATATCTTTAGGTTTTTATTTGAATTTCAGTTAACATACAGTTTAGTATCAGTTTCAGGTGTATAGTAGAGTGATTGAACACTTCCATACACCTCGTGCTCATCAGAAGTGCACTCCTTAGTCCCCATTACCTATTTAACCCATCCCCTGACTCACGTCCTCTCTGGTAACTATCAGTTCTCTATAGTTAAGAGTCTGTTTCTTAGTCTGCCTCTATTTCTCTTTTTTTTCCCCTTTGCTCATTTGTTTTGTGTCTTAAATTCCACATATGAGTGAAATCCTATGGTATTTGTCTTTCTCTGACTTATTTTGCTTAACATAATACTCTCTAGCTGCATCCATGTTGTTGCAAATGGCAAGATTTAATTATTTTTTATGGCTGAGTAATATTCTATTGTATAAAAATATCACATCTTCTTTATCCATTCATCAGTCAATGGACACCTGAGCTGTTTCCATAATTTGTCCATTGTAGATAACGCTGCTATAAACACCAGGGTTTATATCCCTTTGAAGTAGTATTTTTGTATCTGGGTAAATGCCTAGTAGTGCAATAGCTGGGTCATAGGGTAGTTCTATTTTTCACTTTTTGAGGAACCTCCATACTGTTTTCCAGAGTGGCTGCTCCAGTTCGCGTTGTCACCAACAGTGCAAGAGGTTCCCCTTTCTCCACATCTTCACCAACACCTGTTGTTCCTTATGTTGATTTTAGCCATTCTGACAGGTGTGAGGTGATAGGTCATTGTAATTTGTATCTGTATTTCCCTGGTGATCAGTGATGTTGAGCATCTTTTCATGTGCCCGTTGACCATCTGTGTGTCATCTTTGGAAAAATGTCTATGTATGTATCCTGCCTATTTGTGAATTGGATTATTTATTTTTGGGGTGTTGAGTTTTAGAAGTTCTTTTTATATTTTGGATACTAACCCTTTATCAGATATGTTATTTGCAAATATCTCCCATTCAGTATATCACCTTTTAGTCTTTTGATTATGTCCTTCACTGTGCAGAAGCTTATTTTGATGAAGTCCCAATAGTTTATTTTTTCTTTTGTTTCCTTTGCCTCAAGAAACATATCTAGAAGGAAGTTGCTATTGCCAATGTCAGAGAGATTACTGTCTGTGTTTTCCTCTAAGACTTTTATGGTTTCAGGTCTCACATTTAGGTCTTTAATCCAATTTGACTTTATTTTTGTGTATGGGGTAAGAAAGTGGCTCGGTTTCATTCTTTTGCATGTTACTGTCCAGTGTGCCCAACACCATTTGTTGAAGAGACTGTTTACCATTGGGTATTCTTTCCTACTTCGTCAAAGATTAATTGACCATATAGCTGTGGGTTCCTTTCTGGCTTTTTTATCCTGTTCCATTGGTCTATGTGTCTCTTATTGTGCCAAGATCTCCTCTTCTAATTACTACAGCTTTGTAATATAACTTGAAGTCCAGCATTGTGATGCCTCCACCTTTGCTTTTCTTTTTCAAGGTTGCTTTGGCTATTTGGGGTCTTTTGTGGTTCCATACAAATTTTAGGATTGTTTGTTCTAGCTCTGTGACAAAATGCTGGTGGTATTTTGATAGGGATTGCATCAGATGTGTAGATTGCTTTGGGTATTATAGACGTCTTAACAATATTTGTTCTTCCAGTCCATGGGCATGGAATGTGTTTTGATTTCCTTGTGTCGTTTCCAGTTTCTTTCATCAGTGTTTTATAGTTTTCAGAGTACGGGTATTTCACTACTTTGGTTAGGTCTATTAATAGGTATCTTACTATTTTTGGTGCAACTGTAAATGGGATTGATGCCTTAATTTCTTTTTCTGCAACTACTGATCTTAATATCTCCATAATTTTGCCTTTTCCAGAATGTGATATAGTTGAAATCCTACAGTATGCAGCATTTTCAGATTGGCTTCTTTCACTAGCAACACACATTTGAGGTTTCTCCACGTTTTTTAATGGCCTCATAGGGTCATTTCTTTTTATTGCTGAATAATATTTTGTTTTATGGACGTATCACAGCTTGTTTATCCACCTACTGAAGGACATCTTTGGAACTTCTAATTTTTGATAATTCTGAATAAAGTTGCTATAAACATGTATGTGCAGGGTTTTTGTGGACATAAGTTTTAACTTTAGGTTAATATCAAGGAGCTTGATATGCTGGATCATATAGCAAGAGTATGCTTAGTTTTGCATTAAGTCACCAGACTATCTTCCAAAGGGGCTGTACCATTTTGCAATCCGACCAGCAAAGAATGAAAATTCCTGTTTCTCCACATCCTTGCTAGCATTTGGTGTTGTCAGGGGTTTGGACCACTGTCATTCTAGTAGGTATGCAGTGGGTGGTATCTCCTTTTTGTTTTAATATGAAATTTTCCAATGACATATGCCACAGAGTATCTTTGCAGGTGCTTCTTTGCCGTGTCTCTTCATATCTCTTGCCCATTTTTATTTAATGAACTTTATTTTTAGAGCAATTTTATATTCACAGAAAACTTGAGTGGAAGGTATAGAGATACCCTCCATACTTTCTGCCTCCACACATAACATCCCCCACTTCGGTGGTACATGTGTTATCATTGATAAACCTATGTTGGCACATCATTGTTGCACAAAGTGCATCATTTACATTAGGGTTCAGTCATAGTGACCACAGAGTCTGTGTGTTTGGACAAGTGTATAATTATGTATATCCACCAGTATAATATCATACAGAGAAGTTTCACTGCCCTAAAAATCATCTGTGCTCCGCTCTCTCTGTTAACCCTTTGCAACCACTGATCTTATAACAGCTTCCACGGTTTTGACTTTTCAGAGTGTCCTACAGATGAAAACATACAGTATTAGATTTTTTCACATTGGTTTCTTTCACTAGTAATAGGCACTGAAGTTTCCTTTGTGTCTCGTCTTTGCTTGATAATTCGTTTCCTTTTAGTGCAGAAGACTATTCCAATGTCTGGATATTCCACATAGACATAAGTTTTCAAATCCTTTGGGTAAATACCAAGTAGTGCGGTTTGGTAGATCACATGGTAAAAGAATGTCTAGTTCTGTAGTCTTGTTTTGTAATAAACTGCCTTCCAAAGTGGTTGTGTAGTCTTGCACTCTCTCCAGCAATAAATGAAAGTTCCTATTTCTCCACATCCTAATCTGTGTTTGGTATTCTCAATGTTCTGGATTTTAGTCATTCTAATCGGGATTTACATTTCCCTGATGACATCATATAGACCGTTTTTCATGTGATTATTTGCTATCTGTTACCTTCTTTGAAGAGATGTCTGTTAGGGTTTTTAAATTGGGTTGTTTATTGTCTTGTTGAGTTTTGAGTTCTTTGTGTATTTTGGAATCAAGTCATTTTTCCTCTATGTGCAAAGGTTTCTCCAGTCTTTAGCTTGGTTTTTCATATTTTTGAAAAAATGTTTTATGTTTATTTATGAGAGAGAGAGAGAGGCAGACAGAGCATGAGCGGAGGAGGGTCAGAGAGAGAGGGAGACACAGAATCCGCAGCAGGCTCCAGGCGCCGAATCATCAGCCCAGAGCCCTATGTGGGGCTCAAACTCATGAACTGTGAGATCATGACCTGAGCCAAAGTCAGATGCTTAACCGACTGAGCCACCCAGTTTTTCATATTTTTAACAGTGTCTTTCACAGAGCACAACCTTTTAATTTTAATGAAATGCAACTTATTTCTCTTTTGATAATGAAGATTTTTTTATTTTCAATGGGTTGAGATTTTTTTCTTGTGTGAATATAGGACTGTTGACTTCCAAGCTGTTTATATGATTAAATAAAAACCAGAAATCACTAATTTCTCTTTGAATTTGTATTGGGGTGGCCACAGAAGTTAGAAATGGATTTATTTTTTATAACATATTGAAAATAAAGCATGACCATTCCTATATTACCTTATTATTCATGCTGAAACATATTACCACAAACTTAGTGGCTTAAAACAACACAAATTTATCATCCTGTACTTCTAAAAGTCCTAACTCTAAAATGGGTCTGCAGGGTTGTTTTCTTTCTGGAGGCTTCAGAGGACAATTTATTTCCTTGTTCGTTAAATTTTCCAGTCTGCCCACATTCTTTGGTTCCATTTTCAGAATAGCATGTACTTTCCTCTCTGACCTCCTGCCTCCCTCTTACAAGGACTCTTGTGATTATAGTGGCCCCTGTGAATGATCCATGATAATCTCTGCACTTCAAGATCTTCGACTAAATTCCTGGAACTAGGATGTCGAAATCTTGGTGGGGCATGCATTATTCTGCCTACCAGATGCCCCAAAGATGCACCTACTAGGAATAAAGGTATTAAGTCTCAAAATTTTAACAATGAATTGTAAAATATATATTATCTACTTTGATTATCATTACCCAATAATTTCAAGAAGATAATGTGCTAGCGTGTCACAGTAATTCTCTGTCTCTGATTCACCTATCTCAACCTAATTTTCCTGTTTTGCTTACTGCTTATAAAGCCAATTTGAAGGAAGTAATTTGCATTTGTTGCGTAATCATGTTTACACCTTATGTGGATGTAAATGTGCTGGGATAAATGAAAAAGCATGTTGACACCTTCTGATGTGACTTGCCCAATGGAACAGAACTGGAGCAAGAATCCTAGAATGATAAAATAATAAAAACATTTTGAAGATGTTTTTGAGATTAGATTCACATAGCCTGTAATCTGAAGAATTGTACAGTAAGAGAAAGAGAAGTTACTCTCTTCTGAGGTTATGAGTCATACCAGGGAAATATGAGTGGGAATTCCGGAAGGATTACAAAAGCAGTAAGAGTTGGTAAAGACTGAGGAAAGCATATGAAGCCTTTCTGAGCAATTACTCAGTTCAAAAATTTCTTACGAACTTTTGAAAATGAGTAGATCTTCAGTAATGAGAGCAAAGGATTTAGTTTCTGTACTACTGTTGGTGCTGGTAGTTGACAGAATGGACAATTATTTCTCTAACTTCACAATCCACATCTATAATATGGAGATAACATGTTAAAATAGTATGTGTGATGTATACATCTGAGGTCCTTAAAGACAATAAATGCTAAATTGATACCAATGTCATTATGATAATCTTACTTTACTTCCCAATCTTATTCTTCAGTGGATGAAAATAGTCATCTTCTTGAAAGGATTTACTCCCCTTAGAGATGACAGAACAGGCTCCTAGGCACCCATTTATTAGATATCAGGGAACACAGATCTTATAAACCACCTTTGAATTAGAGAACTGTTATACGTCCAAGTGTTATGTCCCATAAATTGCGGTCTTTTCCTCAGGTTATAGCCTTTGAGATGTTCAGAAATCGACTTGCCTTCTATGAGAATGTATCTGCTCTTTCTCTTCCCATATATATTTTCTTCCAGAGACCATCAAACACAAACGATCTTTAGCAGGGGTGCCTGGGTGGCTCAGTCAGTTGAGCGACTGACCTGATTTCAGCTCAGGTCATGATCCTAGGGTCATGATGGAGCCCTGCTTCAGTCTCTGCACTGAGCATGGAGTCTGCTTAAGATACATTCTCTCTCTCTTCTCTCTCTAGCTCCCTCTCTTCCCTCCCCGTGCCCTTCTTCCCTGCTCACAAACTCACTCACTTGCTCTCACTCTCTCTCAAATAAAATGTAAAAAAATGATCTTCAGCAAATGTTTAGCAAAATTTTCCCTTTAGGAAATATGCATGTATGTATAATGAGTACGGGCACCACCCCCAGGAAAATAAAAGTTCTCAAGAGAGTCATGAAAATTGTATTGAGCTGATGATCATAGATTACAAATTTTGCTCCTAGAAGTGCAGAGAACAGCTACATTATTCTCCAACATCATCAGAAAGTGGAGTAAATATTTTCAACCTTGGGGTTTCTCACTTTGGAGACTGCTGGAAAGGGGAATAGGTCTCCCCTCTGTGGGACTGCTTCTAGGTTAAAGTAAAATCCTAATGTAATAGCCAGAGATAACACCACCACATTATTTGCATTGGTAGGTGGCTTAGGGTATGGATTATTGCAGTAGGACGAGGAAACAGAAATCACCCGGATGATGGTGAGACAAAAATCACATCCTGTATATCTGTCTTTTTGAGTCAGAGTTTGTGTTCAAGGCAGCTGCACTGGCAAAGAAATTCTCCTGGGGAGCTCTTCCTGGAGCCCAGGTGAGTGTGGACATCCTGACGTCATTTGACATCACTTTCCGCATTACCTCCAACAGTGTGACTAGGTGTGGAGGCCAGAACAGGTACTTACATGAAAATGAATAGGAGGCAAAGAAAATAGGAGACTCCTTGCCCAGTCTATGGCTCTCTGGACTCAGCCATAAGTTGAAAGAACTTCACACACATAGATGAAGGTATTGACGTGCAAAGATGGAAGGCTAAGGATAAAAAAATGTAGCTGTGGATACCTTCCATCAGCAGAATTTTCAACATAAAATTTGCTACTAATCTTGTTACCCCTGAGTGACTGGCAATCAGCCTAAAAACAAAAGTCCTAGTGATAGCATTTATAAGCAAAAATTTATTGCCTTCCAAAATGAAACAGTGAAATAGTAAAGGATGACTTCGAGTTAGGTTGAGTTCTGTTCTCCCAGTTTACTCGTAAGTGATAACATATATCCTACTATGATAGCATCTGTCTTTCAGGAAATATTTTTCTGGTCCCAGAGTAGAATAAGATGAATACCAATACTGCTGGATTCTCTCAAACAATTGTAGAGACAAAGATATATAGGAAAACTTCTTAGCTCAAGAAACATTTTTCAGAGGTTCCTATGTTGTATGTTCAGTGGAAACACACAGCAGGGGAGGAAGTGCTTTTACTATTTTTTATTTTCACGAACCGATGAACTTTAATTGTGTCAATTAACAAATTGAGCTGTTGTTCAACCATCAAATGCTTTCATATTTTCTCTCTTCCATTGCTGTAATGATTTCATGCTCTGTGATATCTTGACTTTTGGTTTTGGTCAATTAAAAAAAAATATCAACATAATGGTAACCAAAATGTGAAATAAATGATTTAATAATCCAAAGTGAAAAATAACCACAGTTGAAGGAAAGATAATCTGGGAAGTAAGATTGTGATATACAAGAGGCAAGTGTTGGTAATCAGTAGACATAGGTTTTTTTTAATTTAATTATTAGCTTTCTAATTTAGAGATTAGATATATCTTAAACATGCTGATTGTTTCTAGTGTCTAAAAAGAATGATATACTACTGATGTTTCTTAGCCAATTCTGAACTCTAGGCAATTATTTTTGCAGCTAAATTTAATATCACATATTCAATACACTGTTATGCAGAATGAAGTGTCATTTTCTATAAATATGATGTCAAATGAAATGACACTTCATTTTCTATAAATACTGTAAGGACATCATGTAAGCTGTTGCCCATAAGGAGACCCTACTCTATCTTAACTGATGCTTCTCTCAGATTTGTAGTTTAAAAACTTCAAATGTCTACCATACATTGAAACTAACTTCAAAGTTACTTTAAGCAACTCTTTTTCTTTTATTTTTTATTTTAAAAAAATTTTTTACATTTATTTATTTTTAATAAAGACAGAGCACAAGTGGGGGAGGGGCAGAGAGAGAAGGAGACACAGAATACGAAGCAGGCTCCATGCTCTGAGTTATTAGCACAGAGCGCCCGACACGGGGTTCAAACCCACGAACTGTGAGATCATGACCTGAGCCGAAGTTGGATGCTCAACTGACAGGGCCACACAGGCACCCCAGTTTTGAGGGACATTTTTAAGTATGTATCAAAATTTTTTAAATTTCTTTTTTAATGTTTTTATTTATTTTTGAGACAGAGCATGAGCAGGGGAGGGGCAGAGAGAGAGGGAGACACAGAATCTGAAGCAGGCTCCAGGCTCCGATGAGAGGCTTGAACCCACAAGCCATGAGATCATGACCTGAGCCGAAGTTGGACGCTCAACAGACTGAGCCACCCAAACGCCCAGCTCTTTTTCTTTTAATTAATACAACTTTTTCTTTAGATTTCTCCAAACTATAACCACAAAACGG
Organism: Panthera onca; assembly: GCF_046562875.1. NCBI lineage: Eukaryota > Metazoa > Chordata > Mammalia > Carnivora > Felidae > Panthera > Panthera onca. The sequence goes on from NC_138340.1 coordinate 157,556,621, forward strand.
ATATAAACTACAAAATGCATTTGTTATCATTTTTCCATAGGTTTGTGATAGTTTAAGAAACCAATTCCAATTTACACTCTGGAAACAATATGTTCATAACTAATTAGTTGAATTGTTACAGTTTTTCAAATAGTTATTGTCAAATCATTAACATCTAACAGAAAAAATGTTCTTTAAAGCAAAAGTCACAACTTTGCAAAAACAAAAGATCTCCTATTTCGCCCTGGATGTATGTATTTTTCACTGACTCTGACACTCATTCATTTAACAAAAACGTTCGGTGTCTTTTACATAATAATGAACAGGGTGATCACTGGGAAGGACAAAATGATATATATGATAATACATACATTTTATATGTTAAACATAGCATATGAATTGGCTTCTGTATCACAATCCTCACTGTTTCATCTTTTACTATGTCTTAAAAAATTAGAGATTTATAGTGACAGCATAATTATTTTCACTGATATCTTTGACCACAATTGCACATTTACCATCAGCTCATAGAGACTCCGCATTCATAAGGTGGTGCCTAGAACAGCCTGAATCCACCGAAGCAGTGAGGACCATCTTTAACCAGACTGTTGGAACTAAGCCTAGAAAGGATGAGCTGGCTGCCTGTCTTGTTCTTTATGGTAATTATTTTTGTATAAGCAAAGAAAGCTCTTTAATCAAGCAAGAAGTCAAGGCTCAGAATATCACAGGACTTTCATGCATTTTAAGATAGCCCTTTGAACTGCAAATGTATCAGTAGCCACTCAGTGGGTAAACAGTGAGTACCTATGCTTGTGTCTAAGATGGATGTCACAGCACTCTCCATTCAATACATTTCCATCTTGGAGCGCCTGGTGAGCCGGTTAGGCCACCAACTTCAGCTCAGGTCATGATCTCAGAGTTCGAGAGTTCGAGCCCCTCGCCGGGTTCTGCACTGACAGCTCAGAGCCTGGGACCTGCTTCGGATTCTGTGTCTCCCTCTCTCTCTGCCCTCACTCGTGCTCTGCCTCTCTTTCTCCCCCAAATAAATAAACATTTACAAATATATATATATTTCCATCTTAAATCTACAGAAGAATATACAATTATTGCCAATATGTTTTCATTACTCAGATCATGCTATTGCATGGGTCTTAAACAAAATCATAAACATGAAGAAAAATTATAATTTTAGTACAAGTGAATTTAGCTCACAATGTACCGAGAACTATTTGTGTAGAAAACTTGCTGCAACTGTGCAAAATAAAAGAGCATCTACCATGTGTATTTAAATGCTGTGACGCTATGCTACATAATACATGATAAATTGATTGTCCTTCTGTATAGCAGATGAGGTCCAGTTGAGAAGCCTTCCTTTTGAGGTCAGTTACATAAGGAAAAAGAGTAATTCTTAGAGCAAACCCTAAAATTGGGAGAAAAATCACTACATTGCATAGAGCTTTTAAAATATTGTGGGGGCGCTTGGTTGGTACAGCCAGTTAAGAATCCAACTCTTGATTTCAGCTCAGGTCATGATCTCACGGTTAATGAGTTCGAGCCCCATGTCAGGCTCTGTGCTGACAGCTTGGAGCCTGCTTGGGATTCTCTCTCACCCCCTCTCTCTGCCCCTACCCTGTTCACACACTGTCTCAAAATAAATAAACTTGAAAAATTCTTGTGTATGAAGAAATGGTAAGTGTTTAACAACGAGCTTTCTTAGGGGGAAAGAGGGCCTTATTTATAGTGTTTGCCAATGTTCTAGTGTAAATACTCCTGCCACTGTGCAACCATTGTGTCGCCACTGAGCATGAAGTAGGAAAGGCATGAGTACAGCCAATGCTAGTAAACCAGTAGAAACCAGTTCCATCACATGTTTGAAAGTTACAGAGATTATAACATATCCATGTAATTCCCTATATTTACTAGTCTTCCTTGAAACTGGAATGAATACATATGATGGTTTCTGTCCTAAAAAAGTGAGAAGTGATGTGTGTCATTTCCAAGCTACAGTAGTTGCAAGCAGGTATGTGTCATCCATCCATTTCCCTGCTGTGATCTACTAGGAGAACTTGTGTTCCTTAAGGCACAGCTACAAAATGAGCAAGGGCTGCCTTGCCTATGTCTGCCTTTGTGTAAGTATAAAATGTATATCATTATAAGGCATCGAGGACTTGGGGTATATCTGTTGTGCTGTGGCAAGTGAGTATCATGAAGGAAGACTAAGGGTAGTGTATATGATGGAGTTGCCATTTGGAAAACTCCAAAGACCTAGCAGGTAAGACCCTAAGACAAGGTGTGTCTGAAATGTGTCAAACCCTTTGAGATTCAAGGGCAGTTAGATCAAAGCAGAGGGTAAGATGAGATCTCAAGATCTCAAGGCTGGTAATTATGGGGACACCTGGGGGGGTTCAGTTAGTAAAGCATGAGACTCTTGATCTCAGGGTTGTGAGTTCAAGCCCCATGTTGGGTGTAGAGATTACTTTTAAAGATAGATGGATAGATAGAAAGATAGATAATCATGAAAAGATCAAGGGTCTACATTTAGTCAGCTTATCCCAGAGTGGATCTACAGAAGTGGACTCTACAATGAAGTTTGGCAGCAGGATATTTATTAGGGATCAACACTTGTAGAAGGGACAAGGAGGCAAGAAACCTACCATGCCAGTGCAACAAAGACTCATTCAATCCCACAGGCAGCTCTGAAACACACATGGCCTACCAGCTGCACCATGATGGCTGGGCCTTTGTATCCCCACCACAGTTGTCATTGGTTCTAAGTAGCACCAGAAACACATGCACTAGAATGAGGCATCACTGCAGCAGAGTCACCTGGAAGGGGCTGGTAGTTGGAGGCTGTCTACTGGCAGCTAGAGTGAAACAGTCTTCCCTTAAATTTATAGCTCTCCATATCCATCCTGTGATTGAATTCAAGTTTGAGGAGACTCTTTTTCTTTTTCTGTTTTCTCATTTTCCACTTCTTAAGTAATGGTAAGAATAACCCATAGGGAGGATATTATTCCCCATTTGAGTCAGAGGTTTAAGGAAGATGCTTCCCAAGAGCAAGCATGGAGGAAGAACCTATCAGGTAGGAAACTAAAGGGGAGGATGAACTCAGCTTTGCAAAGTCTAAACTGCAGAGTTGGCCCCCTTTCCCACTGAGGGATTCTTGACCAAGTTAAGCTTTGAAATATCTGTTTCTCTTGCTTTCATTTGTCTCTAAGCAAGAAAATAAATGTTCTTTGACTCATCCATTCCACTCCTAGGAATACATCTAAGATTTTAATTAAAAAAAAAAAAAAACTCGTGTGTGTGTGTGTGTGTGTGTGTGTGTGTGTGTGTGAGAGAGAGAGAGAGAGAGAGAGAGAGAGATCGCACATATATTTATTGCCCCATAACACATCATAGCAAATAAAATGGACATAATCCATAATCTAATTATCAGAAAGAGATGCACTAAGTTACAATATATTTATGGAATGAAACAAACCCACACAACTATTAAATAAATGTCATAAAATAAGAATCTTTTAAAAAATCAAGTGAAAATTCTAAATCTTCCCTTAAAAAATATTCTATAGAAAACAGAATACAAGTGAAGCCAGAATTGGTGAAGTCAAATACAGTTCAATATGTATTACCAAAAGTAAAGTAGAGGAAGAAAAAAGAATGGAAAGAACTCAAAATAGCAAAATAAAGTTTTGGATAATACTCCAAAGTTCTAACCAACCTTCATTTCCTAGTTCCGGAAAGAAAAAGAAAAAATGGGACAGATTAATTATTTGAAGACATAATGACAAGAACTTATAAAGTCTGATAAGCAATATCAATACACAGATTCAAGAAGCTCAAAAGTCCTTGCAGGATAAATATAAAGAAAACTTCACTGGAAAATACAGTTCATGATATTGTAATACATTGTATGGCGACAGATGGTTCCTACACTTGTGGTGAGTATAGCATAATATATAAAGTAGTTGGATCACTATGTTATACACCTGAAACTAATGTAACATTATCAATAACACTCAATTAAAAATTTAAAAAAATAATTTCAACCAAAAAAGAAAAGTGAAAACCTTACTAGAAACATACTAGTCAAACTACTGAAAAATGAAAGAGGAAAGAAAACTTTACAATTTGTCGGGGGAAGAAAAAAACATTACTTTAAAAGGAAGAGTAAAATTTTAGTTGACTTCTTTACCAAACATCATGGAAGCCAAAATACAATGGAATATCATCTTAAAGTAGTGAAATAGCTCTAAATAGAAATTAGAAAAGAAGGAAACTGGGAATATCAGGAAGAAAGAAATAGCATAATGAGCAAAATTAGGAGTAAATCCATAGGCTTTTCTTATCCTCTTAAATTTTCTAAATTATGCTTGATGGCTCAAGCAAAAGTTATGGCATTATCTGGTGTATTCTAAATTTATGTAGGGGAAATATTAAAGATCACTATACTATAAATTGGAGAGAGTAAAGACATGAAAGGAGACAAGGTTTCTATACTTCACTCAAACTGGTAAAAATGACATCAATTGAATGTGATTATGTATATATAATATCTAGAACAACTAAGCTATGAAAAACACCCAAAAAACTATACAAAGAGATACACCAAAAACACTATTGACACATCAAAATGGAGCTCTAAAAAAATGGTCAAGTAACACACAGGAAGTCAAAATTCTTTGAAAAGAAACAAAAAATAGAGAGTTGAGACAGAAAATAAAAAAAGTCAGACTTAACCCCCATCATACCAATAATTAGATTAAATATAAATGTCTAGATACAACAATTTAAAAACAGAGAATGTCAGGGCACCTGGGTGGCATAGATAAGCGTCAGGCTCTTGATTTTGGCTCAGGTCATGATCTTGAAGTTCCTGGGATCGAGCCCTGTGTTGGGTTCTGTGGTCACAGTGCAGAGCCTGCTTGGGATTCTCTGTTTCCCTCTCTTTTTCTCTCTGCCCCTTATTTGCTCACACACACTCTGTCTCTCAAAATAAATAAACTTTAAAATAAATAAAAAGATAGAGAATGTCAAAGTATATTAAAACATGACTCTTCTATTTCTTGCTGTCTGCAAGTAACTCACTTCAGAGACAACAATATGGGTAGACTGACATAAAAGGACACAAAAAGGTATATCCTATGCAAGCATTAATGAATGGAAAGCAAGAATGGCTGTATTAATACCAGAGAAAGCAAAGTGTTAGAAAGGGATATGATGACAGGAGGTTTAATCCACCAAGAAGACAAAGCAATCCTAAATGTGTATTCACCAAACAACAGAGCTTCAAAATATGTGATGCAGAAACTGGCAGAACTGAGAAGATGATCTAGACCAGTCCGCAAATGGTTAGAGACTTCTGTGCCCCTGATTCAACGACTGATAGAACAACTAGAAAATCAGCAAGAATATGGAAGAACTCAAGAACACCATCAACCTAAAGAGTCTAATCAGTATTTATAAAACCTTCCTTCCAACAACAGCAGAATACACAGTGTTTTCAAAGACTGAAAAAACATAAACCAAGATAGACTTAGTCTAAGCCATAAAAAATATCTCCATAAATTTCAAAGAAATAATCACACAGAGTGGGTCCTCCAACCACAATGGAATCAAACTAGAAATCAACATGGGAAAAATAGGGAACTCTCCCAACATTTAAAGATTTTTAAATTACTTTTGAATCTATAAGTCAAAGTCAGCTCAAGAGAAATAAATACATTGAATTGAATGAGAATGAAAATACAACACCTCAGCGCTGAGAGGGAAATGTTCAATCAATGTGTGTATTACAATAAATACAATTAGAAAAGAGGAAGAGTCTCACAACTGCAATGAGATATCACTGCACATCTGTCAGAGTGGCTAAAATCGGAAACACAAGAAACAAGTGCTGGTGAGATTATCGAGAAAAAGGAAGCAACCCTCCTGCACTGTTGGTGGGAATGCAAGCTGGATTCCCACAGTGGGTGCACCCACTGTGGAAACAATATGGAGGTTCCTCAAAATGTTAAAAATAGAACTACTCTACAATCCAGCAACTGCAAAAAATACAAAAACACTAAATCAAAAGGATACATGCATGCTTATGTTCATTGAAGCACTATAATAGCCAAATTATGGAAGCAACCCAAGCATCCATTAGATGATGAATGTGTATATACATATATACATATGTATATACATATATACATATGTATACATATATATACATATATACATATATATACATATATACATATACACAAATGTTTTCACCTCAACTGAACCAATGTATATATGTAGGTACATATGCATATACATATGTATATGCGTATATGTATATGCATATGTACCTACATATATGCATATACATACATATATACATATATACAATGGAATATTATTCAACCATAAAAAAGAATGGAATCTTGCCATTTGTAATGACGTGGTTGGAGCCAGACAGTATAAGACTAAGCAAAATAAGTCAGAGAAAGACAAATATATTTTAGTCATGTGTGGAATTTAAGAAACAAATTCACAAAGGAAAGAAGAGACAGACTCTTTTTAATGTTTGTTTTTGACAGAGAGAGAGACAGAGCATGAGCAGGGGAGGGTCAGAGAGAGAGGGAGACATAGAATCCGAGGCAGGCTCCAGGCTCTGAGCTGTCATCACAGATCCCGACGCGGGGCTCAAACTCACGGACAGTGAGATCATGACCTGAGCTGAAGTTGGACGCTCAACCAACTGAGCCACCCAGGCGCCCCGACAGACTCTTAATTATAGAGAACAAAATGAGGGTTATCAGAGGAGAGGTAGGTGAAGGGATAGGGGAAGTAGGTGATGGGGATTAAGGGGGGCACTTATGATGAGAACTGGATGTGTACGGAATTGTTGAATCCCTATATTGTACACCTGAAAGTAATATAACACTATGTTAACTATATTGGAATTAAAATTAATAAATGAATAAATACGTAAATAAGGAAAGTCTCAAATTAATAATAGATGTCCCTACCTCAAGAGCCTAGAAAAAAAAGAGCAAAATAAAATCAAAGCAAGCAGGGGATGGCAGTTAATGAATATAAGAACAGAAACATTGAACTTAAAAAAAATCAATAGGTAAATCAATAAAACAAAGAGTTGGTTCTTTTGAAAGGTGAATAAAATTTAGAAACCTCTAATAGTGCTTGAAAACACATGACTTAAAAATACCAGAACGAAATGGGGGATATCGCTGCCGACGCCAAAGGATGATAAAGGAAATTACAAGTAACTTGATTAAATGGTCCACTTCCCTGAAAAACACAAACTACTATAGCTCACCGAATAAGAAGAGATAATTCGCATAATCCTACAACTACTAAGGAAAGTTAATTCATAATTTTTAAACTGCCAAAGCATAAACCTCAGGAAAAGGACTTATATACACACACACACCAAAACAAAAACAAAGGCTGTACACAAATGTTTATATATTTTGGGGCAGAAGAGCTCAAAACTGAAACAATCCAGACGTCCATCAGTAGGTAAATGATTAAAAGGTGCCACATCCACACCATAGGGTACAGCTCAGATGTGAGGGCGATCTCATTGATCGCCAGGGTCAATTTGGGCTGATCGGGCTGGCTAAGCGGTGTCCCCTTCCTCCCTCACTGCTCCATGTGCAGTTCTGTCCCTCAGGAAGAGGACAACCTTCCCTGATAGAGAAGGACCGTTTCGGCTAAGGGTATACAGGTAGCTGTGCTTTGCTCTAGAACCTCCAAGCAAGCACTCATAGTCCATTTGTAGGAGAATGTAGGCTAGTCAAGCTTCCAAGACTCCAGACACATCCAAAGGAGGCATTGCATGTGACAGTCTGCCTTTCTTTAAAAAAAAAAAAAAAAATACAGCTCAGCAATAAAAAAGAGCAATTACTGATTTCTGCAACAGCCTGGATGAACCTCCCTATACGCTGAGTGAAAAAAAAAGAAAGTTAATCACATAAGATTATATACTGTATGATTCCATTTATGTAACAATTTTGAAATATCAAAATTACAGAAATGGAGAATATTTTTGTGGTTACAATGAGGATGGGAAGGACATGCCTAGAAAAAGGCAACAGGGAGAGATTCCATGGTGATGAAAATGTTTTCACCTCAACTGAACCAATGTCAACATGCTGATTGTGATGTTGTATCATAGTTTTGAAAGACGTTACCAATGTGGGGAAACAGTAAAGAGTGTATGGTATTTTAATAATGGTAATATAATAACCCCTGTATTATTTTTTACACCTGCACGTGAACATATAATTATATAAAAATAAAAGTTTAACTAAAAATGAAAAATTTTTAAGTTGAAAACAAGTATTAAAAACATAATTCTTACACAAAGATTTGCATAAAAATTTAAAGACCCTTAGATATCAAAATAATTTTGGAAAGAACAAAATTGGAAGCTTTACATTTCTGACTGCAAGACTTAGTATATAATGTTGTATTGATGATATTAGTTTAAGGATAAATCGATAGAAAAGAGAATAGAGACTACAATAATAGATCCATACGTATTTCATCAGTATTTTTGACAATGTTGCCAGTGTAACTCAATGGGTAAATGCAGTCGACCTCTTTATAAAAAATAAATAAAAGAACCTCAACCCATATTTCGTACCACACACAAAGATAATTTGAGGCACATCTTAGATCTAAACATGAAAGTAAGTAATAACTCTTCGAGGAGAGAAATTGGAGTATGACCTTTGGATGAGTTGTTTTCTTAAGTTGGAAGCTAAAAGCACTAATCATAAAAGAAGAAATTCAGCTGAATGCCATTAAAATGAATCATTTCTGTTTATCAAAAGAATCAGTAAGAAGGTGAAGAGGCAAACCACATCTGGAAGAAGACAGACTTAGTACACATGTTCAACAAAACACTTGGATCCAGACTCTGGAAAGAATGTCTACAAATCAATGACAGGAGAAAAACAACTCAATTGAAACTGGGCAAAAGATTTGAACAGGTACTTCATACAAAAGATTATTCAAAAGATCAATTAGCATATGATAATGTGTTCAGTACAGCTAATCATCAATAAAATCACAAATACCACAATGGGTAACATTATAAAATTAATATCAAGTGGTGGTGGGAAACTAAAATTATAAAACCACATTGGAAAACTGTTTGGCAGTATCTACTAAAATTCAACATGTGCCTGTCCAAGGATTGGGCAATTCTATCTTTTATATATACACACTGGACACATGTATAAGAACATTCAAAGAAGTTTTAGTTACAATAGCCAAAAACTAGAAATAACACAAACTTCCACAAAAGTAGAATAAATTGTGAAATGTTCATATTGAATATTATGCAGTATCAGAAAATGATGTATACAACATAGATACAAAAGTATGGATAAATCTCAAGGACCTTATATTGAACCAAAGAAGAAAACATGTATGAAACAGACATGAAAACATGCATACATACTGAATAATTATTCCAATGAGGTTCAGAAACAAGCAAAGCTAACCTATTATGTTAGAGGTCAAAATTCCTTCCACAGAGTAAGGAAGTGATTTGGGGCAGGTAGTGGGGTGAGGGAAGAAGAAAAAAGAGTTTTTCCTCTTGTGATGAAGATGTTCTACATCTCGATCTGGATGGGGCTTACACAGGTGTGTCAATATATACAAATTATTGGATCTATATACTTTATAGCTTTGGCACTTGGGCTGTATGATCAGCAGACAACATGGATTGGAAAGTATCTCTAATAGATAAAGATGTCATGTGGAGTCTCTGGCAAGCCCCAATAGGTGAGTCATTGGACGGGCAACAGGAATTCTGCACCAAGGTCTTTCCTTCTATACCAGAAGAAAATACACATTTCAAAACATGACTCCTGATGTACTACTGAACCTTAGCAGACTATTCATAGAGTATCAAGTAGCTATAAATGCAGGATTGCTTATTTTGAACTGAGATGTTACACAACCCACCTAATTATAAGATTGAGTGACCATAGCAGCCATACCTCATAAAAAGAATGTGGTATAAGTCAGGACAAGATCAAGTGCAGAAGACAAAAGTAAGCTGAATGGCCCAGATCCTCATGTATCTTCTATTACCGATGGTTCTTCCCACTCAGTGCAGTGTATCTACCGTGGGTGTGGGACCTTAAAGATAAGGGTTAATCTATCATTTTCCATAGCTGGCAATTCACCTAATCACCTACCTTGTGGGGACAGAAGTTGCCTGAAGTGAGAATGTGCAAACTCCTTGAAATTGGCAAATGGTTTGACTGGTTGGTCACAGATCAGAAGGAGTACTGTTGGAATATTAGGTGAATGGAACACAAAGAATGAGAATCTGTATATTGCACATTAATGCCTAACAAGCAAATGACTGTGTGTGACATAAATACAGAATGGCCTGAAATGTTGGACCTCAAAGGCAAGGCTAAGTGGGATGCTCAGAAAGAGCTGAAAGGGACATCCAAGGAAGACACCTTGAAAAATTGCATCTGCAAAGCAGAGTATCTAAAGAAAAATAATAAAATACAAGGGACTGGATTTAGCTGCTAGCCACATGTTTCCTCTAAATTTACATAATGCCTTGTTTTTCTAATACTGTGTATGAAGCAAAATGATGAAAATAATTAGTTGACCCAGTTCCCGAAGACTGTCCAGGATGCAGTTCTAACAGATTATGGCTTGAAAATAGCTTCTGGGTAGTTTGTAGATAAATTAGAAGTGCACTTGTTGCTTTTTAAAAGCCCAACATTCAACAACCAGGTACAAGATGATTCTATCAGAATATCAGCCAACTTTGTTTTTGGCCACCCCAGTGAATGCACAGAGAGCACACAAATGCAGTAGCCATGGCAATAGAGAAGGAGGCTTTGCGTGAATCCAACAGCATAGGCTGCCCCACACCAAGGAGGCTCTACTCTGCTGCTCTCCTCAGCTGACTACATGTTCCATCAGCATCAGAGACCAATGCTGGGCCCTCAATATGGTGCCGTCCCCTTAAAGAGACCAGTAAATCCGTTATGAGCACGCTAATTCCTTCTATCCTATATGGAGCAATGATTTATCATGATTGCAGATGACATACAACTATGAATTTCCCTTTCTTGGTGTAGTACCTTGGTCAGTACCTCGATTGGAGGGCTATTAGAAAATCTGACTTTTGACATGCTTGCCAACAGAATATCACCTTAGTCCATTAGACCTGCTTCACAGCAGATGACCAAGGGATTCACTGCTCCCAGCTCATATCGTATTACTCAGAAATTGTAGATCTGATAGAAATTGTGACCTGACACAAAGATTTGGGGCACTGCATTGTCGATAACATCCTAAAGAATATACTGTGATAGGTATATGCCTACACTGGTAGGTAGATTACATATATTTAGCTGCATCCATAAGAGTAGAGAGGATAGGAATTGGCCTCCTGCTTTTACAGAACTCTTTCCCAGAAGGACAGGACCAGATGTTATCAGAAAGGAAAAATGTTCTAAAATGAACTTTTCTCAGCCCCTCCAGGCAGATCAACAAGTAGCAGGGCATGGCTACCATGGATTCCCAGCATAGATGCCCACACACTCTAGATCTATGATCAAGGATCCAGCTGCTATTTAAAATGATGTCATGATTAAGACATTTGAATTCAGGTTCGTGTTCCTACTACCTTCAGGATGGTTAGAGAACTAGACCACCCTGAAGAAATAAGGCTGTAGAAATTAATGTCATGTTTCTATTTCACTACCAAGGAATAACCAGGCATGGATCTTTGAATCTCCCAAGGGCCTCCTGAATGTTTAGGACGTGGAACAACATAAAAATTCATGAAACTATAACACATTCGTGTATTTGGGTAGCTGTAATGTTCATGTGGTGCGACTTGATATTAGTGTGTATTCTTTTAGCTAGAAAGGTACTACTTGTTTTTATCTTAACTTCTAAAGATTTCACTGTCTCTCTGGCTTCTTGAAAGACAGAAGGAGACAGGGACTGCCATTCCTCTCCCCTCTCAGGAGGATAGCAGTGGTTCGGTTCTTCATGTGTCTGTAGGGAGCATGCTGGTACAGGGGAGACCTGTCTCGTATCCCACACAGAGTCTCATGGCAATTGGGAAGCTGCCCTGTGAAGATGACAAATTAATAAAGCCTTTTCTTAAAGGCAACTTGAAGAGCCAAAATCCTTCCTTGACAGTTCTCAGATGAGCAACAAGGCTTCTAGTACCATCAGTAAATTCAGCCACCCTAGATATGTTTGCCTTTTCTGTGTGAAGATGTATTGGGATCTTTATACAACAGTCATCTCTAGACATGCAGGTTTCCTAATTGCTTTCGTAAGTTCTGGCCAAATATATTTTAGCATCATTTTCATTGCCTGTTAGCTTTTGCTATCACAATTTAATATCATGCAAAAGTACATTGTTATTAAGTCTCAAATTTTGCTCACTGATAGTTTAAATGATAGGATATTCCGAGTAAAATATATTCTTAATATATCATTATGTTAATACAATCAATGTACTAATGGCTGCTTTTGACGGGTAGCTCTTTCCAAGATAAGGAGGTAAGTATGTACAAGTGACTTTCTGGTAAAGATTTAATATTAAACAAAAATCCCAGCACTTCTCTATTAAAAATCTAGATTTAATCACTCATACAGGGAAGTCAAATATCTAAATATATAAGAAAGACTATCCAGGGTTATTGAATAAGTGTGCAAATCCTTATCTATTTATTATGTGCGATAGTATGAAGCCCGATTTCCTATCATGATACCTCTACCCAAAGAACAATGGCAGGTGCGTTACAGGAAATCAGTAAATACTTGAAATTATTTTCAACACCCTGGACATGACACTTCTTATTGGAGTGGTTATAAGAGAGTTTCAGTGCACATGGGGTCATTTTTAAGTAAGTTTATAGTTTTATAGCCATTTAAATTAGGATTTATTGTTCATCCTGATTGCCTCCAAGACAAGACGATTGTACGTAAAAGTTGGGAATAAAGTTTAAGCGAGAAGGGTAATGTCATGTTTGTACTTACATTTTATTTTTTATTTTTTATTTTTAGCTTATAAATAACAGTAATTTATTTCTCACAGTTCTGACTCATAGTCCAAGATCAAGGGACATGCTCTTCCTGGTTCATAGTTGGCACCGGCTACCTGTAGTCATATGGTTGAAAAAAAAATGTACTTACACTTTAATTGTGAAGTCATAGAGAAAGAAGATTTAGTTCAATCTCTCGAGGACTTCAGAGACCCCTTCTGCAGTATCCTTTACAGAAGTCCAGGAGTTATTGTCAGTCCCCTGCAGAGACAGTGTCTAAAATTGGTATTATTAGAGTGTTTGGCCACATTCAGTCGAAATGTGACCAAGTTTTGATTCTGTTCTTATATTTAAATAAATGATAGTATAAAGCTATTCAGTCATTCACATATACGTTCATCTAAATATTGTGGAAAACTAAGAAAAATGGTATTTTAGGCTGAAAATAAGTATTTGCACTTGATCAAGAAGAGAGTTGGTGAGATACTAGCTATAGAGGTGACAGTAGATGTAGGAGTGGAAAATGTGTTTATGGGCACGTGGATGGCTCAGTCGGTTAAGCATCTGACTCTTGATTTCCAGTCAGGTCATGATCTCATGGTTGTGAGATCGAGCCCCAAGTTGGGCTCTGCTCTGGGTGTGGAGCCTGCTTAAGAGTCTCTCTCTCTCTTTCTCCCTCTGCCCCCCCCCCCCAAAAGTGTGTTTAGACAAGCAGGTGAGAGGTTAATGGCTAATGGTGAATCTGGCCAATGGTATAGCTAAACCTAGTATATTGTTATTCTTAATGAGCTCTTCCAACTCGAGATTAGACATACTGATGTTTAAGGACTTTGGCAAAGAAAAGCAGAATTTATTTGAAGAATATGGGGTAGCTCACTGAATGAAACAAAAACTGTGTATCTGACAGGAGACAATGTATTTATTTTGAAAATTTAGACTCTGCTAATAACATTAACGACAAAGGAAACGCGCGCGCGCGTATGTGTGTGTGTGTGTGTATCTATTTTTAAATTTATTTCAGGGCTACTAAAGTCTTTAAACATTCATTAAAATACATAAAAATGTACTCAAAGTGTTTCTGAATAACTTTCTGTCCTAAAAAAAAAGTTTCAAACAACATAAATTTATTTCGAATGATTTCTCTTAAGTCATATACATTAACTCTATTCCATCATTGGGATATGGGAGCCAATATGACCTCTATCACAGAGTTTACCCTATTGGGATTTCCCCTTGCTCTGAGGATTCAGATGCTTCTCTTTGGTATCTTCTCCCTGTTCTACGCCTTTACCCTGCTGGGGAATGGGCTCATCCTGGGACTCATCTGGCTGGACTCCAGACTGCACACCCCCATGTACTTCTTCCTCTCCCACCTGGCCATCGTTGACATAGCCTATGCCTGCAACACAGTGCCTCAGATGCTGATAAACCTCCTGAAGCCAGACCAACCCATCTCCTTTGCTGGCTGCATGACACAGACCTTTCTCTTTTTGACTTTTGCTGTCACAGAATGTCTTCTCCTGGTGGTGATGTCCTATGATCGGTATGTGGCCATCTGCCACCCACTCCGATATCCTGTCATCATGAGCTGGAGAGTCTGCATCATGCTGGTGGTGACTTCCTGGACCTTTGGAGTCCTTCTGTCTTTGATTCATCTCATATTACTTCTACCCTTACCCTTCTGTAGATCCCAGAAAATCAATCACTTTTTCTGTGAAATCATGGCTGTTCTCAAACTTGTCTGTGCAGATACACACATCAATGAGATTGTGGTATTGGCTGGAGCAATTTCCGTACTAGTGGGACCCTTCTCCTCGATTGTGATCTCATATATGTGCATCCTCTGTGCCATCCTCAGGATCCAGTCTGGGGAAGGTCAAAGAAAAGCCTTCTCTACCTGCTCATCCCATCTCTGTGTGGTTGGACTCTTCTATGGCACGGCAATTATAATGTATGTTGGGCCCAGATATGGGAACCCCAAGGAGCAGAAGAAATATCTCCTCCTGTTTCACAGCCTTTTCAATCCCATGCTCAACCCGCTGATCTATAGTCTTAGGAACTCAGAAGTGAAGAATGCCTTAAAGAGAGTGCTGGGGGCACACCTGGGTGGCTCAGTCAGTTAAGCATCTGACTCTTGGTTTCAGCTCAGGTCATGAACTCACAGTTCATGAGTTCAAGCCCCACGTTGTGCTGACAGCACAGAGCCTGCTTGGGATTTCTCTCACCCTCTTTCTCTGCCCCTTCCTGGCTTGTCCTCTCCATCTCTCATATATATATATATATATATATATATATATATATATATATATATATATATATATGTATGTATGTATGTGTGTGTGTATGTGTGTATATATATGTACATATATATATATACATATGTATACGTACATATATATACGTGTATATATATATATATACATATTATACACACACACACACACACACACACACACACACATATTTAAAAAAAAGAGTCCTGAGAATGAAGAGACCCTATGAAAATATTATGGCGTCAGGTTGATAGTGACCTAGGAAGATATTATCTCAAGAGTTTCCAACTCTAGATTAGCATGAGAATTATCTGAGACCCTTATTAAAAATACAGTCAGTCTTCTGAGCCACCACTTAGATCACTGATTCAGTGGATGTGGGATATGTCTTAGAGATCTATATCTTGATATATTGTCGAGACACCTGGGTAGCTCAGTTGGTTAAGCGTCTGACTCTTGATTTCAACTTAGGTCACGATCTCACGGTTCCTGACATTGAGCCCCATGTCAGGCTCTGCACTGACAATGTGGAGTCTGCTTGGGATTCTCTCTCTCCCTCTCTCTCTGCCCCTCCCCTGCTTTCTCTCTCTCTCTCTCTCTCTCTCTCTCTCTCTCAAAATAAATAAACTTAAAAAACATTATCAATAGCTAATTGTAATGCAGCTGGTCCATGAGCCGAGATTTGGAAGCTGCAGATCTAGAACAATACTCTTTATAACATCTTTCTCAAGCTATGGTCTAGCCTCATGCCTCTCAAAGTGTTTTTCTCAAAACACCAGCTCCTCAAGAGAGCTTTAACATAAACTCTATGGTCAAGTAAGTTTGAAAATTATTGTGTATTAGATGCCTTACTTTAGAGCTCACAGTTCATACTATCATTGTGAAAACTGTAAGAAGATCTGCAGTAAAGAAGATTTTTATTCCAGTTTTTAGCCAATATTTTCCAAACTTATTTGATCACATAAACAATTTTTTTGTAACACTTATTAGCGGTTTCCAGGACCAGGAGATCTTGATCTGGATTGACTCACTGTGAATATTTCCTATAACCACCTTCTAGAGCAAAATGATTTTTTTCCTGCAAGGTGAGCCTCTAAAGAGGACCTAAGCGCAATACCCTAGATGAGCCTGTGAGAATGTGTGCTTTCTTTGGGTAAAGAAAGTGAGGGTAACTGTTTCTCCTTTTCACTGCTGGATCATCTGGAGATAATGAATCCAACCCTCTGCTTCATCTTGGGTCAGCATTTACAGATACATCTCATGGAATGACCTCATTCAATTTCACAATCTTCTAAATCTGAGATAAAAAAAAACTATGCATTCCACTGCTTACCCAGTATACTAAATCCGTTTTTTCTCTCCTTGATTTTAAAGATAAAACCAGGGTGCCTGTGTGGCTCAGTGAGTTGAGCTTCTGACTCTTGATTTCGGCTCAGGTCATGATCTCGTGGTTTGTGGGTTTGAGCCCCATGTCAAGCTCTGCACTTACAGTGTGGAGCCTGCTTGAGAGTCTCTCCCTCTCTTTCTGCCCCTTCCCCTACTTGTGCTTGCTCTCTCTCTCTCTCTCTCTCTCTCTCTCTCAAAATAAATAAACTTAAAAAAACTAAAAACAAATTTAAAGATAAAACCAAGTTTCTCACAGAAATCTAGGAGGATTTGCAAAAGCCACTACTTACACAATGTAGAAGCTTTAACAAGATTTCTCCATTGTTGTGTTTAGAAAATAGAGATATGGGAGATGTTCTGTAAGAGAATGTTTATAGGAAAGGTACACAATGAATGATGGATAAAAAGGATATGAATAAAAGATAGAATGTCCAAAGGGCTAGTTGATCCTTTGAAGATTAAAAAGTAAACAAAATAGGGAAAGTGCATGATTTATTATTCACTGGCTATTCTTGAAATAAATTTCAAATGATAGCCTTACAAACAGGAATTTCCTCATTCTCTATATGGAATGCCGTGTGCATTACTGTAATCTCAAAATAAAAAGGGTTGAGTGAGGTTTTTATGCAGTTGCAAAGATTTCCTCCTCATGAAAGTAAAAAAAACAAACAAAACAAAAACAAAACTCTAAATTCTATGGTGGCTAAATACATGGGCAAAATTTTGGTGCTTTTATTACTTTTACATTTTACAATTTTATTAGTTCTTTTTCTACTGATAGAAGAAAATAACATGTTTTTTAAGGTGTATTCAGTAAATTAATACCTTTTACAAATTGTAATTTTTAAATTGTATTTTGGGATATAGTTAAGGCTCAGGTACTTGAAAAGCCATTGAACTTGAAGATAAGTAAAGTCTTTTAAGCACAGTTATAGGAACGTTTTGATTGTAAATTACACCCTGAAGTAAGTTGAAGAAATAAGTTGTATCAAGCTTTAGTGGAGTTAAACTCTGCTGAACAGTTAGGAAGATGGGGGATTAAAAGAAACTACTTAGTTACTTCAAAGTGTTTTATATTATTGAACAACTATCATTTCAAATGTTCTTGCTTATGGGGTTAATGTTTAGTCCTTAATAATAAGCATACTAATCTTTCTTGGTTAACCTTTTTCTATGGAAATCCTGATGATCAGGCTATAGAACCACAGTTTTAGCCTCAGGGTTTATCTTGTGTGAGGCTTCTTCATTGGGAGTTTATGGGCACTACAGAACACATGGACAGTCATCAGTGGCTCAATGGATCCCAGAAAAAGGGGAAAAAAGAAACTCAATTCAACTTCTCTTGAAAAAAACCTTGGGGGCCTAAGTCCTGGTCATCAGTTTGGAAGGTCTGGAAACTAGTTTTCTGTCAGTTAATCTGGAATTGATCAGAATTGTCAGAACTTAATGATTCTCACAAAACTCCCAAGATAATTATGATTAACCCAGATGCAATTTCAACCTTTATAGTGAAGCATGTTTCTTCCCAGGGAAAGGAGTACATATACCCATTATCCAAAATAACCCAGTTCTCTTTTCAAAAATCCAAGAAATGAATAAACAGTAATATATGGCTCAAAGAGCCTAGAATCAGAACAGATGGATTTGAATAATGCTGAAAGGTACTTCTTCAAAACTGTAGAAAAATTCCTCCCAATAGATCACAATTTATTCTTATCATGAACCTAGATGTCTACAACTGAAGTTTCTATACCTTGGGCTGTGCTCAATGAACTAACAAATTCTGCCTCTTTATTTTCCCAGTTTTCAAGATTCCAAGTGAAACATTGATAATAGCAATTGCTATTTTCCATTAATTATATATGTTATGACATTCTGAAGATATGTTCATCCCTGACTCAGATACTTAGTTCATCAATTAAAAGCCAACATTTTGTTAGGGTGCCTGTGGCTCAGTCAATTAAGTGTCCTACTCTTGGTTTTGGCTCAGGGCATGACCTCACGGTTCATGAGTTCGAGCCTGGTGTCCCCGCTTAAGATTCCCCCTCTCTCCCTCTCTCTCTGCCCCTTCCCTGCTTGTATGCACACACACTCTCTCTATATATAAATAAGTAAACATTAAAAAGACAACATTTTTCAAACCAATTATTGAGACAATTTACTTTAGAAAGTGTTTAAATTATCAACATATTGATTTTTATTCTACTTCCAAATGGAAATGATGTAAAATTCTGGTGGACCTTGAGATAACCATAAGATTGGTGGTTAGAAAATGTCTGATGCTAACAGATAATGTAAAAAAGAATATATTTTTAAAAAAAAAGAATATATTTTTTTGCAATTAAGAGTTAATTATGGTATGTGTTATTTTCCTTTGTAAACATTTATGTTTTACGTATGTTTACGTTTTACTCTGACCACTTTTTAAAATTTCTTAGTTTCATTTTTTTAGTGTTTGTTTATTTTTGAGACAGAGGATGAACATGCAAATGTGAGCAGGGAAGAGACAGAGATAAAGGAAGACAGAGAATCCCAATCCCAAACAGGCCCTGTGTTGTCAACAGTACATGGGGCTTGAAGTCATGAATGGTGAGATCGTGACCTGAGCTGAAATCAAGAGTTGGATGCTTAAACCAATGAGCAACCCAGGCACCCCTGACCACTTTTTGTTTAAAGTAAGCTCTACATCCAACATGGGCTTGAACTCATGATCCCGAGATTGAGAGTTGCATGTTCTATGGGCTGAGCCAGCCAGATGCCCCTACTCTGACCACTTTTAGAAGCTGTCCATAAGTTAAAGCAATGTTACCTTGATATGTACTAGAGAACATGTACTTTTGAGATGATGCATTTCCCAAAGTTAAAGTTTGTTTGGTATCATAAAAATTTATATTTAATTTCCTTATTGTCTTAGTTCAAAGTTCCTACTTTTTATAACTGATAGTCATACAGTGATGAATGAGAAAAACCCTATTATTTTCACAATTTCAGTGTGCCGCTATTTTTTTTCTTTTAAACATCAGTTTCCAGATATCCACATTTTTCTACAAGCCACCTGAAACATAAAAAGAAAAGAAACTTGATAATTGTAACCAGTTTTCCCTAAGTTTATGGGATAACCCCAGGAAGCCAGGAATCACACTGTAATGAACTAATTAGTTTGTGAATCTCACGCTTGATTGGTAAGAGATTTCTCAGATAACATTTTGAGTCCCTCACATCCAGTATAGGAAAACAGTAGGATGCAAATACATGACATCATCACAGGTAGGAAATTCTCTCCCAACCCAGAAGAGGTAGGAAGCTTCAAGGGGAAGATGCCTTCCAGAGGGTTCTCTCCCCCTGGCCTGAGGGACTGGACCCCTAGAATCTCCTCACCTCAGAATCGAGATTAGAGTGTATTGCCAAGGCTGATCTATTTGAGTGGTTTGTGTTCTAGAAAACCCCTCTTCAGGCGTGTTCTAATAAGCCCCACTGGGACTCCGTGTTTCTCCTCAGACTTCCCAGTCTGCTCCCTGCCTCCATAACCTGCTCTCTACGGCATCTCCACATCTTGAGCCGTTGCTTGGAACCAGCTGATTTTTCAGGGTCCTTCCTTCCCCCCTCTGCTGCTACACAAGGTGGCCCAGAGTACAGTGGGGAGAAGCTGAAATACAGAGGGGAATGCCGGGAGCTTCTTCATCGTCACACTCATTCTGCTTCCTTCTAGGTTCCCCTGAACGACCTGATGGTTTGGGAATTAGGGCAGCGCTGGAATTCATGAAATCCAAATAATGCCAAGTTTTCCGGGGCCGTAATGACCGGTGTTGTCTCAGAGGCATCCTCTGTGGCTGGTTGTGGTTCCTGATCGTGTGTCCTGCTGGGGATGAGAGCAGAACTAGGGAACTGCTTTGTCCCCTTCCCAGTGGAGTGGGCATGCACTGTATCTCGCAGCCCACCCCTCCAGGGAGCCCTTAGACGCTACCAACTAGGCTGGGGCCATAGGAGAATCAAAGCGCCTTTTCTGAGGATTCTGCCACCTTTGCAGTCAGGAACAGGAGTGAGGGTTCTGCAGCTCCCACAGGCGCTCCCAGAAATCATGATCCTGCCCAACCTTGAGGTATTTTTCCCTTCTGGGGTCCCTGAGTCCAAACGTGGGAGCTAACCAGGCCACCTTATTTTACTTTATCATTAATTCCTCTTAGACATGGGGTAGCATCTACACTTCTGTGGACTATCACTCTGTTTCTGACAATCTTTATTTTAAATGTTAGAGAAGTAAATACTCTTTATTAATGTTAAACATATATGCTCATCATTCACATTCTATATGAATAGTTTCAGGGGAATATTAGATGCACATTTTATAGACAAATTATATAAAGATGTTTTGGGTTTCGAGTTTGGTTAATTTGCTTCATTGGTGGAGAAATATCCACGTGATAGACATTTACTTAGAAAAGATAGCACTAACAGAAGGAGTAAGAAATTTCTGTGTCATGCATTTAAACAGAACATATGGAATAATCTTAGCCAAAGAAAATTACAGGAGGGTATATTACAGAATGGTGTTATGTTGGGAAAATTAACATGTTGGTTATTATATAAAATATGCATTTACTTATTGTCAACACAGGTACAGTGGGTACTAAATCTATGTCATATGTTTATCTTAAGCTTAGCATTAAGGACAGCTAGAATGTATTCAATAAATATGTGTAAGTGTTAGATTTTTCATAGCTTGGAAGATAAGTTTGCACAGTGGGGGTGGGAAAAGTATAGAAAGGGGACCACGGTGTTAGGTGCTGGTGTGTGAGGTGGGAGAAGGACGAGATAGTCAATCATTTCTTTTTATAGGATTTTTGTGTTTAATGTGTATCTTTTTATTTATCACTGCTTTCTTCTGAAGCACGTTTGTACGAGAAAATCTTCACAAAGCTCAGCACCATCCTCCTGCTTTTACTATGTGCTTCCACAGTGCCCAGCACATAGGGGGCACTCATGAGTATGATCAACTATTAGCCTTTAACAGATTCTCCAATAGGCTATGATTACACAGAACTGACACCTAGTTCTTTACGGTCCACAATAGTTCTTATATCCAGAAAACTCACTTATCCTATCAGCCCTTACCCCAGAAGACCACTCGGCAAAGTCTTGGCTTGTAACTACATAAGCAAATAAGATGAATCAGTTTTCAGTCTTTCCTTGCTACTTGCAGGTGAGTAGTCCTACGCTTCCTCTGAGTCAAGGATTAACAATAGGTGGTGATTTTAGGAATTCTGCCTTCCCCGTGCCCACTACTTTAGAGGAGAACTTGCCAGCTCATCATTCTTCAAGATTTACTGTTTAAAACATAGCTACCTTATGACCCAGCGATAGAGCTACTAGGAATTTATCCAAGGGATACAGGAGTGCTGATGCATAGGGGCACTTGTACCCCAATGTTTATAGCAGCACTCTCAACAATAGCCAAATTATGGAAAGAGCCCAAATGTCCATCAACTGATGAATAGATAAAGAAGATGTGGTTTATATATACAATGGAATACTACTTGGCAATGAGAAAGAATGAAATCCTGACATTTGCAACAATGTGGATGGACCTGGAAGGTATTATGCTAAGTAAAGTAAGTCAGAGAAAGAAATCATATGTTTTCACTCCATATGTGGAACTTGAAAAACTTAACAGAAGACCATGGGGGCAGAAAAGGGGAAAAAATAGTTTCAAACAGAGAGGAGGCAAACCATAAGAGACTCTTAAATACAGAGGAAAAAACAAGGGTTGATGGTGGGGGGGGCAGGGGATAGGGGAAATGGGTGATGGGCATTGAGGAGGGCACTTGTTGGGTTGAGTACTGGGTGTTTTATGTAAGCGATGAATCACGGGAATTTACCCCCCAAACCAAGAGCACACTGTATACACTGTATGTTAGCTAATTTGACAATAAATTATACACACACACACACACACACACACATATATATAGGTGTGTGTGTGTGTGTGTGTGTGTGTGTGTGTGTGTGTGTGTATATATATATAAAATAAATAAAACATAGGTTCCATCAAGTTCTGATGATTATATATGAAATTATTTCCTTCTTAGATATTTACTTTAGAAGTTTAGATTTACCTGATTATTCATTAACCAGACAATTTATCCTTTTTGAAATTCTGAAATTGTACCTATGTAAGTTAATGTACCTCGCTATGCCTGAAGGTTACATTTGGACCTGGAACACATTACAGTTTTGAGCCACCCTCATAACCCCCACAAGCCCATAAGAAATTTAATCTGTTTGCATTTCATTTGATTTTGTAAAACTAATGCATGTCATATAGGTATGACATGGTCAGGCTTATTGTCCCTGAACGCCATTAAAGATGCACAGACAGGGGCGCCTGTGTGGCTCAGTCAGTTGAGCGTCCAACTCTTGGTTTCAACTCAGCTCAAGAATTCATGGCTTCATGGTTTGAAGCCCCCCATTGGGCTCTGCATTGACAGTGTGGAGCCTGCTTGGAATTCTCTCTCTACTTCTCTCTGCCCCTCCCCCACTTGTGCTGTCTCTGTCTCTCTCTTAAAAAAAAAAGCTTTAAAGATGCACAAGTTCTGCCTCTCTCATAGACTTTGGTCTATGCTCCATATGGATCATCTCCTTTATTTTTCCCACAGTCTGTCTCCAGACAGGTAGCCCACACAAGCAACTACACGTGGGTTCACTGTCACATCCTCCTGCCCTGCCTCCCTGAGGTTGTATCAAAGCACCTTGACTAGACTTTTGGAGGTTCCCAAAACTCTCCAGTCATATATTTCCTGATATTCTCTTGTTTACCAAGTCTGGGATAAAATTCATAGACTAAGTATTTTATCACTAATTTGTTGACGTGTCCATTTCTCAGCAGACAGACTGAATTACCATTGGTCAATAATATGTTCCTATTAGCTACTTATAAAGTATATTTTAACTCATGGTGCTGTGGTCAGCCACTGTTTGTTGATGTAAATAGTAGTTTCTTATGTTTTGGATTTCAGTTATAATACATGTTACAAATATGAAGGATTGAATTAACAGCAAGATGAGTATATTTCCTCTTTCTATTCATTCTAGGTTTTGACCTTTAAATTTTTTCCCCCAATTTTACTGAGATAAAATTGACAGGGGCACCCGGGTGGCTTACTCTGCTGAGAGTCCAGCTTCAGCTCAGGTCGTGATCTCACGGTTTATGAATTTGAGCCCCTAATCAGGTTCTCTGCTGTCAGCATAGAGCTGCTTCGGATCTTCTGTCTCCCTTCCTCTTTCTCTGCCTTTCCCTACTCCTCTCAAAAATAAATATTAAAAAAAATTGACATACAACACTATATAAGTTTAAAGTATATAGGCATAAGGATTTGACTTAAAAATATTGTGAAATGGTTACCACAGTAAGTCTAGTTAACATTTATCATCTCAGATAGATACCTATATATACACCTATATATAGGTGTGTATATATATATATATATATATATATATATATATATATACACACACACCTATAGATATATATGTGTATATATACACACCTGTAGATATATATGTGTGTGTGTATATATATATATAGATAGATAGATATATATGTATGTATGTATATAGAAATATGTATATATGCATATGTGTATAGAAGAAGAAAAGAGGTTTTCTATTTTGTGATGGGAATTCTTAGAGTTCATTCTCTTAAAGTTCAAATACAGGGGTACCTGGGTGGCTCAGTCGGTTGGGCATCTGACTTGGACTCAGATAACGATCTCACGGCTTGTGGGTTCAAGCTCCACATTGGGCACTGTACTGACAGCTCAGAGCCTAGAGCCTGCTTCGGATTCTGTCTGTCTGTCTGTCTCTCTCTCTGCCCCTCCCCTACTTCCCCCCTCAAAAATAGACATTAAAATAAAAAAAAAAGTTCAAATATGTCATACATAATTGTTAACTATAGTCATGATATTATACCTGACATCCCCAGTACCTATTTATCTTAGAACTGGAAATTGATCTTTTGATCAATTTGATCAAAAGATGTTTTGACCACCTTCCGCCAATTCCCTCTCCACAGGTAATCACAGATCAGGTTTTTTCCCTCTATAAGTTTGGTTTCATTTGTTTATTTGTTTTAGATCCCACGTATAGGTAAGAACATACCATATTTTCTTTCTCTGTCTGATTGATTTCACTTAGCACAATGATCTCATGTTGTCACAAATGGCAGGATTTCTTTCTTTTCTATGGCTGAATAATATTCCAACATATATGTATACCAAAACTTCTTTATGCATTTATCCATCAATGGTCACTTAGGTTGTTTCTGTGCCTTGACTATTATAGGTAATGCTGCAATGAATACGGGGCACAAACATCTCTCCCAAATGCCCAAATGGTGTGCTCTTTTGGATATGTTCCCAGAAGTGGAATTGCTGGGTGATATGCAAATACAATTTTTAAGTTTTTAAGGAACTTCCATATTATTTTCTTTAGTGGATGCACCAATTTACATTCCTACCAACAGTGCACAAGGGCTCCCTTTCCTCCAGCATTTGTTAACCCTTGTCTATTGGATGATAGCCATTCTAACAGCAGTGAAGAGCTATTTTATTATGGGTTTGATTTGCATTTCCCTTATGATTAATGATATTGAACATCTTGTCATGCTCTTATTGGCTGTGTGTCATCTTTGAAAAAAAATGTCTATTCAGGTTCTTTGTCCATTTTGATTTGGTTATTTGGGAGGTTTTTTCATGTTTTGTTGTTGCTTAAATTTTTTTAATGTTTTTAAATTTATTTTTGAGAGAGAGCGAGCACAAGTGGGGGAGGGGCAGAGAGAGATGGAGACACAGAATCAGAAGCAGGTTCCAGGCTCTGAGCTGTCAGCACAGAGCCCAATGCAGGGCTCGAACTTATAAACTGTGAGATCATGACCTGAGTCAAAGTCAGACACTTAATGGACTGAGCCACCCAGGTGCCCCTGTTGTTGTTTTTGCTGTTGATTTGCATCAGTCCTTCATATATTTTGGATATTAACCCCTTATCAAATATATAGTTTGCAAATATTTTTTCCCTTTTCATAGATTGTCTTTTTTTGGTTTTGTTAATCATTTCTTTTGTTATGCAGAAGCTTTTTAGTTTGATATAATTCCACTTGTTTTTTTATTTTGTTGCTTGTGCTTTAGGTGTTAGGTGTGTGTGTGTGTGTGTGTGTGTGTGTGTGTGTGTGTGTGTATTTTTGACAGAGCGAAACAGAGTATGAGCAGGGGAGAGGCAGAGAGAGAGGAAGACCCAGAATCTGAAGCAGGATTCAGGCTCTGAGCTGTCTGCACAGAGCTCGATGCGGGCTTGAACCCACAAACCATAAGATCATGACTTGAATCAAAGTCAGGTGCTTAACCAGCTGAGCTACCCAGGCCCCCCTAGGTGTTATATTTAAAAAATCATTGCCAAAACCCATGTCAGGAAGACTTTTTCCTGTTTGCTTCTAGGAGTTTTAAGGTTTTTCATCTTATATTTAGGTCTTTCATCCATTTTGAGTTAATTTTTGTGAGTAGTGTGAGGTAGGAGTCTAGTTTCATTCTTTTACATGTGAATATCCAATGATTCCAGGACCATTTATTGAAGACAGTGTCTTTTCTCCATTGGCTCCTGTGTCAAATATTATTTATATGAGTTTATTTTTGGGCTCTTGATTCTTTTTCATTGGTCTGTATGTCTGTTTTTATGCCAGTATCACACTGTTTTGATTATTATAGCTTTCATATATAGCTTGAAATCAAGAAGGGTGATGACTCCTGCTTTCTTCTTTCTCAGGATTACTTTGACTATTTGAGGTCTTTTATGCTTTCTTAAAATTTCAGAATTTTTTTCTACTTCCATAAAAGTGTCATTGGAATCTTGACAGGAATTGTATTGAATAGATGGCTTTGACAACTATGGACATTTTAACAATATTAATTCTTCCAGTCCACGAACATGGGATTTAGATACTGATAGAACTCAATCATGATTTCAGCTGAAGTAAGTGAAATTATTTTCTTTTCCAGAGACCATTCTCATTTAAAGCTCCTCTTATTTCTACTATCTAGAATTTCTCTTACATATTTTTACATATGTAGCTCTGAAACAATCCAGATTTCATGATTATTTTCTTTGTAATATGGTTTGATATTTCCTAATTCCATCACATTGTCAAAGGCTCCATGTGGATAATCACATAACATATTCCTCTTCTGTAAAATTAGATGTCAGATTAAGAATTTAGCTTAAAGACAGTTAGATTTGTTTAAATAGGTAAGCCTGCCTACCTTCCTACTTTCCTTCCTCCCTTCCTCCCTCCCTTCCTTCCTTTCTTCCTTAATTCAGTGACTTCTTAAAGTTGTTTCTTAATAATTTTGTACATACCAAAAATTTATGAACAATAAAAAAGAGTTGTTTTAAAATAATTGTGTCATACAGCTATCTGGTTCTCTCTTTAATAGTAAAATGGAGAAAAATCGAACAATGGTTACAGAATTCATCTTACTGGGATTTTGTCTTGGTCCAAGGATTCACATAATCCTTTTTGGGCTCTTCTCCCTGTTCTATGCCTTCACCCTGCTGGGGAACGGGCTCATCCTGGGGCTCATCTGGCTGGACTCCAGACTGCACACCCCCATGTACTTCTTCCTCTCCCACCTGGCCATCGTCGACATAGCCTATGCCTGCAACACGGTGCCCCGGATGCTGATAGACCTCCTGAAGCCAGACCAGCCCATCTCCTTTGCTGGCTGCATGACGCAGACCTTTCTTTTCTTGAGTTTTGCTCATACTGAATGTCTTCTCCTGGTGTTGATGTCCTATGATCGGTATGTGGCCATCTGCCACCCACTCCGATATTCTGTCATCATGAGCTGGACAGGCTGCATCATCCTGGTGGTGACTTCCTGGTCATGTGGCTCCCTGCTGGCCCTGGTCCATGTGGTTCTCATTCTGAGGCTGCCCTTCTGCGGGCCTCATGAAATCAACCACTTCTTCTGTGAGATCCTGTCTGTCCTCAAGCTGGCCTGTGCTGACACCTGGCTCAACCAAGTTGTCATCTTTGTTGCCTGTGTGTTTATCTTAGTCGGGCCCCTCTGCCTGGTGCTGGTGTCCTACACGCGCATCCTGTTCGCCATCCTGAGGATCCAGTCCGGGGAGGGCCGCAGAAAGGCCTTCTCCACCTGCTCCTCCCACCTCTGCGTGGTGGGGCTCTTCTTTGGAAGTGCCATTATCATGTACATGTCCCCCAAATCCCGCCACCCCGAGGAGCAGCAGAAGATCCTTTCCTTGTTTTACAGTTTCTTCAACCCTATGCTGAACCCACTGATCTACAGCCTGAGAAATGCAGATGTCAGGAGTGCCCTGAAAAGGGCAATGTTCAAGGAAAGTCATTTCCAATTGGAGTGACATTGGAATCACCAGACTAAGTGCTTGATCACTGCCTAAATCCAGAAAATTTCACTTTTCTCATCTTAGGTATACCTAAAGAACAAGCCCTCTTCTTCCTTTGAATGAAAGCTTTAGATATGTTGTATTCATTGATTACCTACAGGTGTGATTTTATCAGATACGATCTTTTTCTTTTATTGTTCATTGAATTTAATAGCTGTGACATTAAAAAATGTTTAAGTTCATTTTCTAGGTCCCAAAGGTTGAACACAGTCTATCTCTCTCTCTAGCCTAAGTATTTAAACTCACTAAACTGTATATATCATAAGACTTAGGGAAAAAAAGAAAGCTGCAGTGAAAGATAATGACCTTCCAAACCCAGAGGCACACTTGTCCATTATCCCAAAATTGTACTTGCCCTATTAAAGAATAACTGTTAAAGAAACTCAGAGGTATTTGCTTAACGTGTTGCATGATGGTAAGAAATTTTCTATGAAAATTAACTCACATTAGGAATTAAACAAGCAGGCTGATTGAAAGAACAAAATTAATGCAAAGAATATAGGAAAAAGGAGAGAAGAAGGAAAAATCTGTAGACAGGATGGGAATAGTGCACATTGTTTATAGCTCTGGAGATAAACGGGTTACTCGTAGGTAACAAAAGAGCAAAACTGGGCATTCTCTCCTTGAATAGGCTGATAAGGGGTATCAAAGAAAACGTATATTTAGGGTTGTTTGTGGATTCGCCAGAAAACTTTGAGTGTAAGCTGTAAGTTATCTAGATGTACAGAGTATCTCAATATGTACTTTTCTTTTTTATGAGAGTCTTTTTATTAGCACATCCACCTTGCTTGTCCGCATGTACATAATTTCCCTCATTAGATGTTTTATCCTTGAAATAGGAAATTTGACCAGAGAACGTAAGTGGCTAGTAGAGTATAACTGGCTATTTTGGCTTGGTAATGCACTGGTTTTTACTAATTCATTCTACTTTACAAACCCAATGATTAGGGATGAATCCCATACATTTCAGGTGGCTTTGTAGGGTGTCACCTATAAAGTCCATTTTCTAACCTGCCTGGAGACTAAAATGGCCACTTTGTGTCCAGTCTTTCACAATTTCATATTAAGAGTGAATGGAACACTTGTTCAGAAGAATACATGTGTTGCCCTTCACTTGGGAATCAATAATTACTCAATCCAGGGGCACTTTGGTGGCTCAGTCAGTTAAGCACCAATTCTTGACTTCAGCTCAGGTCATAACATAACCTCATGGTTCATGGGTTCAAGTCCCACGTTGGCCTCTGTGCTGACAGTGCAGAACCTGTTTGGGATTCTTTCTCTCTCCCTTTCTCGCTGCCCCCTCCCCTCAAAATAAAAAAATCTTCAAAAAAATAATAATTACTCAACCCAATTCCTAATTACTGGGCAGCAAAGCTCACTAAATGTGAAAACAAAATGGGTTTTTATAATACTAACATTTTGGTTAATGGCTTTCCCAGTGCCATACTCTATGAAATGATAACACTTGACATGGACTATCTCATTTAGGCATTATAACAAAGCTGTGAAGAAGGTCCTATTGTCAGTTTGATATACACTTATACCAGAAAGTAACAAATATCTGGACTTTATCTTGACAGTCTGGCTCCCAAGCCCTTAGTACTTAACAGTATGCATTGTGTGCCTCAACATCAGTGTTATCGATAAAGAACAAAGCTAAGTTAGCCCAAAGGTGAATGTATTACATAAGGAGGGCTTGTTTCCAGCCTTCTATGCCACAGTGAGCTGATCTGTGCTCTGTAAGGCCTAGAAGATGAAATCATTTATGGGAAGTTGGTTGTTGTGCACAATGATTCCTATGGGCAGAGTCGCAAAAATCATTGGACTTTTAAAGGAACACAAAACATAAAGAAGATGAAGATAAAGGCCATTCTTATTGAGATTGGTGATTTAGCTGAGCTAAGACCCAGAACCAATACACCAAGATAGCAACACCATAGTCTGTCTGTCTCTCCCTCTTTCTCCCTCTCTGTCTCTCTCACTATAGGCCAGTTAATGCACTTTACATATATTTCTTATTTCATCCTCAAAATGGTCCTTTGAGGCAAGAGACAGTATCCCTACTTCACATATAGGGAAACTCAGGCACAAGGAGATGGAGTAACTTGCCCAGTATCATAGATACTAACTGTCCAGGCCAGGATTCAACGAAGGCAATCTATTTCTTGACCTTATAGCCATAACCACTGGGCAACATGGCCCCTTTGGAGTTATCTGTGGATAATGACCAGAGAGATCAAGGTAGTAAAACAAAATCAGTGACTAAGACCAAGTGATGGGCACTAGGCTTCAGACAGAAGCTTTGTTTGCTAGAGGAAACACCTTGACTCTAAACTTATGTAAGCAGTGGGTGTGATAACAAGAACGAACCTTGACTCCAAGGGTCAGAGACCAGAGGAGGGCTCTGGCCAAGAGCTGCGCAGGGAAGCAGGAAACAGTGGAAGAGAAGACCGATGTTTCAGTTTCGCTTGATGGAGTAGAATTAGAATGGGTAGTTGATAGTAGTTTACCTAAAGGAGCCCGTTCTGAAGACAAAGGAATTTAGATTTCCTTTTCGGTGTTGAAAATTGCTGTAATAATCTTTCAGGTGGCATTTATAGAATATTGCTCAGGAAGGTACCGAGTTTCATAGGTAAGATGGGAGCTTCCCAAGGGCAAGAACTGGAGTCTCTCCACCTCTTTTACATCCACACTAGCACCCTGCCTCGAACGTAGGAGGCGCTCAGCGAGCACTGGTCAGGTGCACTCATGAGCCTTTATCACTTAGCTACACGCAATCTTCAATGTTAAACTATCTTATGATTTCCACATTTTTCAAAATCCTTTAGTATGGTAGAAAATAATTGCAGCTAAAATTTATTTGGCAATGGTTGTGTACCAGACACTATATTAAATTCTTTAGGTGTAATCCTCACCTCAAAGCTGTGAAGTATTAATGGTATTTCCATTTACAGAAGGGAAATTGAGGTTTAAAGAATTAGTGAACATACTCTATGTCACAAAAATCCAGTAGTGGAATCAGAATTCAAATCCAGTCAGTCTGATGTGGGAAACAAAGGCAGAAGGAAACGGCAGGCAAAATTAAATTTTCCTTATAACCTACAGCCCACTGACAAATACTTGAGGCAGGCAGAGTAAAAACATTCCTGCAGGAAGTCCCTACTATCTTACTATTAATACTTTGCTAGAGGGGAAAACAACCCTAGCTTGACAGTAGGTAGGCTTCTGGGATCCTGTGATTCTTTAGCATATGAAAATCCTTTTGGAAACTTTCCCTTCTCTTTAGCATCCCCAACTCGCTAGTATATAATTACTGACTCCTTACAGTCCGGGAAGCTCTTTCTGCCCAGGGGTCCTGTCCCTTTGCTTTAATAAAGCCACCATAAAAAAATAAAACACCTTTTTGCACCAAAGACATCTCAATAATTCTTCCTTGACTGTTGTCTCCAAACCCCAACACTTCAAATCCCATCAAATCCAAACTAGATTAACCACATGATTCTTTTGAACAGGACCTTCTGATATTTACATCTTCAATAGCTAGACCAGGCTCATGTCAGAGTAGTACTTCAGTGAATGCTGGCTAAGAATGATCATTTAGCCTAAACTCCTATCAAAAACAAAAAGCAAAAAACAGTACAGCTCCATAAAATGCGTAACTTAAATATAGCAGCCATTATTCTTTCAAAGTTAGACATCTGATTGTCCATTAGTCACTTTTAGTTTCAAATGCACTCAGTTCTTACAAGTTTCTTATAGAGTAAATATTGGTGATGAATCATGTTTCATTTGCCAGTGATCACAAGGGAATTACAAACATATTAGGAGAAGGTATTTACTCCTTAACATAAAGAGTTATGTATATTGATTTCTGTCATGTGGAACAGAGGACATGAGCCTTTCAAAAAGAGCACGCCAAATTGTGAAAGCCTGTGATTATGGTGTGCCAGGAGGTGCTTGTGGGAGCTGAGCAGCCAAGCAGAGGGTGTTAATCCTCCTACGTCTTGCAAGATGGTGGAGAATTAGGGGTTGTAACTAGTGCAAATGATAGGGTGGGATGCTGTGGGTGGGAGCTACTTCACAAGCCATTTGGAATCGAGTTCCCCAGTGTCTTTGGCATGTGGAGTGGGCACAGACAACCACCGACCTATAGGATGACTGTTTATTCTTTGTTAGATGGTGTAGACCAGTGCTTCTCTGGCATCAGTGTGCATACAAATCATTGAAGATCTTGCAACAACGCAGGCAGGTTAGCAGGCCTGGATAGGATGGGCACAGATGTGCATTTCTAACAATCTCTCCTATCTTGCTGCCACAGACCACACTTTGAATGTTGATGCAATAGAGAAGACCTGTTAAATCTTTCGTTCTTAGGGAGGAAAATGGAAGGAGAGTTAGAATGTGGCCTCACTGGACATCATAGTTTTGATGTCTTTTCCCAGACCACAGGGAAGGGTCTGCTTTCTTTCCTTCCTGATGAACTTTGACTACAGCACTGTTTTAGTGTCATCTGGTATTTTGTTTTGCTTGTTCTCTGCTATTTGTTTGCTTTTAATTTGTGTAATACCGTTGGGCCGAGACAAGAGGTGTGTTTGTGATCACAGTCTGGTTTCGCCCTTAGAGGGCTGGCTCAGAGGGCCAGACATCTGGGTTCCTATCTCAGTTCTACCAGGTCACTGTGTGACCTTAGAAAAATCACTTAATTCCTCTGGGCATGGTTTCCCTACCTGTAAAATGAAACGTTGGACTAGATGATCTATAAGTACCTCTAATTCGATGCCTCTCAACTAACTTTCTAACATTTCAATTTTTTCCTCTTACATAAGAGACAAAATTAAATGGATTATTTTGAGACTAATCTATACAATTAATTCCTGAGCCTTGCACAGGAATTCAAAAGTAAATACCGAATGAATGGTTTGCATATAATAATGATCTTGGAACTACGGATGGCATAAGATATATTCTACATGAATTGTCCTCCCCCACCAAAAAAAAAAAAATTTTGTTATTCTGTTGGGGAAGGATTAATAATACCATTCACTTGCAAAGGGTCCCAGATCTCTGTTTGGTGTTGTGTAACTAGCATAATAATACTAATAGCTCGCTTTTATTGACTGCTTATGTCATATCAAGTACTGTTCTATGAGGACCTATCCATTAATATCAATCTAATCTTCACAATAATTCCCAGAGGTATGTTTTACCATTAGATTTCATTTATACATGAACATAATCAAGACACAGAGATGTTAAGTACCCCTTGAGGCTCACAGAGCTAGTGAGTGGAACAGGAGAACCCTCATCTCGGTCTTCCAAAGGCCAAAGACCATATTTATAACTACTTAGTTAGACTGTCCCCACACACAGCCTGACCTATGGTGCCCCATGTATCTACGATAAACTAAAGCTTGGGAAGAGTAGACTGAATTTTTAACTGGCCTGAAAACTCATCCTAAGAAAGAGTATAATAATATACCTACGATATTTTAACGTATATAAAACAGAAGGGCAATATACAAATCCATGAAAAAATGAAAGTATGTAGCTACAGACTATTCACAGAATAAACACAAGTCAAAAATAAATATGACAATGTCTTTATCCTCATCCAGGAAAATCTACTTTAAAATGAGAACCCATGTTTTAACCAACAAATTGTGGGTCAAAGCCAATACTTTTTTTTTTTTGATATATGAAATTTATCGTCAGATTGGTTTCCATACAACACCCAGTGCTCATCCCAAAAGGTGCCCTCCTCAATACCCATCACCCACTCTCCCCTCCCTCCCACCCCCCATCAACCCTCAGTTTGTTCTCAGTTTTTAAGAGTCTCTCATGCTTTGGCTCTCTCCCACTCTAACCTCTTTTTTTTTTTTTCCCTCCCCTCCCCCATGGGTTTCTGTCAAGTTTCTCAGGATCCACATAAGAATGAAAACATATGGTATCTGTCTTTCTCTGTATGGCTTATTTCACTTAGCATCACACTCTCCAGTTCCATCCACGTTGCTACAAAGGCCATATTTCGTTCTTTCTCATTGCCATGTAGTACTCCATTGTGTATATAAACCACAATTTCTTTATCCATTCATCAGTTGATGGACATTTAGGCTCTTTCCATAATTCAAAGCCAATACTTTTACTGTTGGTGAGTGTGTGGGTCAGTGCAAACATTCAGACACTGTTGGTGACAGTATAAATAGGCACAGATTTTTATATGCTAAAAAATTTGGAAATATCTACTCAACGCTTAAAAATGGAAATAGCAATTTTAAGAACCTAGTCTAGAGAAATACTTAACATATGTAATCGCATGAAGAAATGGGTACAAGGATTTTGAGTTGACATTTATTATAAAAAAATACTAAATGATCTAAAATGTATTAATTTTGGACTTAGTAAATTATAAGAAGTATATATGTAGTATATGAAAAAGAGTAAGTATTATCTATAATGGGCTACCATAGAAATTACTCATCAAATGTAATTAAATGAAGAAAATGTGTCATACTTTAAAAACTCATTTTGATTTTGTAGGAGAAACTTCTAGCTCTTCACAAATTCATACATACATATCCATGCACATGGGTGCACGTGTGTGTGTGTGTGTGTGTTTATATGTCTGAATATAAGGATGATGCACACTGAAGTAGCCAATAGAAGTTGCTTTTAAAAATAAGAGTAAGCTTAAGGGGCACCTGGGTGGCGCAGTCGGTTAAGCGTCCGACTTCAGCCAGGTCACGATCTCGCGGTCGGTGAGTTCGAGCCCCGCGTCAGGCTCTGGGCTGATGGCTCGGAGCCTGGAGCCTGTTTCCGATTCTGTGCGTCCCTCTCTCTCTGCCCCTCCCCCGTTCATGCTCTGTCTCTCTCTGTCCCAAAAATAAAAATTAAAAAAAAAAAAAAAAAAATAAGAGTAAGCTTAAGAAATACATACTTCTGTGTTTTTTAGTAATCTTACAATGAACATGTATTAATGTTATAACTTAAAAAAAAAACTTCTTCCAAGGCACCTCTGGACCCTTAC
Organism: Panthera onca; assembly: GCF_046562875.1. Classification (NCBI taxonomy): domain Eukaryota; kingdom Metazoa; phylum Chordata; class Mammalia; order Carnivora; family Felidae; genus Panthera; species Panthera onca. Next base: position 157,591,801 of record NC_138340.1, read on the forward strand.
GTTCTCAAATATTTATCGGTACACATTTTTTTACATATCTTAGGGAAAGCCAGAACGAAGCAATTAAAAGCAGTTCAGAATCTTGTGGGACTGCTGAATTGTATCAAGGTGTCTCTGAAAATGTCCTTTTTGTATCTGTTTCCTTCATTATCCAATCCTATGCTGTAATGTTTAGAGGTGAGATGCCCTATGTTATTAATTGAAATAATGTGAATGGGACACCGAATAACATGCAAAGTAAACTATGCTTCCCCAGACTCTAAGGCAGCTACGTGACATAAATAAAAACCTAGCACGTTGAGCCATAAGGAGATGCTCTTTACAACGTGAATTGGTCTCAGAAGCCACGAATACTTGAGAGTTACCAGCCCTTCCTCATTCCTTTTCTCTCCAAAAACAATGTGAAGTAACAGATTTGTGGGTAAAGGTGTCACAGACGAAGCCCCGAATCAAAGTAATTTTTACAAAACAAAAGTTGACTTCTTGCTCCTGCTAAGTCCGATGCAGGCAAGTGAGAGTCTCTCATGCGGTGATGCAGGGACCTTCCATCTCGTGGACCTACCACCATCCTCCTGGCCTTGGAGATCTTTGCTTCCAGCCAGTGATGGGAAGAGCAATTGTGCGGGAGGCATACCCACTGTAGCCCTAGAAGCGGCACAAATCTTTTCTGCTTATGTTCCTTTTGTAAGAATGTGACACCACCCCACCACCACCACCACCACCGATGGCAGAGAGCTAGGAAGTACAGCCACGTGCTGGCCACCGCAGCCCAGAGACAACGGTGTATAGAAGAGAAGTACGGATCTCTTAAGGAGCCGGGTCTCCTTTAAGATAACACTAGCAACGGACAAAAACAAAATTTCTAAAAACAGCCCTTGGAAATCCCGCCTCCTTCTTCCCTTTTGTTAAGGACTCCAAACAAATGTCTGCTCTTTTCGCTGATAATTACTTAAGAAATACAACTGAGAACATTACCGTTTTCATTCTGTACCAATATACTGTGGTCATGCCATCCTGAAAACGCGATCCTGAAAATCATGTCTTGGTCATTTCTCACAACCTCACCCTCTGCTTTTTGTGCAAAAACATCCATTATGGTAATTTACTTGGAGAGATGACTAAATGCACCCATTCCACCCTGATTTTTATCCATGTACCAATCAAATGAACCCCACAGTCAAATTTTAGCAGTACTTGACTTCGTGCATAAAAGGTATAAATGAAAAGGTCTGGTGAAATCAAATGCCCAATGCTGGCAGATAATGTTTTCATTTTAATTAATCCTGACCTTGTTTTTCTGTACCCTAGTTCTTTCCTGTATTTATGTTATTGTTACTCTCTTTAAATAGTAAGCACTATCACTCTCTCTCTAAAAAAAAAATAAAAAATAAACTCTGCACTGAGCATGGAGCCTGCTTGAGATTTTCTCTCTCTCTCCCTCTGCCCCCTCCCCCGCTCTCTCTCTCAAAATAAAAAAAAAAAGGAAACACGATCAAGATAAAAGTTATTGCAGTTTAATTTTAACAGAATATTGACAATTTTGAGTTTATAGAGGTTGACGTTTGTTTATCTTTTGAAGGATTTTCCTGTTAGTTTGTGCAATAATCCCAAATGTTATCCTGAGTTACTTATTAACTTTTAATTTTTCATTTTTATCAAAATGTCTATTTAGAACCAATATTCCTAACATGTTGACAATAGAAATGTATTCTCTAAACCCGTTCTTTACCCAGGTTTTCACTTTAGTACTCGCTCACGAAAGGTGGCTTCCTGTTCCGCAGCCGGGCATATACGGTAAGCACTTGAGAGAATAGTCATATCAAATAAGATCTGTCTGTTCTCTATGTGTTACTTTCCTTTGTATATTTGCGCATTTTGAACATGCAAACATGTTTCACTCTGACCACATTTTAGAAGCTGTGCACAGGCTAAAATTGCATCAATTTCACGCTAACAGAAAACACCTTATTTTGATGTATTGCCTACATTTTACTTTGGTATCACAAAATTTTATATTTCTGATCATCTTAGTTAAAATTTTCTATTTTTTGTGCCCCAAAATGATTTTTTATAACTGATGTTTTCACGATGTCGAATGTAGAAAAACACGTCCTAACTATTGTTTTCACGGGATTTTTGTTGTTCATCTGTGTTTCCTACTTTCCACATTTTCTGTGGTTCACCTGAGTGTGAAAAGAGAAGAAGAAAAGATTCTAGTGTTTATGGATTGCCTCCCACACACCAGGCTTCTTATCTAATCAGGAGCAATCTCTTTGTCCCTGGATGAATGTGCAGCCCTTCTCCATGGACATCTACAGTTGGAGCATGGGTAAGCGTGTTTGCAAGACACGTGTGATAATCTGTGCAAGATTTTCCTCGAGTTTATGCCCCAGCAGGGTCATGCTGTAACAAACTCATTAAGTTGTAAGTTGCACAATTGCTTGGTATGAAATTCCTAGCTCTCCTCTGTCTAGTTTAATAGAGAAATAAACATGAGAAGACCTTAGGCAGCAAATATCTCCACCCTTCTGGGAGAAGTAGTGGCTTGGAGGGGAAGCTGCCTTCGAGAGGGTTCTCTCCTCCCCTCGTCAGATGGAATAGATTCTTTCAGCTCCTTTTTTAGAATAGAGATGAGAGAATCCTTCCAAGATTGACCTAATTGGGTGGTTTGTGTTCTAGAAAACCCCTCTTCAGGCGTGTTCTAATAAGCCCCACTGGGACTCCGTGTTTCTCCTCAGACTTCCCGGTCTGCTCCCTGCCTCCATAACCTGCTCTCTACGGCATCTCCACATCTTGAGCCGTTGCTTGGAACCAGCTGATTTTTCAGGGTCCTTCCTTCCCTCCTCTGCTGCTACACAAGATGGCCCAGAGTACAGTGGGGAGAAGCTGAAATACAGAGGGGAATGCCAGGAGCTTCTTCATTGTCACACTCGTTCTGCTTCCTTCTAGGTTCCCCTGAATGACCTGATGGTTTGGGAATTAGGGCAGCGCTGGGATTCATGAAATCCAAATAATGCCAAGTTTTCCGGGGCTGTAATGACCGGTGTTGTCTCAGAGGTGTGCTCTGTGGCTGGTTGTGGTTCCTGATCGTGTGTCCTGCTGGGGATGAGAGCAGAACTAGGGAACTGCTTTGTCCCCTTCCCAGTGGAGTGGGCATGCACTGTATCTCGCAGCCCACCCCTCCAGGGAGCCCTTAGACGCTACCAACTAGGCTGGGGCCATAGGAGAATCAAAGCGCCTTTTCTGAGGATTCTGCCACCTTTGCAGTCAGGAACAGGAGTGAGGGTTCTGCAGCTCCCACAGGCGCTCCCAGAAATCACGATCCTGCCCAACCTTGAGGTATTTTTCCCTTCTGGGGTCCCTGAGTCCAAACGTGGGAGCTAACCAGGCCACCTTATTTTACTTTATCATTAATTCCTCTTAGACATGGAGTAACATCTACCCTTCAGTGGACTATCTCTCTGTTAACTATTCTTTTTAAAGTCAGGTAAGGAAATTCAGTCTTGTCTAAATATGAGCTGATTGTTATTCTGCTATGGGGGTAATTTGAGGAAAAACCAAAGCTAAGCTGGTTGAACATGTTGCTCACAAATAATGTAAGTATGTATAGAATTCAGTTAATTTCATTTTACATGGTGCAAAGCGGCTGCATGAAAGCAAAAACCTTGTGGATGGTGAAGCTAGATACAGAATAAGAAATTTCTGCACGATGGACTTAGGTTACATAGGTAGAATAACCTTCTTAAGCCAAAGAACTTTACACTGGGATGTATTATGGAGTGGCTTTACATTTCAGGAAAACTGACGTTGGTTTAGTCCTTGTGTTTCTGTCAATAGAACCACAATACGTAGTCTATGTTGCCCATACACAGCTCTTGCATTACTTATAACTTGGAGAACAGTGTCAGGCACACAGAAAGTACTCAGCTTTTAAATGTGAGACGTTCCCAAACCTGGACTCACATGTGAGTGAATGTGCCTGTGTATGTGTATGTGTGTGATGAGGTTAGAGGAAGTGCAGAAAAGAGAAGGCATTGTTTTGCAGAGGATACTCTTTTTCGTCTTTAATAGTTTGTTGTAGTTCTGTGCTCTTTTTAATCCCTCCAATCTCTTCAACAGACTGTGCTCTTTCCCGGAAAGACATCAAAAGGTCAGGAGGCCAAATCTGCCTCAGTAGTCCTTCAACAACATATTATCCACAAGATCACATTGTAGACTTACATTGTTGTGAAGACTTTGCAAAAACTGGCTTAAAGAGGATAATGGTCAATAAGGGGAGTGATTTCTAGGGACCTCCTGGAACCGCAAAAAAGGCAGGCTTGTCAGATTCATACAGTCATAGGCTATTCAAGAAACTGTTAAAGCTCGGTAATTGTTAAAGATCGATAACTGATTTAAGTTAATGAATGTTCACCGTGCAGCAGGAATGTGCTCAATATATTATCTCGATTAATTCATTGAATTAATTAACACACTTATCTTAATTAAAATGTATTATCTCAGTCTTCTCAACAACCTTGTGAAATAAATACAATCACTCCTTTCAAAAAAGTGGTAAAGTAGGGTTTGAGAAGTTAAGAAATATATTCAGAGTCATACAAAGAAGTACATGTGTATCTCACCCCCTAAGCCCATGTTCTCTGATTGCTATTCTATGCTGCCTTTCAATATTTGGGGATTTTGGGGGGGGGGGTGGATTTTTTTTTTTTTGAGAATCTGGCTCAAGACAGAATGCAGAGAGCTCATTAATGTTTTGTTTTCTCATATTTAATCAAATTGATATCCAGTCAGTCAAAAAAATATTGAACACCTACAACGTTCCAGGCACAGTGCATGATCCAACATATGATCTTTTCATCACTCGCTAGATCAAAAAGATTCCTTCAATCTGAGGGTATATTTTGTTAGATGAATTCTGAAGTATAAGCAACTAGCCCTTATTAGTCATTATGATATCAAGAGGTAATATTTCAATATCCCAGATAAATGTCCTGACAGATGTTACTGCTATGGTGAATTATAAGATAGTATTTCCCAAGGTTTCTTATAAGACAACCTAAATGTAGACAATTAACCCAAATATAGATTTTTCTATGTAATCAAAATCTTCTAAGACACCACTCAAATATTGGAACTGTTGAGAAGTTTCTAGAAATACTGTGGAAGAGGAAATAAGAGATTTCGGGAATTGGGGGTTGTGGAAGAGGAAATAAGAGATTTCGGGAATTGGGGGTTGTAGAAGAGAGATAAGGAAAACTGGGAATGGAAAGAGAATGCCATAAAGGGGACCAGGAGAGTAAAGAGATCAGGATAGAGACAATGATAGAATGAGGTAGAGGAACCAAGATGGGGAGACATAATCATCAAGAGAGGGGATTCAGAGCAAGGAAAGTTACCAGGGATAAAGAGGGTCATGCATGACAAGGGTCAGTTCTTCAAGAAACATAATCCTTAACATGTATGCACCTAACAACAGAGCGTCAAAATACATGAGGCAAAACCGATAGAACTGAAAAGGAGAAATAGATGAGCCTACTGTTGGAGTTGGAGACTTCAACATCCCTTTATCAGCAGTAGACCCAGCAGACAGGAAATCAGTAAGGATATAGATGAATTCAACAACACCATCAATCAATTGGACATAGTGAACATCTATAGACTACTTCATCTAACAACAGCAAAATACACATTCTTCTCAAGCTCACATTCACTATGATAGATCATATTCTGCGACATAAAATACAGCTGAACAAACTCAAAAGAAAAGAAGCCACACAATGCACGCTCTCAGACCTCAATGGAATTAAAGTGGAAATCAGTAGCAGAGAGAGAGCCGGAAAATCCCCAAATACTCAGAGATTAAACAACATTCTTCTAACTAACACATGGGCCAGGGAGGAAAATCTCAGAAACTTTACAATATTTTGAACTAAAGGAGAAACAGAAAAGGGTTATGCTGAATAAATTGGTTATAACAATAATTATTTTTTTAATTTCTTAGAGGCAAACCATCTAATACTTCAGTTGAACTAAGGATTTAAAAATAGCTTTCATTTTAGGAATGCTGTGTGACTCATGCCTACAGCATTAGAAAAGTTTGTCAGCTCATCGGATCTTAAATTTTACTTTTGAAACCTAGGCCCCATCTCGTACTGACAGGTTTGTTCCTGTGTAAAGAAATGATTTCAATCTTAGATATTTACTTTGAAACCATGAAGACACTGGATAATTTATTAGTCATCAAACGGTTGGCCAATTTTTAAATTGCTAACTTGTACATGCATATAGGATGTATCATTTATAGCATAAAGCAAGGTCTGAATGTTACATTTGGAACTAAGAGGCATTTAATTTCTCTTTTAGTTCCTCCTCTCACTTCTGTCAGTCCATTAGCAAATTTAATCTGTTGCACTCAGGTAAGATGCTTTCTTTTTATTTTTTAATTTTTTTAAGTTTATTTGTTGATTTTGAAAGAGACAGAGAGTGTGAACAGGGGAGGGGCAGAGAGAGAGGGGGAGAGAGAGAATCCCAAGCAGGCTCCACACTGTCAACACAGAGCCCGGTGCAGGGCTCAAACTCACGAGCCGTGAGATCAAGACCTGAGCTGAAACCAAGAGTCAGACATTTAACTGACTGAGCCACCCAGGTGCCACAGGTAAGATGCTTTCAATATCATGTGGGATGAAATAAAAAATGGGGAAAAAAGAAAATGGAAGTATCTTTCAAGTGTCCAATGCTTCAACATTTTGGAGATTCTAGTAATAGAGGGGCTTTTTTTGTTTTTGTTGTTTTGTTTTGTTTTATTTTGTTTTGTTTTGCCTCAGGAAGAATGTCCTTAATTGGGCAACCAAGATTTAAGCAAGCTAGAAATTCCAGACCCAGTACAAGGAGAGTTCAAAAATTCAATATTTAGGCATTCACTTATTCTTGTATATTCATTCATTCATTCATTTGTTCACTCAGTAAATATTTTCTAAGTGCCAGAATTACAAAAATGAGTGCCCTTGTTCCTTATTCACAAAGGGTATATTATCACCCACTCCTGTAAAAGAAAGCAGACTTTCAGTCCATAGGGCAACTGTTCCTAACCTTAATGTACTCGTTAGGCCCCCTCCTGTCTCTTGTCTGCCCCTTTAAGTTTCAAAGAGATTCATACTTGGCAAGTAATTTTTTCCCCGTTATGTAACCATTTGGAAGCTAAGAAAGGAATTAAGCGAGGACTGAATAAAGAGATTATGCTTTTTATGAGATGTGGGTTCAAATGCATTTTCACAACTAAACATTTCCATATACTCTGTATATTTTCCACATAAACATTTTTATTTTTTTAATGTTTTTATTTATTTTTGAGAGAGAGAGAGGGAGAGAGAGAGAGAGAGAGAGAGAGAGAATATGAGTGGGGGAGGGTTAGAGAGAGAAGGGGACAGAGGATCCGAAGTGGACTCCGTGCTGACAGCAGAAAGCCTGATGTAGGGCTTGAACTCACAAGCTGTGAGCTCACGACCTGAGCTCATGTCAGACGCTCAACCTACCGAGCCACCCAGGCGCCTCCAAATAAATTTAAAAGGCTGTCCTCGCACAGCATTGTTCCAGAAAAAAAAAAAAAAAAAGTCCTGATAATGTGTTAGAAGTTCATAGTATAGTCATTAGATTCATTTGTGACTTGATGATCTAATTTATTGATAATCATTATTCTAAAAAAAGGCATTTAATGCTGCTTGAAAGGGATCTAATGGGGACGTTCTTCAGGTTCCAATTAGCTGCTCAGAGAAATTTTCCTTGTGTTGTATTTCAGTGAGGTTATCCCTGCCCACGGCCTGGTCCTCACTTTGTAGATCCAGCTTTGGAAATTTTGTTTAGTATATACATTTCCATCTGTCTCATACTATCCAAACTAAAAAGGGGGAAAAAAAAAAAGAACCAGGAACAAATCTGAATGGAATTATTTATCATTAAAAAAACTGGCAAGAGCTTTGCTTGGTAGCACATTTCCTCTTTGTCACAATATCTGCACAAGAAGGCAGATTAATACCTCCTGGTTAATTGGTGAGCACGGGCTCAGAGCAGAGGCGGGGGGTTCACTGGAGACCCGACAGCTAGGGTTGCTGATTGCTGATCACGCGAACCATCTGGACCGTGGGTCCACACTGGCCAGGAGGACAGCTCTCTCAGATCAGCAGGCCACCTTTCCCTGGACGGTGCTGAAAATGTGCTGGCACACACTGGCCCTCGGGGATCACCCCCTTCTCTACCCCTCAGCCTTTCTGTAGACACGTATCCTGCACACCTATTACATGTGGGTCCCCTAATTACAGTTGGATCCTCCTCCCCGAGTCCCCTGAGGTTGCATCAAAGCATCTCAAGAGGACTCTGGGGTGTACTCACAACCCCCACCTACACGTTCACTCTGGTTGTCATGTTTCCTCCTCCAGTTCTTCTCATCCATTATGAGTGGATTTGCAAGTTCTAGTTTTCAAGAAGCAGTGTTATTGCTCTTATTTTCGAGTTCCTCAGGGAGCATCTCATTGATTCTCCACTGGAATTAATGACAGCTGGACCAGGGTGGGTTTTTTTTTTATGTTTATTTATTTCTGAGAGAGACATAGAGCACAAGCAGGGGAGGGGCAGAGAGACAGACAGACAGACAGACAGACAGAGACAGAATCCAAAGCAGGCTCCAGGCTCCGAGCTGCCAGCACAGAACTGTGAGATCATGACCTGAGCTGATGTCCGACACTTAACTGCTTGAGCCACCCGGGCACCCCTGGACCAGGGTCTTAAAACAGCAGTACCTCTCCTTGTTGTAATCCTGGAGAGCCTTTTCTTCAAGAGGCAAGCAGGTACAAGTTCAATCGTTCAGCCTCAGGTTATTTTTGCCCAGTAAAGGCACTGACAAAATGTGTGCACTAGAAAGATGCTGATTTCTACATGGTATATTGCAAACCGTTACTGAGGACATAAGGACAAGCCAACTATTATTTGGTTCATCATCAATTCATAGAAGTCTCAAATACCCACTCGACTGCCAGAGTATTGCTACAGCAACCTGTGAATGACAAATTCACTAAATTATCTCCTTGCCAAAAAAAAAAATTAAATTAGCTATCTATCAAGCATTTGGTGATCTTTCTATTGCTGAAGGAAGGCAGAGTTCATCTTTTAGTAAATGGTTGTTTATAATGGTTTTGAATCTCACACAGGGCACGTGATACAAATGCTAAGCCATCACACAAAGAGTGAGTCCTCCAACATGGTGCCATTCCAGGTATGGCCTTTCCTAGTTATATTAGTACCTGTATACTAATTAGTACCTGGATTAGTACCTTGAGATCTTGAGATATAGATAGATAGATAGATAGATATAGATATAGATATAATGTTTCTTTAATTTTTGACAGAGAGAGCAAGCTGAGGAGGGGCAGAGAGAGAGAGGGAGAGAGAAATCTCAAGCAGACTCCATGCTGTCAGCACAGAACAGAATTCAGGGCTCGGACTCATGAATTGTGAGACCATGACCCGAGCCAAAATCAAGAGTCGGTTGCTCAACTGACGGAGCCACCCTGGTGCCCCTGGATTTGCTTTTTGAATGGGAGTAGAGATGAGGTGAATTACAAATCGTGCATAGAGAACTGCATCTTGAAATGTCTCCACACAGATCCATACACACCACAGCCTTCAAATCGAGTGTGAACGCCTAACCTCACACACATTTACACCCTCTGCACACAAAGTCTAGACTCGTGATGCATGAACACTGGGCAGCCCGCTGAAACACCAATTCCTACGAAGCTTGTGTGTTATTATTCAAAACACCTTTTTGGTAAATCAGTAGCTGAGAGCCCATCAGTAGATTGCTAAGTGGCCAGTTGTCGGTTTGCATCCGTCACCCATTGGAAAATATAGTCAGTAGAGCCCATACGTAGCACATCCGCTGATTCCTTCTTAGCAACCTAAACAATCACCAAAAATGCTCCTTCTTTCATGGGATAAGCTTCTGTAGAGCGCAAAGACGGATCTCCATTGCCGAACGCAGAAGAGCCGATATTTCTGTTGAGAAACCGACTTTTCACATCTCTTTTCGAGGCTCCTCTAACCCTCATGTCTGGAGTTCTTCCAGCACTGATTACCTCTCCACTCCAGCAACTTCTCTGAATAATCCTGGCATGTGCAGCTCCAAGATAATCTGTATCTCATGGTTACTTTCTTTTCTCTTTTGGCTTGACACTCTTCCTCCCCCTTACACTGTCATTGGCTTTAGGTAATCTGTCTCCAATGACACGACCCTCTTGTGTAAAACTGGTTGTCAGGTTAAGTGATTAACTTCAGGTGTAACTAGATTGTTAATGTCAAAAGTTTACCTTTTAAAAATGACAAAATATATACTGCAATGCCTGGATGTTTTTCGACAATTCTGTCCCAAGTTATCCATTTTATCTTTTTCATAGTGAAATGAGGGAAAATCAGACATCAGTCACAGAGTTCATTCTACTGGGATTTTGTCTTGACCCAGGGATTCAGATGCTTCTCTTTGGGCTCTTCTCCCTGTTCTATGCCTTCACCCTGCTGGGGAACGGGCTCATCCTGGGGCTCATCTGGCTGGACTCCAGACTGCACACCCCCATGTACTTCTTCCTCTCCCACCTGGCCATCGTCGACATAGCCTATGCCTGCAACACGGTGCCCCGGATGCTGGTAAACCTCGTGAAGCCAGACCAGCCCATCTCCTTTGCTGGCTGCATGACACAAACCTTTCTTTTCTTGAGTTTTGCTCATACTGAATGTCTTCTCCTGGCGGTGATGTCCTGTGATCGGTATGTGGCCATCTGCCACCCGCTCCGATATTCTGTCATCATGAGCTGGACAGGCTGCATCATCCTGGTGGTGACTTCCTGGGCATGTGGCTCCCTGCTGGCCCTGGTCCATGTGGTTCTCATCCTGAGGCTGCCCTTCTGCGGGCCTCATGAAATCAACCACTTCTTCTGTGAGATCCTGTCTGTCCTCAAGCTGGCCTGCGCTGACACCTGGCTCAACCAAGTTGTCATCTTTGCTGCTTCTGTGTTTATCTTAGTCGGGCCCCTCTGCCTGGTGCTGGTGTCCTACACGCGCATCCTGTTCGCCATCCTGAGGATCCAGTCCGGGGAGGGCCGCAGAAAGGCCTTCTCCACCTGCTCCTCCCACCTCTGCGTGGTGGGGCTCTTCTTTGGAAGCGCCATTGTCATGTACATGGCCCCCAAATCCCGCCACCCTGAGGAGCAGCAGAAGATCCTTTTCCTGTTTTACAGTTTTTTCAATCCTATGCTGAACCCAGTGATCTACAGCCTGAGGAATGCAGAGGTCAAGGGCGCCCTGAGGAGAGATACAAGGAAAGTCATTCCTAATTGGAGTGACATTGGAATCCTTAGCCTCAGTAGTCCCCTAGAGCCCTGGGTACTGAGAAACAACTAAGCTCATCACTCTTTTTATGTCTGAGACTGGGTAATCCAAGAAACTGCAAAGCACTCCCTTTTTCTGTCCAGAAAGTATTTAGGTTTTATTGCATCATTATATGTAATCCTGTCAAACATATTCTTTCATCTAACTGCATAGTCTGTTAAGAATATCTAGAGGAATAAATTTATCTCATCCCCTGCTGTGGGGTCCAAAAAGTTCAAATAGGCACTCTATCTCTGACTTGGTCAGGTATGTTCAATAACAGCAGAACACAGGCTTTGGCAGATGTAGCCACATCAGTGACAATTTTTAAAAATACTGCAGCCACAGAGACTTAGGACCCATTGATACCTTTTTCATTTATACCCCAATTAGGATGTTTTCCATCCATTGTACTTCCTTTTATAGTCAATGCACCTAAATGCCTACTTAGGCTAAGGGGAAAACTGACTTTGTTGATTCAACCCTGTAATCTGGTTTATCATTTCTGGGGTCAGAAAATAAGTCCACACATGTTCAGCTGGCATCCCAAGGAATTACCCAACGAAATCCCCTTTCCAGTGTTCCCTGAGCTTTTGATGGCTACTTGCTTCTAAACTCTTCTCATCTGCTCAAGAAGAGTATCTGTGATTTTCTATGAATAAACACACACTCTCCACTTGGAAGTTAGCAAACCAGTTTGACAGTAAATTTCATATATTAAAAAATAAAAAATTAAAAAAAAATTAAAAATAAAAAATAAAAATAGCACTAAAAAAAAAAAAAAAAAAAAAAGTTAGCAAGTCCAGGGCACCTGGGTGGCTCAGTCAGTTGAGTGTCCGAATTCAGCTCAGGTCATGATCTCATAGTTCGTGGGTTCAAGCCCCGCATCTGGCTCTGTGCTGACAGCTCAGAGCCTGGAGCCTGCTTCGGATTCTGTGTCTCCCTCTCTCTCTGCCCCTCCCCTGCTCACACTCTCGCTCTCTCTAAAAAATAAACATTGAAAAAAGAAGTTAGCAAGTCCTACAACCCAACTCTCAATTATCAAGTGGGGATGGAATGTCCCAAGAAGAGGCAACTGAGTGGGGGGAAAAAGGGTTTTAATAATAATAGTAGTAGTCAACATTATTATCACGTACTCACTCTGTGCCATCCACTGCACATACGTAGCTGATTTCAGAGATCACCTCATTTTATCATAAAAACCCATTTCTCATTAGCATCCCATTTTACAGATGCAAACATTAAGCAAATGCTAGACCTGGGCCCCAACGATCTGACTCCCGAGCCTTCTCTACCTAACACCAAATGTAGTACATCATTAGCGATATTATCAACTTCAGAGTAAGACTAATCTACCCCAAGCTAGGATACGTTAAGTGAATGTGTCTTTCTTCTCAGTCTATTTTTGTGCCACAATGAGGCTGGGGGAGCCAGAGACTACGTGTGGAAGGCTTCTTTTCTGGGTTAGTGAGCCCTATGGTCATGGTCACAAAGAACCTTAGGAGTTTCAGAGGAGCACAGAGAGGGTAGGAATGGAGGCTGTTCGCACTGAGGTTCTGTTTAGAACTCAGCATGGTGGCGAGACCCGGAACGAAGGCATCTCCACTTTCCCACCACTCACATGATCGTGCACACAGGTGTGCATGCGTGCACACACACTTATGAAGTGCTTACTAAGGTGATGCCTGTTCTATGCACTTTGCAAGTATTGTCTTTTTTTACAGCATTTTAAAAAACGTTTACTTAATTATTTTGAGAGAGGGTGCAAGTGGCAGAGGGGCAGAGACCGTGGGGGAGAGAGAATCCCAAGCAGACTTCACACTCAGCACGGAGCCTGATGCAGGGCTCGACCTCACGACCTCCAGATCATGACCTGAATCGATACCAAGAGTCCAACACTTAACTGACGATGCCAGCCAGGCACCTCACAAGTATTATCTTTTTTAACCCTCATAACAACTCTATGAGACAGGGACTATTATCAACCACGCTTTGGGTGAGAGAACACAGACACAAAGAGATTGAGTAACTTAACCAAAACGTTGCAGCTGATACGCACCTAATCCAGGATCAAACTTAGGTGATCTGACTGCCAAACCGATAGTCATAACCACCCACCAAGTAAAAGTCAAAGAGATTGTGAGGTCCCAGAAGAAGGAAATTGAAGTGGAGAAAGGGAGTAAGAAACTCAACCTCTAGCCAGAGATAGATATCGGGTTCCAGATAAAAAGGGTACTTATGTGTGCTAAAGAAGGCAGCTTGAGCCCTTGTCCGGGTGCCGTGCTGTGCGTTGAGCCTCTCTTGTCTGTGTTCCCAGCCAGGCGGTGCAAGGGTCCCCTGCAGTGGGCGCAAGAAGATGGCCACAGCGGTGGCACCCTCCAAATGGGGCAGCGGCCTTATCCAGGTGAATGAGCGGCCCCTGGAGATAATCGAGCCATGTTCGATGCAGGACGAGCTATTGGAACCTGTCCTGCTGCTGGGCAAGGATCGACCTGCCAGGCCGGAGGCCTCTAAGTCCGTGTGGTGGTGGTCACATGGCTCAGACTTCCACAATCTGTGGCTCCATCTCCAAAGCCCTGGTGGCTTATCAGAAATATGTGGATGAGGCTTCCAAGAAGGAGGTCAAAGACATCCTCATCCAGGACGACCAGGCCCTGCTGGTAGCTGAGCCCCAGCACTGCGAATCCAAAATGTTTGGCATTCCTGGTGCTTGTGCCCACTACCGGAAATCCTACCAATAAACCATCATGATGATCAGGGTTCACCTGTATAATCAATTGTCATGGGACTTAGGGTTAAAAAAAAAAAAAAAAAAAAAGGCAGCTTGACTTTATACTGGACTAAAAAGAAAGGTGAGGAAGTAAAAAAATAATAATAAGCTGTGACTCCAGGGGTCAGGGATGAAGAAGGGGCCTTTGGACAGGCTGGACAGTAAAACAGAAAACAATGGAAGAGAAAGGTTAACAATGCAGTTTTTTTTTTTTTCTTTTTTTTTTTTTTTTTTTTTTTTCAACGTTTTGTATTTATTTTTGGGACAGAGAGAGACAGAGCATGAACGGGGGAGGGGCAGAGAGAGAGGGAGACACAGAATCGGAAACAGGCTCCAGGCTCCGAGCCATCAGCCCAGAGCCTGACGCGGGGCTCAAACTCACGGACCGCGAGATCGTGACCTGGCTGAAGTCGGACGCTTAACCGACTGCGCCACCCAGGCGCCCCAACAATGCAGTTTTAAACTGATGGCTCACCAAAATGAAGAGCCTTAGAAAGTGTTCTTGTAACTTACCTAAACTGGATGTACTTTGTAATTCCAATATTTCCTAAAACAGTGTTTAATCTGTCTCCTGACAGATGTTGCTGTGCTGAATGGCGACATTCAGTGAGATGCAGTGCAGTGGGCAGGACAAATCGTGAACAGCTGTCATTCCAGGGATGCATCTCACAGGAAAATAGCTCTCCTGGGACAAGTTGGAGCAGCAGGAAAGTGTGGGACGGAGAAACCATGCCCAGGGAGCCACCTGCGTGGACTCCAGACTCTGCAGTGCTCTCCTAAGTTTAGCCCAGGCATCCAGGAAGCCCAAGATCCTGTCCCGGATCCTTAAACACCCATGATTTGTGGCTGCAGACAGGGTTCGAGTCCCAGGTCTACTGGTTGCTAGCTGTGCTTTTTCCAGGGCAGTCCTTGAAGACTGCCTGAATCTCTGTCTCCCATCCATCAACTATCCCTAATGAGAGCCGCCTAGGCTGCCCCACAGGACCGCTGAAGGCCTCAAACAAGAGTGGTGCAAATGGATGCATTTTAAAGACTTACAATGCTATGCAAACATAAGATATTGCTATCGTTACTATTAACATTCGATCAGAAATTATTCTAATACTGTCAGGCTTGCTAAACTTTTGAGCCTGGTAGCAAAGCTATCCCCTAGTCAGGAGGAGCATTGGAGGGGGGGAGGTCACCCAAACCTTTGTCCCCAAGGGCTTCTGCATCTCCCCTGTAGCCCTGGAGGGAATAGCCTTTCCCCGAGGCCAGCCTGCAGCCCGGACTCAGGGACCTCTCTGTGAGTCAGTTGGCAAAGGCACCATGGGGAATTCTCTCCCTTTGAACCTGTTCCTGGCTCCTCCACCAAGAAAACATGGGGGACCTCTCCTAAAGCAAAGGAGTCCAGATTTCAGGGTTGTTTTGTTTTTGTTTTTGTTTTTGTTTTTCAGATTTTGATTCCCAACATGTACCATCTCTAATCTGGGATTTACAGGACCTTTCTCAATTATGTGTCCTCTCTCCCTCAAGAGAAGGACAAGAATCTGCTCATCTCTTCATCCCCAGGATCCGAGCACCCTTAACGTACTCACCTGGTAGGTAAATAAAGGACAATTTATCCATTTGCCTCACTTCCGAAATTTCAGCGTTGAACTATCTTCTGGTTTCTACCCTTCCTTACCTGCCTCAAATGGCAGCTTATAGTATAGTGGAAATTTAATTGTAGCTGATAATTATTGAGCACTTACTATAGATAGACGTGACATAAAATGCTTTAATATAATCTTCACATCAAATCTGTGGAGTGAGCACTGCTACTGTCATTACATAACAATGAGGAAATAAAGTTTAGAGAAACGAATTAATTCACCCAAGGTCACAAAATTATTCACTGGTGGAACTACAAGCCACGACTAGGCCGTCTGGTTTTAGATCAACTCCGAATTGCTCTTTTGTAGCAGATCCACTGATGCCCACAACCTGAGTGGCTGGCATCAGAACTGTTCATAGTACGTACTTAGTAAACTTCAATGGAATGAACGAACAAATATTCATTGCGTTTAGATTTCTACCCATGATATATGGGCCTGGGGATGGGTTACCCTTCATTCCTCTAATTTAGGATATCTTTTATTCATTTATTTTGACAGAGAGAGAGAGAGAGAGAGCGCGAGAGCAAGCAGGAGAGTGGCAGAGAGCACGGGAGAGAGAATCCCAAGCAGGCTCCACGCAGTCATGATCTGAGCCAAACTCAAGAGGCAGACACTTAACCGACTGACCACCCAGGTGCCCCTAAGTTAGGGTATCTTCTAGTCCATCAGATGTATCCAACCCTTGCTTTTAGTATATTCTTACATGATGGATATTAATAATTAAGAATAGGTTGATGCTCTAAGATTACAGAGAAGAAAGGGAAAAATTAGGATAGAAACATAGCACTAAATATAGAAAGTCCTGGGGGTGTTTACTTATTTCTATCGCAGGAAGCAGTGGTCTCAAAGGAATGTGCCACACTGCCGCGCCTGTGATTCTGGAAGGCCAGGATGATCCTGGTGCCAGACGGGGAGCCATGTGAGGGTGTTGCCCTTGAAAACTGGCAAGAGGGTGGAGGCGATTGCGGGCAGTAACCACTGGAAATGACAGGGTGGGGATCTGTGCACGGTGGCTTCACTTGCCGCCTGGAATTAGCACCTGCAGCATCTTTGGCATGTGGACCAGGGATTGCCAACCGCCAACCTACGGGATTGTTGTTTACTATTTGCTGTGAGTATAAAGTATCCGTGTTAAATATGGGTTGTCGAGGGCAGAATTTTGTCTGAAAGGAGGGCAGGAATGTAGTCCCACTGGATGAAAACACGACTCTTCCCCCAACTAGCAGGGCAGTGTCTTACTCTCCGTGCTTTCTTGACAAACTTTATTGGTTCATTTTGATTTGTCTTTTTTTAATCAGTGTTTCTCTGTTTTTTGTTTTAATTTTTACTTTTGAAATCGTTTGATCGCAAAAGGAGGCGGATCCTTGAACATGTCTGGATTTAGTCCACACGGTGCTGGCTCAGAGTTGGGGTGTGTGGGTTCTCAGCTCCCTGCACTAACCCACTGTGTTAGAAAAGTTGCCTAACTCCTCTGGCCTTCAGTTTCCTCATCTATAAAATGAAATGTTGAGCTAGACGATCTTTAAGAGTCTTTCTTATTTTCTAGTTTTCTGTCCCTTGGTTGATTTCCTCTCATTTCATTGGAATTTGGATTTTCATTTTTTCAGAGGAGTAAAAATTAAGTTCCACGTGACGAAAATGAAATGGACTCAAAGATAACCACATATCCTGGGCCTTAAACATCGTAGGAACTCAAGAGTAACTGCCCGAGTCAGTAAGTGAGTTGAATACTTTAGTGCTCTCTTGAAACTGCATAATAGGAAGTGAAATGCCTGCTCTTTAGAAAAGGAAGTTTTATTAGCCTCCTTGGATCTTACTAAATAGAACTTTCATTGGGAAAGGTTCTAGAACCAGAAATCAAACTTTGTATCTAATTTGGTATTTCTGTTGCCCACATTGTAAGTAATTGTTGTATCTTGTACTTATCGAGCACTTACTAAGTGTCAGGCATTGTAGGGAGATATACGCGTTATTATCTCGTCCAAATTTCATGACAATTCTGAGTTTAATGAGCTGGGTGCTTTTTATTGCACTCATAAAAAAAGAAAGAAAGAAAGAGAGAGAGAGAGAGAGAGAGAGAGAGAGAGAGAGAAAGAAGGAAAGAAAGAAAGACACAGAGACTGAGAGCTTTCCTGTGATTACAAGTACATGACAGCTGGGGCTCTAACCCAGGTCGGCCTGACTCCAGAAACCACACCCACCGCCACTAAGCACAGGGCCTCTCTGTAGCCTAGACCCAGGGAATCTTTTTCCGTCAATTGTTAGGTAACATTCAAGAAAATCAGCCTGAATGTTCTGAAAACCCATTAAAAAAAAAAAAAAGATAAAAATAGAGCTAGCAGAGTTTTCAATGCCTATATAATGAACAAAACAGTAATATACACATCAGTTTTTTAACTGAGCAAAAATTACGTAGATATAAGTGGAGACAAATGAGCCATGCACTGTAGAACGAGTAAAAACCACTCGTGAATACGATGATAGATGTACAGGCTCTCTAGTAATTAGAGAAACAAATCTGAAAGCATGAGATACCATTTTTTGCCCGTTAAATTGGGACTAAAATAAAAAGATGAATATTTTCCAATGTTGCTGAGCATGTGGGCAATAGTCTGGATGGCAATATAAATTGATTCAGTGATAATTTGGGAATATATCTTCAAAAATTAAAGTTCGCACTCCTTTTAATGCAGCAACTCCAATTCTAGGAACGTATCCTACAGAGATATTCATATATATGTGCAAAATATATACATGTACATTTATTTTAAATTGAAGCATTATTTACAATAGTGAATGTCACAAACTAATATCCTTCAGTAGTGAGTGTGTTAAATAAAACATTATAAATCTATACTTTTTTTTTTCAAATCCAGTATTATTAAAACTATTTGGCAGGGGCGCCTGGGTGGCGCGGTCGGTTAAGCGTCTGACTTCAGCCAGGTCATGATCTCGCGGTCTGTGAGTTCAAGCCCCGTGTCAGGCTCTGGGCTGATGGCTCGGAGCCTGGAGCCTGTTTCGGATTCTGTGTCTCCCTCTCTCTCTGCCCCTCCCCCGTTCATGCTCTGTCTCTCTCTGTCCCAAAAATAAATAAAAAACGTTGGGAAAAAAAAAAAAAAAAAAAACTATTTGGCAATTTTCGTAGCAGTACAAAGCCTTTGACTATGACCACTGGACACATTAGACATGAGTTTATGTTTTTGGGTTTGGTGTGGTTTTGGGTGCATGTACTTCTTCTAAATCTTCTGCCCTTCCTTCCATTACCAAACGGCAAAGTGCCTTATTTCTCTGTCCACAATATTCTACAAAGTATAATAACAACATCTACATTTAGTCCTCCAAGTAATAAGGCAGGCGTTTGGTATCTGGGGATTCCTGTTTTTTAAATAAGGTTTATCCCTCTAATGTCCAGAGAAGATTCTCATAAAATAAGTGAGTAAAAGAAGTCATATTGTTATAGTACTTTCTCATTCATGTGGAGAAAAAGGGGTGTGTGTGTGTGCGTGTGTGTGTTTACGGGCATATTAAGGTACAGGAAAATGTTCAAAATGATAAACATTAAAAGGTTAAAGAAGATGACTCTCAAAATGGGAAATGTGCTATGGAAAATAACACATATAATACGTTATTATAAAAATTTAAGGTAATCAAGTGTTAGTGTCACAATTTTTATTTTTTAAGTTTATTTTTTAAGTTTATTTTTTTGAGGGAGACAGAGCACGAGTCAGGGAGGGGCAGAGAGAGAGAGAGGGAGAGAGAGAATCCCAAGCAGGTTCCATGCTCTAAGTGTGGAGCCTAACTTGAGATCATGACTTGAGCCAAAACCAGGAGTCAGACACTTGACAGACTGAGCCACCCAGGTGCCCCAGTGTTGCAATTTAAAAGAAAAAAGAAAAAAAAAAAGGCGGGGCGGGGAGGACTCAGGTCCTTACACCTTGTGGCTCCCAAGGTTGTCCCGTATGTTGGAAGGAGAAAAAGCATGGAGGCTTTAGTGGGCCTGACCTCCAAGTGGACTGGGTCTTTTTGCTCACATCCCATTGGCTAAAACTTGGTCATAGGGTCTTACAAAGACGCAAAGCAGTCTGGGAGATACAGTCTCCATATGTACCTGGGAATAAGAGAAAACTACTTTGGTAAACATCTAGCAGTCTCTGCCACAAGTACTCAGAGGGTCTGAGTTTCTAGCCCTGTGGCCCTTCAGGACCACAGTGAAACTCTAAAGGATACTGAGAGAAGAAATAGAGACGTGTGATCTTCCTCCACAGATCTTCGATAGCAGCACTCCCACTGATCTATACAATCGATGTTTTTATTTTCAATTTTATGTGAAACACCACCCAGATAGAGTTTTAAGACAAATCCCCCAGGACCCACTCTAGTACAGACATTCCAGACTGCTCCTGCTCCCCAGATCACTTCCTGAGGGTCTCAGGGCGGGTATCAGACCTGAAGCATCGAATTGCGATGGAGTGGGTAATCCTGTAAACCTGGGTTCAGGTATGCCACGATCAGATGGATACTGTTGTGCTTCCCCATCTATACAATGGTGATGAGATACCACCCACCCTGTCTGTTCCAAGGGGATGTTGTGAGCTTCAGAAAAGGTGGTATACCTGTCAATACTTTTTAAACTGAAAAGAAGTACTAAACATTGTTCTTAGTCCTATAGCATAGATTCATCAATTCTTTTCTCTCACCTTTATTTTCCCCTTCCCTGCATTCTCTCTGTATTTTTTAACTGACCCCCTTGCAAGGAGATCAAGGACAGTGCGGCTCTAAGGAAGATATCAGAGAAGAGCCAAAGGAAAGTGTCCGAACAAAAGATGTAATTGGGCAAAAGGGCAGTTTTCAGAGACTGAAATGGTAGCCAACCCCAAATTAGACAGGTTTATGATCCTTCTTATCCAGAAAGAAGGTTGTTATAGGAATAGGAGATTGGACAGCTGATACTTTAAGAGGGTGGGAAGAATGGAAAGGCTGCATTTCTAGCTATCCAAAATGATGCCTCCAAGGCAAAAGGCGTTGGCATTGAACCCGAAGAGCAGAAGGAAGTAATGACTGAAGTTGGTTATGAGGCAAAGTTCTAAGGGACTGAATGTTCCAGAGTGCAGAAGATATCCAGCATGCCTGGGTTGTTCGATCTTTCTCCATCAGGTCCAGCAGAACAAATTGTTAGTGTGTGTGCAGGGGGAATACTTCTGTGGGCTGTGGCGATGCCACTGATAGAGTAATATGACCTCATGGACTATTTGCAGAAGCCAACGCCTATTCGGTATGATTTCAGAGGCATCCTGGGCTTACAATGATCTCTCCCTGCTGCCTTCGGATACTCGGAATTTCTTTAGCAAGACCATCTTTTGTTTCACAATCACAAACTTAATATATGGATGCACATACCCATGCTGCGTTGTGAATCACAGGCACTAGGGGACCTGTTTGGATAAGAGAGTCCTAGATACCTAAAGAGGGTGGGGAACGAGGGAGTCTGGGATCCCCCTGCCATGTCACCTAGTTTACGTCTTCTGAAACCTGTGTCCACACCAGACTTTTAGCTACCCTCTCAGTCTCTGAAAACTGCCGGGAAACTTAAGAAATGGCCAAAACAAAACAAAGCAAATACACACTAAGTTCCGCCAGTAGAGGGCTGATTAAGTAAGGACCAGTACCTCCAGGCAATGGACTGCCCTGCCATTTTTAACAAACAAAAAGCAATATGGACGTTCTTCATAGCTTATATAGAGAAATCTCCAGGATACCTTGAGAAAAGTAAGGGTAAAAGGAAAAGAGGTAAATACCCTATATCCGTATGTGGTTCTACACGCATAAAATAATTCTGGAGGAGTACTTAAGAAAACAAGCAGAGGGACTGCAACCTGATGATGGCAGCAAGCAGGAGCATATTCATGCTGAAGCTTATAAAATTTGAGGCAGCTCCTTTAAGAAAAAGAATGTTAATTTATGACTACAACATTAGTTGAGAGCCTCGGAATGAGCCCTTGGTAGGGGCTCTGAAGCTTGATGCTCTCTCTAACACGTGGTAAGTCCCACACTGAGGACAAGCAGGAGAGAGAGAAGTCAAAGAATGCTTCGAAAGCTGCTAGAAATCTGAGCCATTTGTACCTGTTCACGAAACTAAATTAAAAAACCAAAAATCAGTGCCTCTACCAATGCAGCTTTGGAGAAAGAGAACCAATTAGGTGACCAAGCCCCGTGAAAAATGTGACTTCATGGAATCAAATTCGTAACAAGAAAGTCATGAAAACCGTCACGGTAACTATCTGAAAGATCGCATTTCATCTAGCAGGTTGGCAAAGATCAGAAAGTTTTAATAACACGAAGCGAGGGCGTGACGTTATCATACATTGCCTCAGTTTGCTCTGAATGACCTCCACGGAGAACGAGTTGCCAAGGCCTCCCACGATTACGGACGCACATCCCATGTGACCCAGCATTTCCGCTTCCAGGAATATATCCTACAGGTGGGACGGCACGTGTGCACAGCAACGAAGGCCAAAGTTACCCACTGCACCATAGTTTGTACTGCCCTACTCCTGGAACTTCCTCGGGAGGAGCCTGCCTAGATCACTTAGGCTACCTGCCTTCAATAGAATATTGCACAGCTGAAAAATAAACCAGGAAGCTCTTTAGGTACTGATATTGTAAAACACTCTTTATATTTTTAAGCAAAACACTCAGGTTTCAAAACACATCGTGGGCTACCACTGACGTAATGTATCTCCTCTAAGCGCAGAACGTTTTGGGGAAGCATTTCACAAACAACTCGCCACATTGGAGGGACCGGGGGCAGGGAGCTGGTTGGCCGGGGAACAGGTGTGAAAGGAAAACTTTTGTGCTTTTAAATGTTGAAACATGTCATGGTGCAACTTTTTCAACATATGATTTTTGAAAAAGTGAAAACACATTTTTTTTAAATTCTGCGATTCACTTCAAACTGTTGCGAAGCCTGAGGCTGCTCAAGGGTGGGCTGTTGAAGTCCCAAACTTTCAGAGATGCAGATGTCAGAGGCAGGCCAAACCAGGGTAAAGAAAGATTTGAGAAGATTGGGCATTCTTCCCTCTCCACTGGAGTGTAGAGCCCTCGCATTTCAAAGTCTCATTAGTTATTCAATGAGCCAATGAATTTATGACTCTAAATGAAACATATTCCTGGGGATTATTTGTTTAGTGGACCCAATTAGATTTCTAGGAAATGTTTCTGGAAGTTCCTGGCAGCTCTGAATTCTTCTCTGAGCTCCCCATTACAGAGCATTAGCTCTTTAAAGATTAAGGGACCTCCTCTTTCCAACTCACGGAGGAGACAGAAAAGGGCCATGACAGCCAGTGTTTCTGCCTTTATTTTCCTTTATTTTCTTTGGGGATTTATAGCTGCTTTGCTAAATTCAAAGAAGACAGGATCCCTTGGCATAGGGTTAAAAACCAAACCTGAGGACCCAGCCTTAAAGAAGTCTGAAACAGGGAGAATATTGGATCCTACGTATGTGTCATTATTTCTGAAAACAAGAATGCTGTCACGGATGGAGAGCTGCTAACTCAGCCATCAAAGACTGAGGATACATGAGATACTTTTTGTTACCCATAAACTGTGGACTCCAGGAATGATTTGGAGCCAGGAATGAGTTTCGGGATTGATTTGTTTTCTTTATCTTTTTCTTCCTTCCTTCCTTCCTTTTTTTTTTTTTTTTTTTTTTTTTTTTAGAAGAGTAGGATTTCCAGAACAAAACTCCGTGATCTAAAGCATTTATTTCCACAAGATGGTGCTATAACTTCTGCCACGGAAGACGCTCACATTTCCTTCAGGAGCTAGAACTCCAAAATCTACTTTTGATGGGAACCAAATCTCTGTTCTGGTGGAGGTAGATTTGGGCCAAGAGTGTAAAGGTTGTGTGGGTACGAATGCCTTCCTCCACCTCCACACGTCCCCGAGTGGATGTCTCAAGGCTCCTTCAGCCCCTCCTTTCCCAAAGTGCTGCTCTTAACACTGTGAGGTGTGTATGTGTGTCAGGAATGGAACCTGGGTATTAAGGAGTGACACACGTGTCCCCAGTCCTGGAAACGTATCTCCCACATCCACCCACACTGTGTCCCCAGAGGCAGCTCAAGAGTCAGTTCTTCGGGAGGGCTTTCCCTACCCCTCTGGCTCACATTAATCATCCTTGCCTTTGAGTCTCCCTGGCATTATTATTTTTACCTCTCTTAGGGCTTATTAGAGATTGCTTTAGAATGTTATTTTACCATTTCCATGTAAGTTGCCCAAATTGTTTTGAGACAGGGTGCATGTCATAATTGCCTTTTGTACATCTCATATATAACAGCAAGCATTCTACCCTGAATTTATGCACAATGAGACTGTGAACACAGACAATCTAAAGTAAGCGTTCAGTAACCTTGGTGGGAGGCTTGAATAATTGGGAGGGATGCCAGCCCCCGTTGGCCACGGCCTAGGACCTAGGACTCTGATCTCATAAGTCACAACCTCTCTGAAGCTGTTTTTGTTTGTTTTTGAATGTGAGCTTTTATCTTATTTAAAAAAAAAATTTTTTTAATGTTTACTTTGAGAGAGAGTGCGTGCGAGCAAGTGGGGGGAGGGGCAGAGACAGGGAAAGAATCCCAAGCAGGTTCTGCGCTGTCAGTGTGGAGCCTGACAAGGGTTCAGTCTGACAAACCATGAGGTCATGACCTGAGCCGAAGAGATGGACAGTTAACTGACTGAGCCACCCAAGGGCCCCCTGAAGCTGTTTGATCGTCTCTAGAAAGATAGGATTAAACTGTCTTCCTAACTCTTTTTCTTTTTTTATTTTTTTCTTTTCAAGTTTTTATTTCAATTCCAGTTAGTTAACATACAATGTAACATTAGTTTCAGGTGTAGAATCTAGTGATAAATCTTTTTTCCTTTTCTTTGTTTTTTAAATATTTATTTGTTTATCTATTTGAGAGAGAGAGAGAACCAGCAGGCCAGGGAGAGGGACGGAGGAAGAGAGAGAGAGGGAGAGGGAGAGGGAGAGGGAGACAGAGAATATCTTAAGCAGGCTCCACACTGAGCATGGGAGCCCAATGTGGGGTTTGATCCCACAACCCTGAGATCATGACCTGAGCTGAAATCAAGAGTTGGACGCTCAACCGACTGAGCCACCCAGGTGCCCCTGTTTTTCTTTTTAATGTTTTGCCTCTCTGACTTTAATGTCTTCAGTCTCCCTGCCTTGAGGGGGCCATGAAGGCAAGTATATTTGTATCATAAGAAAAATAGAAGAATGTTCCCACTAAAGTGAATGCCATCTCCCTTTCAATTCATTTTTATTTTCGTCTCCATTTTTATGTCTTGGGTTGTGCCTCTGTGCCTCAGCAATGAAGACAGTGCCACGGTGATACAGGGCTCTCTCCTTTGTTACCGCAACCTCTCCCCAGGGAGGTAGGGCAGGTGCGTGGAAGCCTGGGTGTGCAGTGACAACAGGCTACCCTGGGTTTCACTATTATAAACAGGTATGTGCACAGGGAGGTGCCTGCGTGGCTCCGTCCGTTGAGCAGCCGACTCTTTCCTTTGGCTCAGGTCAGGATCTCATGGTTCATGGGTTCGAGTCCCACATTCGGTTCCACACTGACAGCACAGAGCCTGCTTGGGATCCTCTCCCTCCCTCTCTCTCTGCCCCTTCCACTCCTACGTGCTTTGGCTCTGTCTTTCAAAATAAATAAATAAAATACTTAAATAAAAAAATACAAAATAAATAAATACTTAAAAAAAGAAGAAGTACATGTATATAGAGGAAGTACAGAAGTACTGAGCTCAGTGGCTCAGTCAGTTAAGCATCCAACTTGATCTCAGCTCAGGTTTTGATCTCAGGGTCATGAATTCAAGCCCCGTGTTGGGCTTCATGCTGGGCGTGAAGCCTACTTAAAACAAAAAAAGTACAGGTATATATAGTTTATAAATAAATAAGCACTTGTATATTGGGGGTGCCTGTTGAATTTTTTTTTAATAGAAGGTAGGATAAAAGAAGTTTTAAGACCACTGCTACAGATCAGAAGGTCTCTGTTATCATTACGTATCCAAATCAGCAAGGAGCTATTTTTCAATAGTTCTTCTTGACCCACACCTACAGAATTGAAACTCCAAATATTTTGAGCAAAGGCAAATTCATAAAGTTCGTCAGGTGATTGTGGACAGAAGCCTCTGGTAAAGAACCACTGCTTTCACATCACGGTTCCCAAATCTGGCTTCTTGTCTTAATCACGGGGGAGCCCTTAAACAATAGCAAACAAAAAATCGTTCCCGGAGATTTTGCTGATTTGTCAGGTTTAGAAACCATGGCGATAGAACCAGAACTCCTCTGAATGGATGGCATCGATTTTAGTCTCTTTGCAAAAATGGATCATCCCCGTCCCCATCCTCATATTTATCTTCCAAGAATCTTGGCTGGAAAACTTCTGAAACATCCCAAAACTAAACACATGCCAAAACAGAAGACAATGAGTAATGGCACTTCTGGGGACGGCTTACTGCGATATGGGACGGGACCCTGCCGCCTCTCCACCATGGCCTGCCGGCCCTCACCCATCGCTGTGACCATTCTGTGGAAACACCTGGTCATTCTCAGTATTTACCAGGCATTTTAGAGACTCAATTTAATAAGATGGAGAGGCATATCTCTTTTCCTCTGATACATGCACCAAGCTAAAGATATGCTTACAGGAGAAATTTTAAAAACTATGAGCCTCCAGGGACCTGGGGAGAGTGAGAAGTCAGGTAACTAGATGATGAGGGGGTTTGTAAGCCACGCACGCTACTGAGTTTGGACTTTATACTTTCAGAGGTGGCGCTCCTCTGAAGGGTTTTGTTCAGGTTTGTGAGGTATGACTGACAAATGAAAGTTGTAAATATTTAAGGTATACAACTTGATGTTTTGACATTTGTATACTTTATTTATTTATTTTTTTTTTGAGAGTGCATGTGCGTGGGTGGGGAGGGGCAGGAGAGGGAGAATCCTAAGCCAGCTCCACACTCAGCATGGAGCCCTACTAGAGACTCGATCCCACGACTGTGAGATCATGACCTGAGCCTAAATCAAGAGTAGGATGCTTAACTGAGCCACCCAGGCGTCCCATGATATTTGTATTGAAATGAGCCCCACAATCCAGCCACATAACATAGCCATCACCTTCCACAGTTAACATTTTCTTTTTCTTCTCTGCCATTTCTTCACCATACCTCACGTGAAGTCCACACTACTCACCCTTCCCTGAACAGAATGTGCTCTGTGCTATGTTCGCATACCCCATTTCCGCTGCGGGCATGCCTTTCCTCTATTCCCTCTCTACCAGGCACAGAGTACTTTTTTAGGACAAGTTAACTCAAACAGCACCTTATTCATTAAGGTTTCTCTTACTCCCCAAGCAGTGCTCTGTCCTTTTTGTCTACCATCGCACCGTGTCTATATCTTAACACTTATACTCTCCTATCGTCATTTGCTACATGTTTCTCTCCTTGATTAGATTGAGGGCTCCTCTCCTTGGGGCAGAGACTTGGTCTTTGTATATCTGGTTTTCGAGAAATGCATATTGAGTAAATGAACTTTTTTAAATGAATGAGTTAATTAGTATTTATACCTTGAATAACACCAAATTTAGGCTAGTTCAAATGTGCAAAGGTGGAGAGAAAAATAAAGGGGGGAGGTGCCTAGGCGGCTCAGTTGGTTGAGGTCTGACTCTTGATTTCAGATCAGGTCATGATCCCAGGGTCATGGGATCCAGCCCCGTGCCGAACTCTGAGCCGAGCATGGAGCCTGTTAAAGATTCTCTGTCTTTCTCTGTCTCTCTCCCACCCCCTCTGCCCCTCTCCCCTGCTTGTGTTCATGCTCTCTCTCTGAATTAAAAAAAAAAAAAAAAAAAAAAAGGAAGGAGGGGGAGGGAAGGGAGGGAAAGGGAAGGAAAGGGAAGGGAAGGAATAAAGGGAAACCAAAGGCGGGCTCCGACTGGAACAGGATAGCTAAGAACCAGAGCAGCCAAGTCAGGGTGGATTTAAAGGAAAAGGAAGGAGAGACCAGGGTCAGCCCAGTTAAGAAAAGAACTGAGTTCAAAAATCACTTCGAAAAGGTTCAACTGTGGGTCATGGGATCAGGCAAAAAGCAGAGTCAGAAAAGCCAGAGCAGAATTTAAAAAACTAGCACAGGATCCGCTGAGAGAGTTAACCAAGTGAGAAACAATGTAGCCAACATCAGGGGACGATGGCACCAGGGGGATGTCCAGTCAGGGCGGTGACAGCCCCAGGGATATCTTGATGAGTTCCTGCTTTTATTTTATTTTTTTAATTTTTAAATATTTATTTTAGAGGGAGACAGAGCACTAGTGGGGGAGGGGCAGAGAGAGGGAGACTATCCAACGTAGGCTCCAGGCTCTGGGCTGTCAGCACAGAGCCCAACGCAGGGCTCGAACTCACGAACCACAAGATCATGACCTGAGCAAGATCATGACCTGAGCCGAGGTTGGATGCTTAACCGACTGAGCCAGCCAGGCACCCCTAATGAGGTCCTGCTTTTAAAGACAGCCATTATCATTCCTTTGATGCCCATAACTACACAGGACAGTTCTCTGTCCTTTCCCCTCTATGGCTGGATCTCAAAGGTACTGTCTCCAATTAAATGTTTCCAAATTCCAGAACCTATACTTTTTCTTCCCCCATCTAATACAGCTCTCACTGTAAAATAACTTTATGTTGAATCTGCTTACCTTTCCCAACCCTTATCACCTTGTGATTGTAAATGTATTCATTCAACTTGCATAACTACGGGCTCTATTAGGAAAGAAAACTAACTCATATCAATCACCTTCTACGCTTGTAGCAAGGTGACCTCTGTATGATACCTTACTGAAGCAGGGAGGCAGGTATTATTAAATAGTATTATCCTCATTTAAGACATGAGGAAATGAAGCACAGTAAGATAAAGACGAAGCACAGGAAGGTTACTATGCCAAATTTTTGCCTTAAGTAAGTGGGGAAGGTAGGATTCAAATGCACCCCTCTCTGCACCTAAATCCCATCCTTCTTCCATTGTATCATCCTCTCTCCTCTCTAGGACTTTACAGAGGAAATATAAGCCCAAATGAAATATCAAAATCTTCGGACAGGATGAAAGGCCTGATTAGGAAACCCGGGCACCACAAGCAAGCATCAAGAAATGGAAAAGATGGGGCACCTGGGTGGCTCAGTCGGTTAAGCGTCCGGCTTAGGCTCAGGTCACCATCTCGTGGTTCATGGGTTCGAGCCCTGCGTCGGGCTGTCTGCTGATGGGTCAGAGCCTGGGGCCTGTTTCGGATAGTGTTTCTCTCTCTCTCTCTACTCCTCCCCTGCTCCCTCTCTCTCTCTCTCTCTCAAAAATAAATAAACATTAAAAAAAAAAAAGAAATGGAAAAGAAGAATAAAATAAGGGGCACCTGGGTGGTTTAGTCAGTTGAACGACTGACTCCAACTCTTGATTTTGGCTCAGGTCGTGAGATCGAGCCTTGTGTCCATCTCCATGCTGAATGTGGAGCCTGCTTAAGATTCTCTCTCTCTCTCTCTCTCTCTCTCTCTCTCTCTGACCCTCTCCCCTACTTGTGCTCTCCCTCTCTGTCAAAGAAAGAAAGATGGAAAGACAGAAAGAAAATAATAACATGAGAACCACGGTTTGCAGACTCAAGGGAAGAAGAGAGAGGAGCCAAGAGGGCTACATTGGCCCCCAAATGTGTACACCCTGCAGACAGGGATGCTCCCGGGGAGGAGCCAACCCCCAAGGGATAAGTTTTAACTTTCCTACATGTCACTCCCGGCTGAAAAGTCAGGTCCAGCCTCATATGCTTCACTCTCTGGACAAGAGCCCAGAGGTCATCGATCAAGGGCAGTGACTTAAGAAAAAAATGCTGATAGGTCAGAGCTGGCAGAACAAGAGGAGGTCTGGTCTGAGAGACCTGCGTGACGGTTGGAGGAAACTAAGGCGCAGAGAGCTGTCTGTCACTGGGGAGAACCAAGTCAAGATGGAGGTGACAGAAAGAATAGCCAGGCTGGTTTCCAAGGCAGCTCCAGCTCCTCTGACTACATTGCCCACTCCTGTAGGCAGGGCGGATTAGCGGGGATCAGCAAGCTCGGCCCAAGGATCAGAAGTGTACTAACTTTGCTCCCCCGTAGAAATCATCGGCCTCCTCGTACCCTGGACTGCATTTGTCTCTCCTAGCCTAGAAATAGAGACACTTCTAGTTTGAAGTTTTTGACCTACTGCACTTCCCATTCTTTTTTTTTAAAAAAACTATTAAGGTTATTTCTTTATTTTGAGAGAGAGAGAGAACAAGTGGAGAGGGGCAGAGGGAAGGAGCTGATGCGGGGCTTGATCCCACAACCCTGGGATCAGGACTTGAGAGGAAGTCAAGAGTGAGACTCTCAACCACTGGGCCACCCAGGCGCCCCATGCACTTCCCATTCTTAACCTCTCACTGAGCTGGTGACACTTGCTGGGCCTGCACTTACGCACCTGAACTCCTCCTTCTGATTTCCTCATTGCTTACCACACCTTACGCAGCAGCTCAGAGCAGGCTGGAGGCTGCTGAACTGTTGAGGGCTTAACCCTTCAGAGTAATGATGACTGAAGCTCGTTCTCTGAACACAGAGATGCCTCAGGACTTTATTGGAGAAGACACCATTCTACCTTAATGATATTCTCTCCTAAAGTCTTCAAAAACCTGGTGGGTGTGGTCAGACGGGATCAGTGGAGCGGTCAATGCACAGGGTAATCTGGAAACGGTCTAACCCACTTAGATACATGGGTGTGTAGATCACGGCATTCCCAAGAACAAAACAGCCAGAGAGCCTAGTAAGATTCTACTTGGCATAGCCCCATGGGAAGCCCTCGAGAGTAATGACTGGGGCTGGGGAGGGGGTGGTGGTTTGATTTAAAAAAAAAAAAAAAATGCCAAGAATCTGGGTCCCTCAAGGTGAGGGGTTCTTCCTACGTGTGTGTGGCTGCCCCCTTAGAACATTGTGGTATTCGGTGAAGTCAATGGAGAGGTAGAGGATGGACCCCCCCCCCCCCCCCCCCCCAAAGCGTGGCCTCCGACACCAACAGAACAGAGGTTTCCCTGGAAGAATCTGAAAAAAAAGAGAAAAAAAAAAAAAAAGAAATCAATAGTACAAGCATGAGAAAACACACAGGCCTGAGACATAGGCACAAACACACAAACACACACACGTCCCGGGAAGACTGCAGAAGGAACGCATGTGGTAAGGCACATCACCAAACTGAAACGAACCTTAAAAACGACAGAAGCAAACAGGTAATACAGAGAGGAGAGGCATGGCCGTGCTGTTTTAGAGATGCATGCTTCTGGGCCCTAAAACATGGAGACAGGTGGACGTCAAGGGAGGGAAACGAACACGGAGGCCCCGAGCCAAGCGCCCCAAAGCGCACACCGACTCAGACCTCCGCGGGCACAGATCCGCCAAAAGAGAAGCACCCGCAGAAAGCGGCAGATCGCGGGGGGTCCGGAGGCAGGCTCAGGCGGCGACCCGGAGAAAACACGGGAGGAGAAACAGTCGGGCACGCCGCGGGGACCCACGCGACCCCCGAGAGCCCCCCCCCCCTCCGCCCTCCGCGGGGCCCCCCGCGCGCCCCGCCGCCCGCGCCCCGCGCCCCGGGCTCCCCTGCGGGCCCGCCCGCCCGCCACTTCCCAGCTCTGACGCGGGAGCCTGCTTCGCACCAATGAGGCCCCGGCGCGGCCGGGCCCTGCCCCTCCCCCAGGAAGGTGTGTCCGCGGTTTCCACACCTGAAACTTCCTAGGAGAGCCAGATCCCTCCCTCCCGTCCGGGCGGGGAGGGGCGGGCCGCGGGTGGGGCGGCTGGGGCGGCCGGGCCTGCGTCGGGGACGGCCGGCCGGCGCCTGGGACCCGGAGGGGACTCTCGGGCCGAGACGGCATGTGACACTGCCCAGGTGGGTGCCCTCCTCCCTCGCCGCTCGGGGGCCCCGGGCGGGGCGGCTGTAGAGCCCCGGCGGAGGTGAGGGACGGCCGGGAAGGACGGGGAGTCTAGGCCTTCACCCCCCCACCCCCCACCCCGGGCCAGCCCCAGCTGGGTCTCCGGGCACGGGCTCCGGAAATGGGGGGCAGGGCAGATAGGCAGAGTTCGGGGTGTGTGACCGAGTACCCTGGTCCGAAGAGGAAGGAAGCTAGAGGGAAGGCTCTTGCCTGAAAAATTTGCTTCCGGCCTGGTCCCCGCCTTGGAAGTGGGCACCCGGACCCCAGATGTTCCCCGGGCCAAGAATCGGGCCTCTGCCTTCAGGGTCTTGGCCCTGGGGAAACCTAACCCCCGGGGAATAAGAAATAACTGAGGTTCCCTTTGTGGTCCTTGTCCCCTAACTAGAGGTGTTTTTTGTCGTCTCCTTTTTCTTCCCCGGGCCTGGGCCTTCCTTCATTTATCTTCCTCTGGATTCGCATGCTGTGTACGTCTAAGTACACGCCTCTCCTCTGCCCCACGAAACGCCTGAACGTGTAAAAAGGACTCCTGCCCTGCCCCCACCCTATTCCCCCATATATTCGAAGTACTTCCAAAGCTTCTGTCGATGGTGACTTTGCATTCTGCAGTTGGGGAGGTGAGATGGGGTTGCGGTGGGGGTGCCGGATCAACGCTAGTTCTGAGCATCATTTATGGTTGCCTTTCAGCAGGACTGCCCTAGGAAAGCTAATCCGGATGTCCCTGGGGTTTCAGATCTCAGGCCCTCTCCCCTTCCTGGATCTTGGATTCCCGAGACAGATTTGCCTTCCCATCTACCTAGAAGTGAACTCTGGCCAGGGCTCTTGTCAGATTGAGGGGGAAGGGTGTGTCAGACCAGGGAGAGAGGGTGACTTTCCTTTCCAGTTTCTTCCCTCCTTTGCTCCCCGGCTTGCGTTCCTGGTCTTGCAGCCTTGGCCCCCTGCGGAAGTCCCAGCTCCTAGCTACACAGCTCTGCATGTGGCCTCTTTCTCAGACTTGCTGTTTTACCTACACATGGAGCGTGAGGGAGCTCCTGGCCCAGGCCCCAGCAAAGTGGAGGTCATTTGTTAACCAACCTGGGTTAACAAAACCGAAGACCTGCCTAGTGAGGGGGTTCTTGGGGGCTGGGGAGGAAGAAGGATGGGGATATCAGTTCTAAGAGAGTCTCTTTAGCAGGAGGATTGCATGTTGTTACCCTAGCGGGGAGGAGAGAGGCCGGGAGGTAGGCAGGTATGTACTCTTAAAAGAGTACAGTAATTCTAAATATAGTCAGGGGTCCTCATATATTAGGGGTCCCCAGAGTGTATGGCTTCCCGTAACAGTCTGTCTGAGGTTGTCTGTGGCCACATGAAGCATGGTGTCTGTAGGATAGACAGGAACGTGTCATTTGTGGTGTGTGGAATGGTTGGTCACAATGCGGTGTGGACAAAAATGGGGTCACTCACAGGATCATGGGTCGAACAGGAACAGTGTTGCTAAAGTGTCAGTGGTGTAGACTCAAAACAAGTGACTTGCAGCTTCTGCTGTAGACAGGGATGAGTCACTGTGTGTATAGAGTGAACAAGAGCTGGTCATTTATAGCGTCTGCAAGGTGGACCAGAACAAGGTCCCCCTCAGGGTCTGTGTTAAGGACACACAGAGGGCGCTCACACTCTTGTTATCTATGTGGATGGCACCAGGGCCGTGGATGGATTTGTGGGGTGTATGTCATTTGCCACTAATGACGTTCCAGGTGAGCCCGTGTGGTCTACAAGACAGTGGATGATGTGGTGTTTTCAAGCATCAGGGAACACATAAGAGATGTTTATTACACTTTTCATCGGGATGGTGGGGCTTTCCTCAAATGGATAGAACACAGGTGTTAGCAAGCTAGTGGTCCAGAAAGCTCTCTTATTTTAGTATCTTTGTAACACTGTGGACAATATTATCAAAGAGTGAGTAAAGGCACATATCTGTATGGTGGTCTTATTTTCTAAATCAAAATGAGAACGTTTTGATATGTGCGGTATTTTCCTAAGGTGAGCCGGAGTATAGACGGTATCGTGTAAATTCAGTAGTGTTGTAATCTCAAGAGTATTGCAGTGATGTTTGATGTAAGTCAGATTCTAGAATACTTGAATCTGACGGTACAAAATCTAGGAAGCCTGGTCCTGAAAAATACACATGACACTCAACATCGGTTCAAAGAACAAGCAGTATGATAGGGAGGAGGGGATAATCTGTGAAATACAATTCCCTGTCTGGTGACTAGAAATGGACAAGACCTAAGGTGTTGGGGGGCTCCAAAGGAGACACTGAGCTCTGTCGCTGTATTTATTAATAGAGCGACTTAGGGCTTTGTCTTGCCAGAAGTTACATGTGGATGGGGTCAGCAGATGCAAAATGTCTCTGGTCTAGAGGAAGACCAGTTTAGCATGATGCCACAGTTTACCTGTTTTCTGATAATTGGTGGTTATTCACCCCCTTCCCCCCAGTGGAGATGAGGAGGTGACTAACATAACGGGCAATCCAAAAAGCCTCTCTCCTGATGCCTTTATGGGAGTGGAACCATGGCTTGCAGATTTCCTTTAGCTTTCTTACGTTGTACTTGGTCGTGCCTGACTGCAATAGCATTACTAGGACAGGATCAGGTATAGGGGACACAGGGTATGTTTTTCCTCTGTGATAAATGGTGGCTGACCCGGTGACTGCCATTATTTCCAAGTGGATAGAGGCAGTGTCAGGAATAGTGCCAGTGGGCTTGTAGGAGACAGACACGCCTCGTGTAACTTGAACTGAAGAGGTCTGTGCGGCACAGGGTGCAGAGAGATGCAGCCTGAACAGAGCAGGAAGACACAGGTGTATGTAGAGGCTGTCCATCCTGAGGACATGAGAGTGTGTGTGGGGACAGGGCCAGGACAATACAGATGTGGGTGACAGAAGACTTAGGACTTACACAGTCTTCTTAGGCCGGTAGGAGCCAAGTTTCACAAAGTGTTTACGGCGAGCAACTACAGTTATTTAATGTGTGGTTGAGAG
Organism: Panthera onca; assembly: GCF_046562875.1. Taxonomy (NCBI): domain Eukaryota; kingdom Metazoa; phylum Chordata; class Mammalia; order Carnivora; family Felidae; genus Panthera; species Panthera onca. The sequence continues at coordinate 157,626,640 of NC_138340.1, forward strand.
AATAGGGTCACGTCACAGTATCATCCATAGTGATTATAGTATTTTGTACTTAGGTCTAGAAATAGGGAGCAAATCACGCACCGTGTCAGTTAACTGGAAAAGGACATAAAAATTCTTCTACACAAGTATGCTTATGTTAGACGTGGCTCTGTGCCCCATACAGATGGGATCTGTGTCTATGGGGTGGCCAGGAACCTGTCACACGCTACATCTGTGGGGTGGCTGGGGACCTGTTTGGTTATATCAGGCTCTATTGCGTAGAAACTGCAAGGGCGGCTTATGGCCTGTGTGCACGTGTGGATGGGTGCCTGTGCCAGCATGTATATGTGTGTGCAGTATCTCAGCAGGACAGCAGACGTTTTGGGTGCTGGGCTCCCACGTTAAGCCTAGAGAAGATAGGAAATGTGCGGGTCCAGGGGCAGCTATGGGTTCCGTAGGCCCCTGGGATCTTCTCTAGGCCAGCCACCTGCCAGCTTCTTCCAGCAGGACTTGAGGCTGCTTCTCACAGACTTGCGTCGGGAGACCTTGGTTTGAGTTCACCTGTACCATTTGCTTAAGAAGTCTGAACAAGTGCCTAGGTTATGTGACCTTCACTTTCCTCATCTGCAAGTGTCTCTTGTATGTCCCTAAAAATCCTTCCAGCTCATGAATCCTACATTTCTCTTTTCTTCTTTCTCTTTCCTCAGCAGTAATTACAATCCCTAACGCTTCTGTGACCCTTAAAGTTGACACTGTACGTTTTAATGTTATTTGATCTTCATTAGAACTCCTTGCAAAGAAAGAATTTAAACCCTTTTTAAAGATAAGAAAATGGCCGTTCCAATAAATTGCAGGATTCCTACAACTGTCTGAAATTACAACGAGCAGAACTAGCAAGATATGTAAAAGACCAAACTAAAAATCGAACGACGTTCTTTTAACTCTGTTTTCTTCCTCTCTTCATCCATGCAATAAATCTTTGTGGCGAGCAAAGGAAGCTGCAGGCAAAGAGACTGAGCAGCTAACATGGCAGTGTTTGAGCCCTGATGAAGTTCATTCTCTAGCCCGGAAAATAGACATGAACTTGGTAATTACAAGTGCAGTGAGTGTGAGAGAAATAAAGGGTTCACTGGGGCAGAAGAGGATGCCGAGCACAGGAGCAGCAGAGGCCCACAGCATGGGAGTAGGGGGTTTGGGGGCAGAGGGCAGTAAGGCAGAGGCCAGGCGTGGAGGGCATATAATCCAGGCTAAATGTTTGGGTTTCATCCCATTGGTGGTCGGAGGCCACTGGAGAATTTAAACTACAAATGGGGCTTTTCAGGATCACTCCCATGCAGAGCAGAGAATGCCTTGGGAATAGGGCAGGAGGGGCGCCTGGGTGACTCAGTTGGTTAAGCATCTGACTTCAGCTCAGGTTACAATCTTGCCATCTTGCCGTCTGTGAGTTCGGGCCCCACGATGGGCTCTGTGTGGACAGCTCAGAGCCTGGAGCCTATTTCAGATTCTGTGTCTCCCTCTCTCTCTGCCCCTTCCCTGCTCGCACTCTGTCTCTCTGTCTCTGAAAAATGAATAAACCTTAAAAAAAAATTTTTTTTTTAAAACAGGGCAGGAGAAGCTCTGTGGAGGCTGGTGGCCAGGCTGTACCCCAGGTGGCCTGGTAACAGAGGACAGGAGAGCGCACCAGGGGCTAGCAGTGCGGATGGAGAGATGTGCACAGACGTGAGGTGCATAAGAGGTGGGGTCAACAGGACTTGGCAACGTGTGCGATATGGGGCAGGTGGGGCCAGGAGGGAAACAAGAATTTTGTTCTGTAATTGAAAACCATTTACTGAGCACTTAATGTGGGCCGAGTATTGGGCTAGGTGGAGACAGTTGAGCGAGACGGATGTAGCTCTTGATCTTGTGAAGCTTACCCCCTGTTATTTGGGATAGATGGTAAATCAAGATGCACACAGAATGGTAACCGTACAAATGCTACAGAGGAGAAGTGATAGACAGAGGAGCACAGTGACCTGGTCAGAGGACTGGGAAATCTTCCAGGGTTAAACCAGGAGTATGTAGTCTCACAAATAACAAGAAAGAGTGCTAATGTTAGGAGTATCCAGTACCGACAAGAGCCACGACATTGGCGATTGTGGGGGCGGTGGGTAGAGTGGTACCAGTGAGGCGTGGATAGAGGCAGGTGGAGAGGTGAGGAGGTGAGGACCACACGCATGAACAATTCTTTTACAGTTTAGATGAGAAAGCCAGGGCCATGCTTCAGTTGTGGGATGGCTCTGACAGAGAGGGGGCGAGGGGTGAGAAGAAGAGAAAATCCATGCCACAAGAAGCCAGGCTAAAGAACATGGCGCCTCGGGGCAGGGACGCCTCTTGTGCTCTCAGAGCAGGAAGCAGGAAGAGTGGAAAGAGCCAAACACAGAGCGCTCTGAATCACAAGGAGTTGAAGCAGCTCCTCTCTCCATTGGTTTCTAAATTCTTTGCAAGGTGGGGGATGTGGTATTCTTTTGGAAGTGAGAAGACAGGTGGGAAGGTCGATCTTCTGAGAAGTGATGGGAGGAGTTCATAAGGTTGTTGAAAGCAGGGGGGGTATAAGAGAGTAGCGGGTACCCACCCAGCAGGTGTCTTGGACCTGGCAGAAAGGGGCAAGCACCATGTCTGCTCTGGTTCTAATCTACTGAGTCTAGTTATCATTCCGCTTTACAACAGCTGCTTCTAAAATTGCATACACAATTATTAATGAGTTATAAGGCCCTGCTAGACACTCTAGAAGAAAATAAGATGAGTAAAATCCAGACTGTACATAGGGAGATAACACTACGCCTGAGTACCTCAGACTCACTTGCTACAATGGCCGGACCTATTTTAATCCAATCGGCAGCTTTGGAGGAAGATTCCGCCTTCAGACTCTGCTTCTCTGGGCTGTTAGATCTAGGGTGTGTCACTCACAGTGTCTGGGAGTTATAGGGGACTGAGTCACGCTTGGTGTCCAGAGAGTAGACCGGGAGAGACAGTATGACCTAATGCAATCTGGAGAGTAATGACCCCTGGGAGTGCTTGGTGCTCTTTGACAACGGTCTCACCCTCTAATTGAATCATTTATTATCTGTCTCTTCCACAAGCCTCCATGAGGACACAGTCTTTCTCTGTCCTGTCCACTGAATGCCCCGCACTTAAATATTGGTAAATATTTATTAGATGGGTAAATAAATAAGCCTACATACATTTTATAGAGGCTTTTGCTTACTTTGTTGAGTATCTTTTGTCTCAAAGAATGACTCTAAGTGGAACCAAAGAAATCCCCCACTCTCGTCCTTGCTGCTGTGTTCCTTTGATAGGTAGAAGCAGAAAGGGCGATGGACACTTTGTGTTTTGTTCCTCTCTAGGGCTTTGCCCTGATGCGGGCTGAGGAGCCCCCACTCAGGGCCTCGACCCCCATCCCTGCCATAGCAGAGCTCAGTGTTACCTCTGAAGCCCTCAGGGGGAGCAGTCAGACCGCCGCCTGGGGGCCCGAAGGTCGAGAAGGCTAGGTGCCATCCTGTACCTGGGCAGAGCGACGCAGACTCTCGGAGGCGCAGCAGAGAGACCTAAGGGATGTGGACAGCTGTGCAGCTGAGAGCATGACCTCGTTCCCCCAGGAAGCCTCTGCAGGTGCAGAGACCAACCAGGAGGACGCTGCGGGTGAGACCTGGGGCACGCCAGAGCATCCGGAGGTGGCGCCTCAGAGCCCGGAGGACGGACGGGCAAGGACACGGGCTCCCGCAGAGCCCGGGGCCCGTCCTGCCCAGGATGAACACCTGGACATGGTCCCGGTATCCAGTGAGCTGGGTGGCCGCGAGGAGATGGAATTTAGACCAGAACTCACTTCTTTGATTTGGGGAACGGAACGTGCAGAAGAGAAGGGGGAGACTTTTCCAGACACCTCTGCTCAGCCCAGATTTGGACCTGCCTGGGAAGAGCATCTGTCAGAAACCAACCAGCCACGGGGCTCCGTCAGGCAGGGGGAAGAGCTGTGGTCTCTGGGGGCGCGAGAAGGTCAAGGGAGAGGGGCACTCGAGGGGCTGGAGGAGCAGGGGCTAGCGGAAGTGGGGTTCCAGGACGGAGGAACTGTCAGGGAGGGTGGGCATGTAGGGGAGCAGGAGCAACTGGCAGAGCCGGAGAAGGGGACGGAGGGAGAACACGGGCAAAGCCAGGAACAGACACCAGGTGATGTGATGCTCGCAAAACAGAGAGAAAGAACGAGGCTTTGTGGGGAATTGGAAGGTCTGCGCTATGGTGAGGAGGAGAGGAAGCCTCGGGGCCAGCGAGGTCTACAGCAGGGAGAGGAGGGGAGGAGGGCGTTAGGGGGGACAGAAGAGGGGAGCGTGGACGCCCCGTATGAGGAGAATCAAAGCCTGGTGGGGAAACCAGGGAGAGTAACTGGAAGGCAAGAAGGTCAAGTTCTGCAGGGGCAAGTGATGCTGGGGGAGGGGCAGGTAGAGGAGGCGGGGTCAAGTGAGGAGGAACCAGGGAGTTGGGTTGGGGACCCGCTGTGGGCAGAGGGCAGACAAGAGAGTACCAGAGAAGGGGAAGCCCATGATGGTCTTTCCACACTGGCTCTGGTAGCCCCTGAGGTCTCTTCTCCCTGTGACTTATTTCTAGACGCCTGTTACCCCATGACCAGTACTCCTGGGACTCAGAAGGAGCCTCGGGCTGAGGAACTATCCCCTACAGCTCTGGGTCCTACACTGGAGCCAGGAGGATGGTCCTGCCAGCCCGTTTCTTTACCTGGCTCTTTTCCTGCTGGGGAGTCACCTGACCAAGAAGCAGCTCAGGATAGCCAGCAGGAGGGATCTGAGCCTAGGAAGGGGACGGTGTTCGGCGTGGGGACTGAGATGGCCTCTGCCAGTACATCCGGGACTCCTCCAAGGACACCAGACTCAGCTCCTTCCAGTCCTGCTGAAGCTTCCCCCAGCACAACTACGTCATCATCTGCCAGCTCCCCACTTGCCTCTCCCAGGAGGGAGCCGTCTCTTGCTGCCCATTCTCTAGAAACCTCCAGAGCATCTGTTTGGACCAACAGGGCATCTCACTGTGGGGCTTTGGAGACTCCCGCTGCTGCCCTCCATGGCTTCCCCTCTGCAGAGGCCGCCGTGGAAATCTCCACCAGCTCCAGTTGGGCCAGCCCTCAGAGCGCCCCCAGCCACCCTACAGGGGCTGTCCAGCACCTGAGGAGCAACTCCTTCCCGGGCTCTCATAGGACAGAGCCAACTCCGGACCTGCTGGGAATATCACTTTCCTTCTCCCATTCAGAGTTGCCCCAGAGGCCCCCCAAACCTGCCGTCTGTGGCTCTGTGATTCCAAGAAGGGACAGGAAAGGTGGTAGGGACCACAGGATCATTCCAGAATCCCCTAGTTCATTATCCACTCTGGGGCAAGACTCTCAAGAATTCACTTCAAATCCAGAAATGTCCAGCAGTCCCCACAGCAGCCAGCCGTGGGGCTCCCCACACACTTCAGCCTTTTCCCCAGGGCCTCCTGCCTATGGCTCTTCCCCACCCCTTGTCTCTGTAGATACGAGGATCCATGAACCTCTGCCCCCCCCTACCCCAGAGAAGAGGCGTGTCCAACCCTCCATGGTGGAAAGAGACAGCCATCTCCATGCAGGGGTTTCCACACTGAAGCGGTGTGCCCATCCTCTTCCATTGGCCCCAGGTTTGGGGCTACATGGCCCCCCCAAAGGCCCACTTCCCCCAGTTCCTGACCCCCTTGTGGCAAGGCAGCACCGACCTCTGCCCTCTATCCCAGACACGCCCCACCCTCCTCAGACCTCGTTCTCCCGCAAACTGAGATACAACAAGCCATTACCCCCAACCCCTGATTTGTCCCAGTCCCACCATCCTGTTTCTTTTAGTAGTGCAAGGATCTACAGGCCTCTACCCCCTGTCCCTATTATGGATCCCCCCACTGAACCACCCCCATTACCCCCAAAGTCCAGGGGGAGGAGCAGGAGCACTCAGGGAGGACTCATGAATTCAGGGGGTCAGGGCAAGCCAAGGCCTGTTTGTCAAGAGTGGACAGTCTCCACTCCCCATTCTGTTGGACGTACCTCCTGGCCCCCAGCTATGGGTCGATCGACAGACTCTTTGGCTTCTACCAGCAGGAATAAGAGTGAAGTGTCCCCTGGCATGGCTTTCAGCAACATGGCAACCCTTCTGAGTCCCTCTTCCCCAACCACGCCCTGGAATCTGGAGCTCCAGGGACCTGCCTCTGAACCAGGACCCTCAGAAGAGTCTGAGGCCCCTGCCAGAGGATCTTTGAGAAGAACAGCCCCTCAGGAAGGAGCCAATGGCCTGAGGAGGTTGGATCGAGGCCAAGCAAGGCAGTCAGACAAACTCAGCCATCCCCACCTGGAGAAGGCATCCAGCTGGCCCCACAGGCGAGACCCAGGGAGACCCCCGGAGGGCGGCAGCGGGCAGGTTGCAGACCCTCGCGAGGGGTCCAGTAAGCACAAGGGCTGGAATCGGCAAGGACTGCGCAGGCCTTCTATCTTGCCTGAGGGCTCTTCAGGTGAGCAAGGAGCAGGGATCATGGGGACACTCGTGTCAGACCACGCTTTCTCCAGCTCTTTCCACCTCACTCATCTGTCCCCAGGGCTTCTGCTCTTCCCTCTGCTGGCTTCACTCCTCCACATACCCAACCTCAACTCAGAGTGTTGTGGTGCTCACTGGAGCACTCTGCCTTTTCCTTCCCCTCTATCCCTGTCACCCGCCATGGTGTTCTTTTATTGTGTTTGTTTTTCCCAACTCTTCGGCTCGGTGTCCTCCTAGTAGTAGAGAAAACTTCCTCTTCTTGTCTTCTGACACCAGGGACGAGGACGTTACCTGGGAATAGTGTCCTCACATGCTTTCTGCTTGGGCACTGTCCTCCCAGCTGAGCCCTCATATCCCCCCAGATACCTACGTCTCCCACTTTAGGTCTTTCCTGCTTCGGCTGTCAGAGTGTGCCTCTAAAATCCCGTTACTTCACCATTTCCATTTTCAGAGACAAAAGGTCCAGCCGTAGAAAAATCCCGTGGCCCTTCAGACACCATCGTTTTTCGGTGAGTCATGTTTTCTCTTAACAGACACACTTGTACTGTCTTTTCTGAGGATACCGAGATTTCCATTAGTTGCCAGGGGTTCTGGGACCCTGTCTCTTCCAGAGATGGGGAGGGGAAGAGACATAGACCAGGATTCCAGAGCAAGGGCATCTTTTATCTTCCTGGTTCCGTCAGCTGGGTCTGAATCTCCCATCCTCCTAGGTAGGCCCGTTAGCCATGAACTAACCGCCCTGTGGAAGTTCAGTATGTCTTCCAGAAAAGCTCTGAACTGGCTAAAAATGGGTCGGGCCACAACTTGCCTCTTCAGGGGATTCAGCCCTGACACCCCAGCACACATCCCAGAAATCAGAGACTATCTCATCTATAGTCACCTGGGGCTTCTCTGCCTCAGTGCCCAGCAAGCACCCCAGAGCCCTTCTTGCCTCCACAGGGAGAAGAAACCAAAGGAGGTGTTGGGAGGCTTTTCAAGACGCTGCTCGAAGCTCGTCAACTCCTGTGAGTACCTTGAAACAAAACCGTAGACCCGCGTGGCTTGCTGCCCAGCACTGGCGCTCGCGGCTCCCCACTGCGGGGTGGTGATATCTGCGGGGAGAGAGGATTGCCAGGAGAGCCAGAAGCAGTTTGGCGGCTTCTGTCTCTGTGCCTCAGCATCCCTGTCTCTCTCGTTCTCTCCCTCTGCCGTGCTGCCTCGCCCCTGCAGCCCATCTGCTTTACCAGGAGTACAGCGATGTGGTTCTGAACAAGGAGATTCAGAGCCAGCAGCGGCTGGACAGCCTGGGAGAGGCGCCCGGGCCCGCCTCCCCCCGGCAGCCCCGGAGAGCCCTGGTCTCCTCGGAGTCTTACCTGCAGCGCCTGTCCGTGGCCTCCAGCAGCTCCCTCTGGCAGGAGATCCCGGTGGTGCGCAATAGCACCGTGCTGCTCTCCATGACCCACGAAGACCAAAAACTGCAGGAGGTACCGGGCAGGGCAGGGGCGGACTGGAGGGAAAGCAAAGGCTCTCATTTCCTGCTCGCTACCGCCACCGGCAGCAAGAGCAGGCTGTCCCCATCAAAAACCCACCATGTGCCCCTGCACCACGGCTATCGCTCCTCTCCACTCCTCTCCACTCTGATGCGTCTGAACTGCTTTCTGAACCTTCCCGCTGGCCCTCGGCACGGGCCACTTCCTCCCACCTGTCACTATTTGGGGCTCGTAGGAAGTGACTGTGCCTCTGAATTTGTTGGGAGGAGTGTGGAATTAATCCCTTCTCTGTTGCTTCAGTCTAGGCTAAAATTTCCCTCTTCAACCAGGGTTCCACACGACACTGGAGGTTTTCTCTTCAACCAAAGCACCTGCAGTGGCTCTTTTGCTGAGTCCTTTGTAGCTGTCCTGTGGTCCACTGGTCTCCTAGAGGCTTTGGAATGACCATCAGTCTCAGCTCGGTCCTTAGACCCAGTGGCAAGGCTGTTCGGTGTTTATTACCGTTAATAGGTTTTACGTGGAGAACTGCTCTTAATAATAGAACCTTGGGGCGCCTGGGTGGCGCAGTCGGTTAAGCGTCCGACTTCAGCCAGGTCACGATCTCGCGGTCCGTGAGTTCGAGCCCCGCGTCAGGCTCTGGGCTGATGGCTCGGAGCCTGGAGCCTGTTTCCGATTCTGTGTCTCCCTCTCTCTCTGCCCCTCCCCCGTTCATGCTCTGTCTCTCTCTGTCCCAAAAATAAAAACAAAAACAAAAACAAAAACAAACAAACAAAAAAATAATAGAATCTTTCTTCCCAGGAAGACAGTATGGCACCATGGAAAGGCATCATGGAGTCATGTTTGTGTATCTGGGTTCCGGAGTAAATGACCTGGTTGTGAGCCCACTTCTCTGTTTGCTGGCTCTTTAACTTTGACCAGATTACTTGCTCTTTCTACCTCTCTGTTTTGCCATTCGTAAAACTGGGTCACCAATAGTCAGTGGGAGAGCCAAAAAAGATAAGTGCCCAATGCACAATAGTCACCCAAAAAATGTTTTCTACTGTACTTTAATTTCAAGTCAGGCCAACCTGGGTGTGAATCCTGGCTTCACCATTTAGTAGCTGTGTGACTGCAAGTTCGATAACTGCACTAAATCTGTTTCCTCACCTAAAACTCGAGGATACTGATGTCTTCCTTTCAGGGTGGCCGTGTGGTTTAAATGAAATGTCCCTGTCTGGCTTTTAGTGTGAAGTCTGGTGCCTAGTTTGATACATATTACTGCCAGACTCTCCCTCTCTCAGAGGTGGGAAGGAGGAAAATGTTGGCCAGAAGGACTTAGAGATAAACAAATCAAACAGAGGCAGCTATAAATGTTTAGGTTTTTTTGAGACTCAGGCTTGGGGCTCTTGTTCTGACCTCAACTTGTCAAGCATACAGAGGATATGTAGAAAGTCAATGATCTGCCCAATACTTAAGGACCAAACACCAGGAGAGCGTTTGGACCCTGGCTGTCTCACCAACTCCAGCATACTGGGAATCCCACCAGGGCTCCTGGGCCAGCCCTGGTCTCCGTTTCTGAGAAGAGAAGCCTCTGTGCTTATATGCACATAGTTCTTTCATAAAATAGCACTTCTGGGGTCTACGAAGTGCTTGCACCAACCCCATTTCTGGTGACTGGCACAACGTCTTTGTGACATGGGGGTCACTGTACCTACACAAAAAGGCAAGAAGCTCTGAGGTTCAGTGAGGTTAAGTGAGCCACTCCAAGTCCTATCGTCAGTTGAATGTTGGAACCAGGACTCAACCGTCATTACCAGGGTCATTACCCAGGTGCGTGCGTGTGTCTTCTTTGCCTTTTCTGTTCTGTTCGTGCATCTACCCCGAAGCTGCATGCTTGGATGAAGAGTAGGGGTGGCCCAGCGCGAGGAGGACAGGGCCGTGAGCCATTGCGCCCCCTGCTGGAAAGTCCACACAAGTTCTCACGTGCTGGACCTTCTCCATTAAACCTCAACAGCACCAACTCGTTCTCAAATATCCTCCTTGCGCCCGTGTTTCCCCAAACCTCAAATCACCTTCATCCCCTAAATCTGTTCCTCTTTCAAAGTCCTGTGGCTCAGAGAGTGAGTCAGTCCGCCATTCATTCAGTTACCAAACTCCAAAGCTGACACATTAGCTGTGACTCCGTCTGCTCTTCCAGCCCCCGTTTCTAGCAAAGAACCAAGTTCTTCCGAATCTGCCTCCTCAAAAGTTACGAAACTGGCCGACCTCTCCCATCCCCGTGGCCATTCAGGCTTCTATCTGTCACCCGGAATTACTACGACGGCTTCCTAACGTGACGCCCCTGCCCCTTCGGCTCTTTTCTCCATGCCGTGCTCAGAAATAGCCTTTACAGAAACCAAATCTGATCAGGTTATTTCCGTACGTAAAGCCTCTTTTAACCTTCCCGTTGTCTTACGTCCAAACCGTTTTACCTTGTTTACGGAATCCTCCAGAAGACACCCCATTTACCTCTCCGGCTCCAGGTCCTGCCACTCCTTTAGTATAAATACTTAGTTCCCCAAATCACTCAGTTTACTTAAGCTTCTTGAAAGTACCTTTTTCTCTTCTACCTTTAGGGGCTTGTACACACTCTTCCCTCGGCCTCAAATGCTCTGTCCCTGTCCTCCTGATACCAGGTTAGGCTCTGATGTGACTGCAAGCTATCAGAGAGGGTCTGCCCCCTTCCCTGCTCTGCCCCTCGAACATTATGCAGTGGCTAGCAAGTGCCAGGGACTCGAGAACGATTTTATTTTATTTTATTTTATTTTATTTTATTTTATTTTATTTTATTTTATTTTATTTTATTTTATTTTATGTTATTTTATGTTATTTTATGTTATTTTATGTTATTTTATGTTTGTTATTTTATGTTTGTTTTTTTATGTTATTTTAATGTTTATTTATTCTTGAGAGAGAGAAAGAGCAAGCCTGAGCCAGGGAGGGGCAGAGAGAGAAGGGGACAGAGGATCTGAAGCTGGCTCCGTGCTGACAGCAGCCAGCCCGACGTGGGGCTCAAACCCACAAACCGTGAGGTCATGACCTGAGCTGAAGTCGGACGCTCATCCGGCCGAGCCACCCAGGCGCCCCTCGGTGACTATTTTTAATCAATCTCCTCTCCTACCCTCCAGGCCAAATTCGAGCTGATTGTGTCAGAGGCCTCATACCTGCGCAGTCTACATGTGGCAGTGGACCATTTCCAGCTTTCCGCCCCACTGCGGGCCACCCTTACCAACCAAGAATACCAGTGGCTCTTCTCTCGTTTACAGGACGTGCGTGAAGTCAGCACCACGTGAGATTCCTCTTGTCCCAAACTCAGCCTCGGTGTCTTTAGCCTCTAAACTGTCAGTTGGGTTTTCTTTTCTCTCAGAAACCCTCTCCTTGCTCTCCCTCCATGATTCCCAGCGCTGTGGGAATAGGGAGAGCAAAGAAGGGGAGAAGGTATGTGGGTGGGTAGATCCGTTAACGGGTGAACAGATGAATGAGAGATGCTTCCCAGGTTGAGGGGATGCACTGGAGATGGGATATGGGCAACGGGTGAAGATCAGAGAGCCAGAGCAGAACCAAAAGAAGAACAAGAAATGGAATATAAGGAGCAGAGGGTTAGATCAGGGCAAACTAGGGATTGCCTTGGAGAGAACGCTAGAGCACGGCAGGGGCACCGAGCTAAGGACAGTCAGTAGAAGTTACTGCCTAACAGAAAGAAGGAGTCACAAACTCAAGGTGTAGGAGGGGTCCGTCAGCTGCTCACGTGAGGCCCCCAAGTCTCATGAGACGTGTGTGAATACTATACAGGTTCCTTTCAGACCTGGAGGAGAACTTCGAGAACAACATCTTCACCTTCCAAGTGTGCGATGTGGTCCTGAACCATGCCCCCAACTTCCGCCGGGTCTACCTGCCTTACGTCACCAACCAGACCTACCAGGAACGCACCTTCCAAGTCCTGCTGTGAGACCTGATCCCTATTCAGTCCCCACGCGAGCCCTGCAGTGACCTTGCTGCACTAAAACCCCCGGACCCCAATCCCGAGCAGCATCCCAAGAGCCCATGTTTCTTGTGCCTGCTCTGTGATCCCAACCCCAAAGCACCTTCCAGGTCAGACGCCCTCAGCCGTCACACGTGGGCACCCCCACCATAGACATTCCACTGCATCTCTACTCCCTGTGCCTCCGCTGTGTCCCCAGTCCTCCCCACGGCCCTCCTCACTGGAGGCTCGCTGCCCACGCAGGAACAGCAACAGCAGCTTCCGGGAGGTTCTGGAGAAGCTGGAGAGCGATCCTGTCTGCCAGCGCCTTTCCCTCAAGTCCTTCCTGATCCTGCCTTTCCAGCGCATCACCCGTCTCAAACTGCTGCTTCAGGTACAGCACGTCCCCCAGACCTCTTCCTTCCACCCGAAAGAGATGATCTCCGGGAGCCCCAGGGCCCGGGACCATGCATGCTTCTGCCCCTCTTCCACACCCTGTGGACCACGTGAGCCTTCTTCTGCCCACCGCCCTCACCGCTCTCCCCCAGGGTGAATTTGCTGCAAAAATTTGGTTCCTAGACTTCAGTAGCTTACCCACAATTCTCTCTTCCTGTTTTCCCGTCCCTTCTTTCCATCTGGCTCCTGCTTACTGTTTGTCCTACAGAACATTCTGAAGAGAACACAGCCTGGCTCTTCAGAGGAAGCAGAAGCCACCAAGGCACATCATGCCTTGGAGGAGGTAAGCAGCCACCACCCCCACTCAGACGCCCAGGATTGTCCTTCACGGAGAATTCTTCTGCGCAGGCCCGTGACTCCAGAGAGCAGGGGTCCCTGCTCATGGGATCGCTCAGCCACCTCACTGTACCCACCAAACCTCCAGACACCCGCCCCCTCCCCCCAGCCTCCTTCCCACCCTGAGGATGCTCTACACCAAGGGGCCATGCTGTCACTGCCACCAGCCCCAGATTAAATCTTACGTCCACTCCGCCCCGGAATGGCGTCAGGTCATGCAAAATATACCCGAGGCCTAGAACTGCCATTTGGTGCTGCCCTCACACCATTCCAGCCTGCTAGAAAAGACGGAGGCCGTCGCAACCAACTTCCAGATTTCTTGCAGAGGACTCAAAGATCAAAGCCTCTAACACGGTGCTCTTCCTCTTTCCTCAACCTACCCACGGTTCAGCTGATCCGAGACTGCAACAACAATGTCCAGAGGATGCGCCGGACAGAGGAGCTCATCTACCTGAGCCAGAAGATTGAGTTTGAGTGCAAAGTGAGTTGGTCCCCTGCACCTCCACCCTGCCTGGGAAGCCGCCCCAGGCAAGCCTCTAGCGTAGAACCGTCTTGCGCGCGCCGTCCCGGTCTCTGCCCTTACTGCTGTGTGTCTTCTATTCTGGCCTGTTTCTGGGACACCCAAATGCCTACTTCAATCTCTGTGGTATATTGTTAATTGAAAAGGGAAAGACACAGAGCTGTGCGTACCGTAGCATATTACCGTGGGTACAGATCTGTGCATGCATTTGCTTGTGTCTACGTGGAGATAGGCTGGAAGGGGCACATGAGAAAGGTAGGACAGGGGTTACCCGAGGGGGAGAATGTGCATTTGGGAATGGGACAGGTGAGGGAGAACCTATCAGTGTAAGCCTTGATGACAATAACATTTGGTACTTAAATCAGTCAATATTCGATCAAGTCTTCATCTGATCTAACCAACGCAATGTGAAATGGATTCCAAATATAGGGCCAAAATCTCCCATCAAAATACAAATGTAAAATAAGCATTCCGCGTTCAGATTCCGCCTCAGAACAGGTCCCATCCTTATTTCCCTCGAAGAGAGGGGAATCCTTTATCCCCGTATTAATTGTATTCCAGCACCCCTATCTTTACCCAACTTGCAACTCCGAGCAGACCCCACCTACTTCTCCTTATCCCTGTTCCCACTTACGGCTCCAGCTGCTCCTGTTACGTCTCTGGTTATAATCAGGGAAAGAACAAAAGTCAGAACTGCACGAATCCTTTAACTTCTAAGACACACAGCATACGGTTCCCTGCCGTGTTCCTTCACATGCCTCGACTGGGGTCATCCAGTTGTCCTTCAGTTCAGGCTTCTAGGGCTGGGCTTTGTCACATAGTCACTGTCCTGGGTTGGAGCGTAGGCACCTTCTGTTCGCCTGATGGGTGGACGTGGGGGCCACACGGGAGACAGTGGTAGGTAGAGGGCTCTGGGAGGAGCAGTCTAAGTGGATGGGTGATGAACAGGAAGGATGATGTGGAAGAGGGTGTCAGTGGCGGAAGCCACGAGGAAGAGGCATGGTGAGGAGGGCGGGACCAAGGAAGCCTCTCGCTTGCCCTGTCTGTGACGCGCTGCCTCTTCTGTCCTCCCCTCCCTGTAGATATTCCCGCTCATATCGCAGTCACGCTGGCTGGTGAAGAGTGGAGAGCTGACGGCCCTCGAGTTCAGTCTGTCCCCAGGGCCGCGAAGGAAACTGAACACGCGTCCAGTTCACCTGCATCTCTTCAACGACTGTCTGTTGCTGTCTCGGCCCCGAGAGTCAGTGACTAGAACGGGAGGGAAAGGGGATGGGGCCAGAGGGCAGGACTAAAAGGGACAGTAAAGGGTCGTGTTCCTGGGGGAGCCCTTCTCAGTGGCTCAACCCATGGAGTGCAGGTCATGGGCTAGAGAAGAGAAAGAAAGGTCCGAAGCAGAAAAGGGGATCCCACCAAATTATGTCACAAGATCACGTGGCAGGGCCTGAACTGTGTTGTAGACATGGAGCAAAATGTAGCAAATGAGCTGCTCGCATTCTCAAATTAGCTTGTTTGGGCTAGACTCAGCCTACTAGTCTAGAGGTTCTTAGCCAATTCCAGATCCTAACTCTTTGGTCCTAAGGGCTTTAGAAAATTGGTATTGATTCGATCTCTTCAACTCTTTCAAGTGGTGAAGTATTCATTGTACTAGACATGTGGTTTCCCAGCTCTGTGACAAATCCCTGGGTTCTCTGGAGCCACCATCTTGGGAGCAAGGTAGCACCACCTCGTGGTTTTTATGAGGATTTGCAAGCTGCACAGGACAGGGATTTTGAATCCAAAGGTATGACGGTGGCTGAAGCATAACAACTGTAGAATCAAGTTGAAAAGCCTCGTATTTTGCAGGGGTAGCCGGTTCCTGGTATTCGACCATGCTCCCTTCTCCTCCATCCGAGGGGAAAAGTGTGAAATGAAGCTACACGGACCTCACAAAAACCTCTTCCGGCTCTTCCTGCTGCACAACGCACAGGGCACCCAGACTGAGTTCCTCTTCAGCACAGAGACCCAGTGAGATGGGGCTGGGCAGAGGAGTCGGGGGGAGGGAGGAAGGGAGGACAGCCTGGGAAGAAAGTGGGGCTGAGACAGAAACTGTGTCCAGAGGACAGCCGCAGCACGATCTAGCCCATTCCGGACTGAGAGCATCCGAGGAGAAATCCAAACCCAAACTCTGAGCTAATAGACGACTTGCAGGAGACGGGGTGGGAAGGGGTACAGAGTTGCTGCCGATGTTTAGCATCTATTTTCTGCTCTTCAGTCAAGAAGGACAAAGTGAGCGAGACAACAGAGAAGAGACGGGCTGGTATGGAGTAACTAAAGAATTGAATTACTGACGTCCACGAGTCATGTGTATAAGCCAGAAACTCTGCAGTGCCGAAGGCTGGTGGACACTTTGTGACTAAGACAAGCACTGGGGGGTCTTTAGCTTTCCTCCCTCCCACTTTCCAACCCAGGCCTCTGTTGAGCAGAAATCCATAGTGTTGACAACCGTGATTTGCTCATGTTTTTAGTAATAATAATAATATACATTATTATATATTATAATATGTTATATATTTTATAATATACCATATTATATAATTATGTTATTATAATAATATAATACACACACATACATTTTGGGGAGTATTAAAAATAATACCTATAAAATGTAGTAACAGTGCCTAAAACAATGAACAAACTATAAGCTCATAGCTGTTGCTGCTGTTACAAGAGATACAAGAAGCCTCTCCCTTTAAAGGTTTGACATGATGCTAAATGGTCTGAGGATCGATCCCTATGTTGTAGATACTTTTCTCCGTTTTGTCTCTTGGAAGACATCTCTGGGTAGGATCGACCTTACCCGTCTTCACTTATGGAATAGAGGGGCTGGTACAGGGGTTTGTATGCAAACTGTGACCACCGTCAGGTAGTCAGTTACAGACTCCTGTTCTTTGTTTAGTATTTGGGGCAGCCTCTTCCTGGAATAGAAATAGTGTCAGCTCTCAATTACTCCAGCGTTTTTGGAAGCAGAGGCTAAGATAATGCAAAATCCTTCAGATGATTACAAAATCAGCTTGGGTTATATTGCACGACCAAAAAAAAAAAAAAAAAAAAAATAGCACAGATGTCTCCCTGATCTAATTGTGATTACAAAATATTTTTCATCTCTGAAGTATTTGGAGGAAGGGAGGTGGGGAGTAGAGTGTGGAGAATTCTGCAGAGTGATAGTGGGGATCTAAACTAAGATGGACATCTTGCTTATTACAAAATGGAAAATCTCATGTGTCTAAAGCTAACATTCTGTCCCCACTTGAAAGATATGCTATTAAGAGGGTAAGCCTGGAAAGAGAAGGAGAAAAATAAAGGGTGACAAAACACATTAACACACAGTTGGAGATCTTATATTTCCAACCAAGCAAAGTCCCATTGACTTTTGTGCTTGATGTCATTGAACTAAACAATGCTTTGAACCGGCCAAGTCTTTCCCACAGTCATTTCCCTACCCCATCCTTGGCCTTTGTCCTCTACCCCAGAGCTACAGCTGAAGCAGCTGACCCTGCTTTGTTTTCTCAGAAGTGAAAAGCTTCGATGGATCTCAGCCTTGGCCATGCCCAGAGAGGAGTTGGACCTTCTAGAGTGTTACGGTGAGTGAGGGTATAAAAGGCAGAGAAAAATGGCAGGGCCAGAAGTCACCTTTGGATGCAGGACTTTAGGAGGCTGGGTGGTAACTCTGAGAACCTTCCACTTATTGCTTTTATCCAGAATTTCAGAGTGGAAGTCTGGCCATTGGAGCTTAAGCAGCTGAGATGATCCACCTAAGACTACTCACCACTATGCCACCACCTCCTCTGCTGTATATCTTCTCCCTTGGGCCATAATTTGCTCTTTTTAAATATTTGTCCCTGTAAATCTATCCTGCGATTATTCTGCCTAGATTTTACCTGCCTGAACGTCTTGGGGAAATAGGGAGAAATAGGATGGTTGGAGTAGGAGTTGTGGAAGGAAGCAACCCAGTAGATCTGTCATAACCACACCCTCTCCTGTGAAGAATGACCTGAGCTCACCACCCTTAGCCCAGGCTTCCAGGTAGCCACAGACATACACGCACATTATGCATGTGTCTGGCATTCATGTGAAGAGTAGATTTCTGGGTCTCCTAAAGCCCCACAGTTGTCCTTCAGCGAGAATTCCCTAACTGGTATCCAGAGACGAACTGAACACAAAGGAACACTGGTGACTCAAAAGAACAAACAAATACAAAGAACCTCTGAAAAGGAAGTAGGAGAACTCAGGTTGTAAACTGAGTTCTATTACCTTATTCACTCTGTGAACCCATCTGCTGGCCTTCAGTCCCCCAGCTGGAAGGAAGGCAAGATGTCCTCCTTCACTGTGGTCTTATGAGTGGCAGATTGGAGATAAGCTTTAGAAAATGGATCAGGGTGCCTGGGTGGCTCAGTCAGTTGAGCGTCCAACTTTAGCTCTGGTCATGATATTACAGTTTGTGACTTTGAGCCCTGCATCGAGCTCCCTGCTGTCGGCACAGAGCCCACTTCAGATCTTCTGTCCTGCTTTCTCTCTGTCTCTCTCAAACATTAGTAAATATTAAAAAGAAATGTAAATGAAATACAGACAATAATGCAGCATTCTGTTTGTTTTCTGAGGGAACCAGTGCAGTGTGGTAAAGGAGAAAGAGTGTAAGGTTGGAGGCTAATGGGTCAGAAGACCTCTGAGGCTTGTTATCTTGATCTTAAAAACGAAATTTCCTCTGGCTCAGAAAAACACAGAAATACAGAAAATCTCCCGAGGGGTCATCTTGATCAACCCAGTCATTTACAAGTGGGGAAACCAAAGCTGAGGGGATTGAGTGCCTTACTTTGATTGTACCTGGAGCCCCATGGCTGCAGCTCTTCCAGCCCGATCTGGTAGGTACTGTGACAAAAATGGAGAATGAGTCACAGCTTCAGATTTTACAATCTAGTTGAAGAGGCAGAACACATACACAAGGCAATTAGACAAGAGGTAGATGGTGTGGCCTAGACAATTAGTGTTAAAGGAGTTCAGGATCCTTGGTGGACTGGAGAGTCAGGGAAAGTTACAGAGGGAATGTGGGCCTCTAGCAGAATCTGAGTATTTGTAATGAGTCACTGAAGGTTGTTACAGTGGACTTCTCAATGCATCTTCCCCGGAGAAATAGAATTTTTGACTCATTTCAGTTCCAGTATTTTCATTTCCTTATTGGCCCTTTTGTTTCCTGGTAGAGGAGAAAGATTCTTCTGTCTCACTTGTCTGTAACTTTCTAAAGCCCAGACTTTATCCTGAGTCCTCATATGCTTCCCCTGTAATTCCTCTTCTGTTCCAGTCATGTGCCTTTCCTAACCTCTCTTCACCCTCTTCTCTTCCAAAGACTCCCCGCAAGTACAGTGCCTTCGAGCCTACAAACCCCGAGAGAATGACGAGTTGGCGCTAGAGAAGGCAGACGTGGTAATGGTGACTCAGCAGAGCAGCGATGGTAAGAGGGAGAGCCCAGGAGTAAGCTGGGCGTTGGAGGTGGGACACTATAGGTAGATGTATTCATTTCCTAGGGCTGCATAACAAAGTACCACAAGTACGGTGCCTTAAAACAATACAAGTTTATTCTCTCATGGTTCTGGAAGCCAGAAATCCGAGGTCAAAGTGTTGGCAGGGCCGTACTCCCTCTGAAGCCTTTCAGGGAAGATCCTTCCTTGTCTCTTCCAGCTTCTGGTGGCTCCAGGTATTCCTTGGCTTATGGCAGTATAATTCCGATCTCTACCTCTGTCTTCCTTCTGTGTGTGTGTGTGTGTGTGTGTGTGTGTGTCCAAATTTCTGTCTTTTTGTAAGGCTACTGATTATATGGGATTAATGGCCCACTTTGCTCAGTATGACCTCATCTTAACCTTACTAATTACACCTGCAACAACCCTGTTCACAAACAAGGTCACATTCTGAGGCACCTGGGGTTAGAACTTCAACATATATTTTGGGGGAAACATAGTTGAATGCGTAAGAGTAGTTCAGGAGTAGGCAGTTGTAGACCTTGCCAGACCTAGAGCAGCATGGTTAACATACTGGGAGACTGGATTTCCCAATGCTGGGGCCTCCCTAGTCATTTCAGCCTTACCATTCAGAAAAGTCTGGGGGAATTATTGTGAGTCTGTCTGGGTAATTCTTCTTCCCACCCATTGCCTGTAGGCTGGCTGGAGGGCATGAGACTCTCAGATGGGGAGCGAGGCTGGTTCCCTGTGCAACAAGTGGAGTTCATTTCCAACCCAGAAGTCCGTGCCCGGAACCTGAAGGAAGCTCATAGAGTCAAGACTGCCAAACTACAGCTGGTGGAACAGCAGACCTAGCTTTCTCTGGGAGGAATCCCCTGAGCATAAGGACAAGATGTTCCTGGAAAGGGCTGGCCCCAGAACCCTGCAACAGAGGCTTTCTGTGGACCAAGAACTAGACCTTCTGAAAACTCAAGAACAAAAACCCACTACCAGTTGCTAGTCCCAAACCTCCTGTTTTTGTGCTTTGTGCTTGGTGGAGGGATTTTGAAGGACTTTGCACTGGACTCTGAGAAGCTTTTCTCATAAGAAAAGGGAGAAATGGGGCCTAAGCCAAGGAACTTTACCTCTACTACCATATAGTACTTAAACATTCTCTGTTTCCAGAGTACAGGTTCAGGGCTGACCAGTTTCCATCGTGGCTACAAGTTAAACAGAATCTGATTTCAGTTCACTGGAGGGAGATGTTTAAGGGGGATTAACACATCAGATGAGAGGATCAAGCTAGTGACCTCTAAGGTGCCTTCCAACTCAAGAGATTTTCCCTAATTATTGGTGTGAGGTCAGGGCATGCATCTCTGGGATCTATGTCTGTTGGTGGCAATGTGAGGGTTGTACTCTCTCACGCTAATAAACTTGGCACTTCTCTGAGTGTTTTCTTCTCAGACTCCTGAGCACTGAACAGGGTTTGGAACATGGAATTCCGTGAGAATTCTAGGCCATTTGATTTAGGTACATGAAAGACCAAGATGGTGCCTAGATCAGGACAGATGCCAACTCTTGCTTTATGATTCCCAAGAGTTTGGGCAGCTTTTCTGTTTGTTACAGCCTCAGAGGTTGTACAAGGGATTAAAAGGAATTGACGAGTGGTAAAAACCCCATTCAAACCTTTTTTACTGAACCTATAAGTTAAGCATAGGTTAGTTCGAATGGATTTGGAAATCCTACTGAGACCATTCGTGATTTTATATTTTGATTTGAATTATGATGAAGGTATCTTCCCAGCTGTTTCATCCGCTTTGTGAAAAGTAGCATGCTATAATGGAAGAGTCCTAGAACCCAAGTCAAGAGACCATCTTGCTGTACTGCCATAGTTCAGCCTGTCCATGTCTCAGTTTCCTTAAGTGTAAAAGGCAGGACTGGACCCAGTAATCTCAAAGTCCTATCCAGCTCTGCAATATAGGATTCTCTATCTCCTACTGGATTGCCTTCCTCGATTGAGCATCATTGTATGATTTTTCACATAGAGCCCTCACATAGTCACCTTTTAAGCTGGATCATTATAGTTCTTCCGTGGACATTCTACTGCTCTGTTTCATCTTTAGGAGTGCCCAGGAGTAGCATTGCATTGCAGCTTTGTGCAAAGGTAAGAATAATGGTATAAACTTTGTCCTCTACCCAATTAAGGATGATACAACACGATAGTCTCATGTTTGTTAACACATTCTGTTTTCTACCCATCCTAAAATATAATTTAGCTGGCTTAATTTTTAGAAAAATTATCACTGTAGTAAGATGGGACTCACTTATCCTAAAGAAGTTGACACGACTGAAAAATCTAAAATAGGGATGGTTTTAGAGAAGTTCAATTGAAGTTTTCACTATTTTCATAAAGCCAGCTTTTTATTATTAATATGATATATTAATATGTATATACTGTATGTAAATTAGCAATTGGTTCTTCTTAATAGCTGTAATAATTAACATAATCCACGTTATTTGTTCAAACCAGTATTTGTTCAAACCAGTATTTGACTTCGAGCCATGTGTCTCGAACAGAGCTGTATCCCAATCTTTATATTTTCTAGGCAAATTCTCCCTTATTTTCCCAAAGAGATAAAATGTCAACTTCTGAATGATACACACGCAAAGAATTTTCTTAGTTGAATGACTACTTCTTTGTTTGAAGTTGCTAAGGCTTTCTGGGTGTCTTTGAAGCTGACATTTGTAAGACTAAAACTGCCTTTAGATATTTAATATGTATTCATTTAATTGGGTTATTCTCACCTAATCTGGGAGATTAAAAGGCAATTGGCTTCTGCCTGTCTTTTGTTTTAAAAACAAAAACCAAACAAAAACTTAGATATGAGTAATCTCTACTCAGTTGAATTGCTAAATTTTCTATCCTTTGGGTTTTGGAGAATTGGGTATAGGTCTACTTATTGTTTCTTCTTTCTTCAGATTTCCATAATTCAACACAACTTATTCTTGAATTCTGATTGATGTCATTATCTTAGAAACAGCAATTTCTTATAAGAGATTGTGCAAACAACCATTACCAACATGTTTGGGACAGAATTACATCTGAGGCACGTATGAATATACAGTGTTTTTGCTTTTTTTTTTTTTTTTTGATTTGTTTTATCATTTATTTACTTTTGAGACAGAGAGAGAGCATGAACAGGGGAGGGTCAGAGAAAGAGGGAGACACAGAATCTGAAACAGGCTCCAGGCTCTGAGCTGTCAGCACAGAGCCCGACGCGGGGCTCGAACTCACGGACTGCGAGATCATGACCTGAGCCGAAGTCAGCTGCTCAACCGACTGAGCCACCCAGGCTCCCCTGTTTTTGTTTTTGTTTTTAAGCAAAACCATGCACATGGATAGTGTCTTCAAGAGACATCAAGGATAGTTCTTTATTGCCCTTTTCTGGATTGTAACATGCCTGGAGCTTAGCAGATTTATGCTGAATTATTTCCTTTGCGCCCTTGACCACACTGAATTTCCATCTATCACTTTTACCACTAACACAGCTTAGAATGCTGTTCTTTAAAATTTATTTTCACCATTAACTCTTCACTTACAGTTAACTATGATCTTAAGTTTTTTTATTGTGTACTATTTGCTGTGGTCATTTGTAATAATTTTAATAATTTCAGCCTACATGTTAATATCTGGAAGGCTCACAGTTTGAGATGTATTTATTTCCCCTAATTTTGCGTTGTCTCTGAAACAATTCTAGATCCATGATTCAAAACAAAGTGGATATTGGTCCCATGATGAGTGATTTTTTTTTTTTTTTTTTTTTTTTAGCCTTTGGGATAGAAGTTGGTTAAAAGTCTTTGAAAATCTAAAAGAAAATATACTCACTGGCTCCCCTTCTTTCACACGTAGATTTATTCCCTTGAAATGAGCCCAGTTTCCTCTGATCCCTTGTTGCTCTATCTATAATAGTCTGTACTCTTTTAAGTATTAAGTGATACTCCCCTTATCATAACTTTCTCTCGTTAATGACATTAGAAATGCAGCAGTTGGGTACGGTGGCCTTTTCTAGACAACTACTTCTCACCCACCCACCCCAGGACACATCGCTGAGACTTGTGTTCTTCAAACCTCTACATAAATGTCTGTTGGTTCTATCACTAACAGTGCAGTGACCCTAGAGTTTCATTTGCTGTAAACATGACTCAGGAGCTGCGTGATTCCAGCAACTCCAAGGCTGGTGTTGAATGTAATCCTCTAACTCTGAAATCAGGTGTGGGGGGGGGGGGGGCGGCAAAGGTTACCAGCCAATGAGCTAACGAGGAACAGATGCCAAGTTCAGTCCTGACTCAAATGTACTGAGAACGTTCTCTGCACTAGCAAGTTTTTGACCCACTTCTTCCAACCCTCCCGTTTTAAATGGCATTTACGGAGTGGACATTTCTCTAGCCGGTCCCTTGGAAGAGGGGGAAGCAAAGCATCCATTCATTGTGCCGAATTCCCAGGGAGCGTTGCAAAAAAACGAGGCCACGATCACAAAGAAGACTCAGGGAATGCAGGTGAGTGGACGAGGGTGTTTATTCCTTCTGGGTGGCCTGTGAGCAGAGAATGTGCGGAGAAAAGGAGCTGGCTTGGTGTGCCTATAAACTTTTTCCAAGCTGGCAAAGGAGCTCGGCGGGAGTGACTCTGATCCCTGATGCTTTGTGGATGAGTCATGGGCCTGAGGGCAGAGCCTGCTGCTGGGAGGGGCAGCACCGTCTGGCCCACAACCTTCCCCAGGAGCACCAATGGGCAGATAAATATTTTCCTGGCAGTTTACCCGCGCCTCTCAGAGGGCAATTATCTCTGAACAATGCAGATGGAAATTCAGAAGTACAGTGGGAGCCGGGTCAGCTTACTGCACGGAGGTGGATGCTCTAAATCTGCTCACAGACCGAGGGGCTCTCAGACACCAGGGAGAAAGCTCACAATCCTCTGGAAAAGGAGGCCGCGAGCAACAGAGAGGCCAGGGGTTACTGCGGTAGAGTCCACCAGTTCAGCAAGAGGCTTTCACCCTCAGAGAAGCAGACGGTCCCGGGGAGAAGGAAGAAAATGCAGAGGGCAGAGAAAGCAGGGACCCTTGGATGGGGTTCATCCAGGCGCTTCCGGAGAGGTTTCTTATTGAGGTCAGCTTGTGGTGAGGAGGAGGAGGGAGTCATCCACTGTTGGAGTCCAAAGAACCCTCGGGATCTTTGTGTCTAGTGGCCTCACTTGTCACGGTGGAGCCTGGAGAGGAGAGGGGACTTGCCTACGGTCACACAGCCAGTTAGTTACAAACTACCAATCGGAATGGCCCTAGCCCGATGTTCTCCTCTAGGATTTCGGCAAGTGTCTGTCATTGTAATGTTCGTGCTCATTACAAAAGGTTGAAGGGGACTTGCGATAAAATTCAAGGATTGAGGAAACAGAACACGGGTGGGCCGATTATTTCGGGGAAAGGGGGAGGAGGTGGAGGTCAGACACGTGGAATTGTTAGTAGCCAGATTTGGCCAGGCCACAGACTGGAACGAAGGTAAGGTGTGGTTTTCACAGCTGTTTGTCATCCTAGCACAGGAGGGCCTTAAAGAACTAGCGGGTCCCCGGAGCACGTGTGCACGTGGGTGTGTGTCTGTGTGTAAAGAGGCAGCTGTTTGCTTTTCAGGTAGGAGAGGACACAAGAGGCTCTTTACTAGAATGTGGAATTTATACAGAGAGACGGCTTTCTCCCCTTGAAATACAATAACACTGGCACTAACAAAAGGAGGGAAAAGATGGAGTTTTCCAGTTGAACATCACGAGAAATGGATGTATAAAATATTTGTTAAAAACATTTGACAACAGTCCTTTAATTTGATGCCAGGGACATTTCTTAGTTCGCCGGGTATGAAAATGTACTTGGTTTCACCAGTTCAAATGATTAAGAGTTAAAAGAAGTAACAGAAAAGTCCACCCAAAATGAACAACGCATCAGAAGGTGGACAAATCGGAATGCCTGGGAACATTAGACGCTTATTACTGTTGAAAGTTCTCAAGGGGGCCCTACAGATGGCAGCCCTGGCAGGCTACGGGGATATGGACTGGGGAAAGGGAGCCACGCTGGAGAGAAGGATGCCCTGGATAGAATTTGATGGGAGGGATGACATGAGCCACAATTGGGCGAAAGTGCACCAGAAAGGACTGTGGAATCTCTGTGGGTGGGAATTCCATTCTCAGATAATAAAACTGTTGGCAGAGGTATGTACTTGAGGCAACTTGACTGAGAGACAAATAAAATGTGAAAACTACAAATGAAGACACACAGGCTGCAATGCCAAGGCAGGAACCAGTTCCCCTGGACTTCTGTATCTTGTCAATCATACTCCTAGATGCCTGGGCTCTAAAAGCCAGAGTCAGAGCCAGATTTGACATTCTCTCCTCCCTGCCCGCACAATCAAATTCCATTGATGGATTCATAGCATCGCTCACCTTGACCATTCCCCTCATGTTCTCCTACCACTGTTTTAGTCTCAACACCGAATTCCTAGACACTGGAATGACTTTCTACTCCCAAACTTTTGACCCATCTTTCTGGAGGAATGTGCTATATTATATTTGACTGCATCTACTAGGTA
Organism: Panthera onca; assembly: GCF_046562875.1. Lineage (NCBI taxonomy): Eukaryota > Metazoa > Chordata > Mammalia > Carnivora > Felidae > Panthera > Panthera onca. Next base: position 157,652,043 of record NC_138340.1, read on the forward strand.
ATAAGACTTGGCCAGAGCCAGAGACAGCTTGGCCATCCAGCTCCCACGGTACCCCTCATACTGCCTCTTACACACCCTTCGCCTCCCTCTCCGCCTACTCTGTCCATGCATTCCAGCACCCTTTCCACTTTGATAAGATGCGGTTGGGTGTTCCCTTTCCCTGCTGCCTCTTCTCTCCCCTCTCACAGTAGTGTCTCTGTTTCAAATTAAGCACTGCTGAGTCTTTAAGTCATTTAAACACAGACCTAGGATCTATAGAAAGATTTGATTCTAAATCTAATCTAGGTTACGCCCATTGATTACGCTCACCCCACCTTCTGACCTTCTGTATTCTCTCCCCCCTCCAGAATGATCAAAATACGTTGCTTCTTGAAGTTGGCGCCTCCTGACATAGGTTTACATCCTGTCCAAAATGTATTTCTTTTGCAACTTTGGGCAAATATTTAAACCTCTCCAAGTCTCTGATTGTCACCTGTCAAATGAATAATACCTTCCAGGATTGTTTTGAAATGAGGTTCCCTATTAGAGAGCTAGCTAGGTAATCAATAAGTGCTAAATAAATGGTTACCATCATCATTAATATTTTGTCGAAGGACCAATTCTGGGCAAAGTAAGGAAGCTCTTTCAGTTCCTTGTGTGATCTTGTAAACACACAAAGTTATCTATCATCAATAGCCTTTTACCTATTAAGGCTCTTTAAATGAAATATTGCATTCAGGAAGCAAGACTCTTATCTGCATTTGGTGAAGTGGAAAATAAATACTTAAGACTTCTCTCTAGATTTAGTTAAGGTATTCTTAGAAAATCATTTAAACCTCAGTGCCTTCCTCTCTAAATTGGGGTAATTATATATAACACGCACAATTCTTTGTTCAACCTCCTCTCCAGACCTACTGACCCAATTTGGCTTTTGATCTTTGCCCATTCAACGCCTCTTCCAGATCATTTCACCCCTACTGTTAGGCCATTCCTTATCTACCTCAATGCCATCTTTTCTTCTAGCCCATTCTGCTGTCCTTCATTGGTGTTTCCATGAGTCCACCCTAAGACCACTTTGATCCATGCTACACGCTGGGCAATTTTGTCTGGTCTCTTGACCTCAACTAGCATTTTCTATGCCGAAGAGGCCAGTAGTTGCTACAGGCCCTTTAGTTCTTGTCTCTCTCACAGAGCCTAATTCCATAGTTTTCTCCCCAGACACATCCACCCATATAACCACAGGCAATTCGGCCTCAACATACACAACAGACCGGTTTCCCTGTCCCCAACTTTGCTCCGTGCCCATTATGTCCTTTCTCAGTTGACAGAATTTCTTAGTTACAAGGTCTTTTTCCTCTTCCTTTCCTCTTTGACTCCTTTCAACAAATTATCCATCACATCAACATTTATTCCAGCTCTTTAATATCTCTCCGATCGGACCCTCTTCTACCTTTACACCACCTACTCTCAGCTCTCATCTCTCACTTGGACTGATTCGGTAGTCTTGTCTGGTTTCCCTGCATCTCCCTTCTGAGCCCTCTAATCTCCTTCTCCATTTGTCTTTCTACATTTTTTTTTTAACGTTTATTTTTGAGACAGAGAGAGACAGAACATGAATAGGGGAGGGTCGGAGAGAGAGGGAGACACAGAATCTGAAATAGGCTCCAGGCTCTGAGCTGTCAGCACATAGTCCAACACAGGGCTCGAACTCATGAACCATGAGATCATGACCTGAGACGAAGTTGGACACTTAACTGACTGAGCCACCCAGCCCCCACCCCCGCCATTTGTCTTTCTAAAATACAATTCTTGGCAAGTCATGTTCATGAGTTGCAACTGCTGATGTCTCTAATCGTCCACGGATTATAGCTCAAAGATCTTAGCTTTGGACTTGAGGCTTTCCCCACTCTTCCTCACCAGCCTCCTTTTCTACCACAGGCCCTCTACTGGCCTCTCCTACACACACCCCCAGCCACTCTAAACTCCCTGATCATCGTTCCAGTCTCAGTGGCCTTACACTCACTATACCTTCTGCCTGACATTCCCTTTCCTGTCTTCTCTGCTTACCCAAATTCTACTCTTCCTTCACGAGTAATGCCTTGGACTCTGAAACTTTCTCAGCCCCCTCAGACATGGCTGCTCTCCCCTTGTGAATTTTCATCACACTTTGTCCACGGGCAGCCCTGCACCACACGGCCCTCCTGTATTGTAATGGTCCTTGTTGTTGCCACCCTCCCCAGCAAGAGTGCTGTATCTGAAGCTGGAAAGACTTTTTATTTATCTTTGTGTTCACCCGGTACTGGGGTGCCTGTAATTCCCCATTGGATGATGGAATGGATTTCTCTGTCTATATTTCTCAGGACTTTGTTATGAAAGAGAAGAGGGTATTTTTGAAAGAACAATATAAAATAAACTACAAGAACCCCTAAATCTCCCAGACTGTCCCTCTATTCTAAAACAACACCCCTTCCAGGTGAGTGAAGATGTTTCATTTCTAGGAACTCACTCTTCTTTTTTGTTTAATGTTTATTTTTGAGAGCGAGAAAGAGAGAGAGACACGCACAGAATCCAAAGCAGGCTCCAGGCTCCGAGCTGTCAGCTCAGAGCCTGACACAGAGCTTGAACTCAAGAACCCATGAGATCATGACCTGAGCCCAAGTCAGACGCTTAATCAACGAGCCACCCCGGTGCTCCCAGACTGATTCTTAATTAATCAAGGACATTTAAGACTTGGAGTGGAATCACCCAAAACAAAATTGTCTTTTGCAGCCTGTTTTTATGTGTTCCTTTTATGCAAAAAATATTAAAATACACAGTCAAAAATAAATTATAGTGGACTATCTCAGAAATACATAAGAAATTTGGCTAATAGGAAAAAACATAATAGGACTCCAAGAGATGTCAGAGTGTTTTTAGACAAGTGTGGAGCCTGTAGGGAAGATTATACTCGTGGGCAGGAGGGGATGCTGAGTGAACCAGTTTCCTACAGTGAACCCACGACGGCTCTGGAACCTGAACTGCCAGAAAGCTGAGCAGACAGCTGGAGGCATCTTCCTGGACGGTCTTTGAATTGTGAAGCTCTCACGGACACAGATGTCCTTAGCAAAGGGCTCCAGCCAGGGTTGCCAGATTTAGCAAATAAAAATACCAAACATCCAAATAGTGCAGGAAGCATACTTAAAATAAAAAATCATTTGTTGTTTATTTGCAGTTCAAATTTAACTGGGCATCTTATATTTTATCTGACAAACCCAGCTGCAACCCAAGTGACTTTAGTATCTTTGAACCTGGTATTTATGGCTCTAGGATGTTTTGAAGGAAGAATTAGCCTGGGCTTTCTGACTATAAACAACCAGAATAGTTTCAGACGTAATGCAACTGGTGGTCGATTGCCATCTGGTGGAAAATTTGTGATAGTGCAGGCTTAAATTGGAGGGCTATGTCTTTTTCCAGAGTCTTCCTGGAAGGATTCTGCTCTGGCCCACTGCAAAGCCCTGAGGTCCTAGTGCTGACAGGGTGATGGCAAGAAGATGAGGGTGTGGTGGGGGAAGGAGAGGGAGGAGGGGTGCTGGGATGTGGTTTGCCCTGCCATCTAAGGAGACGAGTGGCCTGGCCGTGGCTCACCGGCACACAGATTTTGCTCCTGCAATCCAGGCAAAACCAAAACAAAAGCTAGAGCTAATTGTAAGAAGACCAGCATCCTCCCAAATGAGGATGGGTCAGACATTAAGTGGAACTATCAAAAATAAATTTACACAGGGGCGCCTGGGTGGCTCAGTCAGTTAAGTGTCTGACTTCAGCTCAGGTCATGATCTCACCATCATGACCTCACACAAGTTTGAGCCCCGTGCCAGGCTCTGTGCTGACAGCTCAGAGCCTGCTTCTGATCCTCTGTCCCCCTCTCTCTCATTCCACTCTCCCTCTGCCCCTCCCCTGCTTGCTTTCTCTCCAAAACAAATTTTTAATTTTATAAAAAAATTTTTTTAAAGACCCAGCTATGTCTCATAACACAAGTCCTTTCATATCTCAGTATACATATTCTAATCTCTAAATTAAGGCTGTTGATGCCTGGTTGTTGTAGTCCTTGAGTGGCAGGAAGAGAGGACGGCTAGAAGAACAGAGCTACTCAACACCATTGGTCTAGGAACTCGAACAGAGATGTGCACACACATGTTTTTTGGGTAACCAAGAAGTTTCTCCATTTACAAATATTTTGACTTTTCAGTTAAGACTCTATAACTATTATGATGCAAATACGTGTAAGTTTTTGAAAAACAAAGTATTTTCCAATAATCAGAGCATTTGCAAGTCCCAAATAGCACCCACACACACATGCCCCAAACGCACTGATGTAGTTTGAATCAATGGCCCTCAAATCTTACCTACTTGGGCACAGTAGGGCCAGCAGATATGGGGTGCTAAATATATATATATATATATATATATATATGAATATCTTCTTCTTGGTGCTCCCACCTCTCATTCCTACTCCCTCTCCCAAAAGAAGAGCTGTGGAAAGATAAGTTCTGGTTCACAACACGGAGACTTGACCTGAAATATCCTTGGGTGTCTCTTGTAATCCTATCCCTACAATGCCCAAATTCCAGAGAGACGCTGGTGCTCAAATTTGCTCAGGTTCAGTCCTGAGTTTGGGAATAAGAGTTAATGTCAGGAGTGAAAAACAGGCCCAAGATGCCTGATTTCCCCTCCAGTAGGAGATGGGCCCAGGAAAGATGCCAGGTTCCATGGGGTCATGCCCAACGGGGACCTCACTTGGGGCACTTAGGACTGCATCCCACAACCGGCCAGCTGAGTGGATGGTGGTGAAAGAAATGCAGCTCTTAGTGGGGAGACACAGAGCTGCACAGAGAGGCCCAAGAATGCACTAGTCTACCACTTACAACAGACATGCGTTTGTCTGGCAAGGAAAGGAAACAACAGAAATGTACACAGCATTCAGAAATCATAGGGACCATCCCTTTCTCAGGGTGGTCACACAGAGGTGTGGACAAGAGGGCGGGCCGGCCCTCATCCTTCTCCAATCAGGCCCAGCAAGGTGAGCCCACAGAGGGGAAATGTCCGATTTCCCCCCGGGTCAGGAGACTCTGCAGTCTGTCCTGACATCGCTGTCTCCTGGAGGGGGCACCAAGCCTCTCCCGCTCCTCCACACTGCTTGGCCCCTCACTTAGGGGCCACAGCTGTCCTTCTCCGCTCGGAGCTCCTCGGCTGCAGGTGGCCCCTCCACACAGGGGGCAGGCTGCTCATCCGGGGCCCTGCCGAGGAAGGGTCCCGTTTCGGGCCTGGCCCCTTCGGGCAGCCGGGTGACACCTGGGGAAGGCTGCCTGCTCAGGGCCGGAGCATAGGGGGCTGGGAGCAGATCAGGGAAGTAGCCGTCCCCTCCAGGGGGCTGCCCCAGGGCCTGCGGACAGAAAGGACCAGGGAAAGGCAGTTCTGGAAAGCAAGGGTCATTCCAGGGGACTGTACCTGCGGGGTCAAAGAGTGCAGGAAAGGTGAGAGAGGATTAAGTGTCTCCCCCACGGCTGGACATTCTCTGTGACAGACTCTCCTCCCCCCTCCTCCTCCCTCCTCCTCCTCCTCCCTCCTCCTCCTCCTCCCACAGAAACCCAGCTTAGGAACCCAGTGCCAGTGTGGGTGAAGTCCTAGCACCAGGAGCTCCCTGCCCTCGGGCCGGGCACCCTCCTGCCTCTAAGTCCTGAGGTCTGGGAACATCGACACAGAGGGGGTCGTGGGCCAGGCTGAGCGCCCCCTCACGCAGGCAGCAGGGAGACTGGGAACAGACTCTTTCTTCCCCTTCTACTGGAATTTAGTCTTACGACGACGGTTGCGTCTGGATTTCAGAGGTCCGAGTGGCCCGTCTGAATGCTCAGATCAGCTGCCAAGGATTTCCCTCATGCGGTTGCTAATCCTCCACCAATCCCTTCCCGGTATGGGGATATTATTCCCATTTGAGAGCCAGGCAAACCGAGAGTCGGCAACGCTGGGAATGGCCGAGCCTGACTTCAGAACTCCCAGCTCCAAGGCTCTCGCTCTGCCCTGCAGCCTTTCGGGAAACTTAACAAGCACTTCATAGAGACGACCAGGGGCAAGGAAAGCGGTCCACTTGCTGCCTCGGCCAGCCCTTCGGCTAAGTGAGGTGGTCTGCCCCTTGTCACTGTCCTCGGTCATGACTCACCTGCATTCCCAGCAGGTGGCTGAAGCACCGTCTGCCCTGACAGAGGCGGCGGCCCTGGGAAGTAGCCCTGTGATGTCCCCGCACTGGGGCCATAGGGCGAGGTGAAGAGGGGGTCATCTGGCAGCAGAGGCTGCAGGGGGTGGGGCATGGGGAAGGGGAAGGGGTGCAGGTAGGAGAACTGGGGCTGAGGCTGTTGGTAGAGCTGGCTCTGTGGAGCCTGGGAGAACAGGAACGGTCCCGGCTGGGCGCTCTGTTGGTAATCCTGGGGCTCCAGCTCCTCCAAGTATGAGCAGGTGGATGGTGGGGTGACACTGTGGGGGACAAAGGAGTGTCTGGTGAGGCTCACGGGAGCCTCCTCGTTGTGACCACACAGTAGGTGAGTCCCTTCCCATCTCCATGACCCCAGACTCGCTTCCTCCTTTCTCTTCCTGTTCTTGGCTTCTCGCCCTCATGCCTACACTGTTGCTATGATATTCTAGATCTTTCCCACTCTAAATCCACTTTCCGTTTAATCCTCGTCACAAGCATGATTCCTCGCTTCTCTCAGCTCACCCTTCCCCAACCAAGCTCTGTCTTTTCTCCTTCTATACCCCTCCCACAATAACTCGGAGGACCACCCCCAGTAGGTTCCATACCTTGTCCCCCAGGAGCCATCTTTGTGGCCGCTGTCACTGCCTGGGGTATCCAGCAGCAGAGGCATCATTTGGGGGGTGGGGACAGGGCCAAGGGGAAAAGGAAGGTTGACTCTTCGAACTGGCGGAGGGCTGAAGAGCGGTGGGGTCACTGCTACCCTCTGAGTACTCTCACTCTGTTGGGTTGGGGCCAGAGTGTGCTCAGAGGCCAGCAGCATGGGAGGCTCTAGGAATCAAGGTCAGACGAGTTACAAGGGTAGGAGAAGGAGGCGGCAGATTTGGGGTGTGCCATGCCTAGTTCTCCTTGAATAGGCCCCACTGGACCAAAACACTGGACAGCTTTGGCCCACTCTCACGTCTAGCCAGAAAGGACTTGGTCTTTGCCGTCTTTCCAGCTGCCATTTCCCTCACATTACCCTCAGCGAGTATTCAGCTAACCTGCAAGAGAATCCAGAGGGGGTTCCTGAGGGAAGGTACCAGGCTCTGGGTCCATGGGCACAGCGGCTGGCAGCTCAGTTGCAGAGCTGGAGGCAGACAGAACGAAGACTGGAGCTCTAGTGTCTCTGCATTTAGACCAGGGCTCAGTGCAGGGCACAGGACACCAGATTCCCAAAAACTGCCTTCGTACAAGACCCTGGCAACTTCCTGACCCTCCTCCATCCAAGGTCTCTCTAAATATCGGCCAACAGCTCCAGGCCTCACGGCCAGCTTTCCAATGCGATCTCCTAGACCCCAGGCGCCCAGCTTCTACCCCCTTCCTACCTCTACCTCCTGGGTGATCCGGGAAGAGGAGAGATCTGTACCTGCACTGACCGCTGGCCCCGGTAGGGGCGGGGTCTGCAGGGCTGTCCTTGTCCTCCTTGCCATTCAGCTTCTCCACTTTCCGCCACTTTGCCCTGCGATTCTGGAACCACACCTATAGGGGAGAGACCCTAGAAGTGTTCGAGGAGCACAGCAGAGACTCAGACTCAGGTTCTGACTGTCGCACAACGAGCTACGGGACTTTAGGAGGTCGCTTTACCACCCTGCTTCAGAGGCCTTTCTCTGCAAGATTGGTTTTATGAAAAGATTCATCTAGATAGCCGAGGTATCTTCCTCTTCTAAGCTGAGGCTGTGGCAATGTGGAAACAGGCGAGAACACAGCCAGATCGGAGACCTAACCTTGGCCCCTATGGGGTGAGGTCGAGCATCTGCCCTACTCCTTCAAGGGTACCAGTTGGTGGTTTCTCCACACCCTGATGCCAGTTGGCCAGCCCCCTTTACCATGATGCGTTGGGGGGTAACCCCCACAGTCTGGGCAATCTCCCGGCGCTTATCACTGTCGGGGTAGTGGTCTTCTTGGAAGATCCTTTCTAGCTCCTCCAGCTGGTCTGGAAGAGAAGAAACTTGCATGAGGACAAACAACAGGAGAAAGATGCCTTCCAAATGGGACCATTGTCCCCAACTCAAGGGTCTTCCCAGAGGCTTGCAACAAAGTTCCCCATTGGGCTGGGGCCTTCTGTCTCTCCTGGGATTTGTGGCAGGGAACTGTGTATTTACTTTCACTAATCTGTTCCCAATTTCACTTTTTTTTTTTTTTTCCTTTTTGAGAAAGGGAGAGGGCCCAAGTCAGTGAATGGGAGAGAAAGAGAAGTAGGGCTCACCCGGGGCTCATGTTTTACCCGAAGCGGGGCTCAAGCTCACCTGATGTGTGGCTTGACCTTACCAACTATGAGATCATGACCTGAGCCTAAGCCAGATGCTTAATGACTGAGACACCCAGGCACCCCCCAATTTCACTTTCTGATGAGGCAACCCAATGTTCCCTTTGAGGGTCAGAGGTCGTGGCTCTGCCACAGGTGGAGAGAGGAATCAGGACAAGGGGATGTACAAACTAACCACACTGCAATCTCCTGGAGCTACAATGTTCTGTGTTGAGCCCTCCTTTCCCAGAGAGGACACCTGCACTCTTACATTTCCTTTCAACTTTGGGGACTTACCTGAGCGGTATAGGGTCCGGGTCTTTTTCCGAACTTGGCAGGTCACTTCCAGGGACCTCTTCTGATCTGTGTTTTGGCTGTTCTGAGCCAATGTGCTGAGGAGGTTAGCCAGATGGCAGGGCCCCCGGCCTGACCCACAAGGCACTGGGTTGTGTGCGGCACGGGCTGAGTGGGTGACACCAGGAGATGGTGTGGAGGCCAGACCCGCGGCACTGGGTATTTTCTGCTTACTGGAGGCTGGAGAGTAGGACCTCTTCCCTGGCTTTGCCTCTTTCACTGGGAAGGAACAGCCTTCCCCAGGAGGCTGGGGTCCCGGTGGGGCCAGAGATGTGTCTTTGTGGAGAGTCCCCGAACCAGATGGCTGGCCCCCTCTCCTGGTATCTGTCCCAGATGGTTCTCCAGGGGGATCTGATGGTGGCTTCTCCCCGGGGACGATGCAGGAGGGGGGCAGTTCCTCACTTGGGGCATCCTGAGTGCAGGGGGCTGAACTCTGCCGCAGTTCCTTTTTTGGCCCAGCAGCCAGGGGCTTGTCTCCACCTTCCTGGCCTGTGGGGACCATCACCCACTGACCTTAGCACCGGGAGAAGGAAAAGCCTGGACTAAGGATGTGCGGCTTCCTGCTCTGCAGCCTGTGTCCCGTTTGGCCTCAACCTTTCACTTGTGCACTTGTCAGAGAGGGTAAAGATTCTAGGCTTGGCTGTTGTAGAGATCAAACTAGATAGCCCGCTGCTTTGTAAAATGTGAGCAAATAGATGCAACCAGAAGGGGGCCTGAGCTCACACACACAGATGGTAGGAGGGCTATCCCGATTTGGGGGGCACTTACTTTCTGGGAACTGCCTTTTCTCCCCTCCCCCACCCCAGACACCTGGCATGTGAGTTGAGGGACAGGCATCTGTTCAGGCATTGCTAAGGGACAAATGTTGAAGCTGGGGGTGAACTTGGAAGAGGAGGGAGAGACTGCTTCTAAGACTGGATCTCATTCCTGCTGCAGGAATGCTGCTGAAATTGGGGGCTCTCCAGAAGCCCAGGCAAGGACAGCAAGGGAACTCAGGGGGACAGCCATTCTCACCATCCACAGAGGTCACTCTGCCCCTGCCAACTCTCCCCAACCCTGTGTGCACCCTCCTGCCGTTCCCTGCAAAGCAGAACCTCACTGTGGCCTTGGGCGCGGGCCACCCCTCCCTGGTCAGGTAAGGAAGTGTGATCCAGCCACACCGGGCTTGCACCGAAAGCCCCCTTCCGCTCATCCTCCAGCTCGTCTGTCTGTCTTGAGGCTGGGTCTCATTCACCAGGCACTTACCATGTCCCAGGATCTGTGCTAAGCACTTTTCAAAGACTAGCACAGTGTGCACCTAAGCCCTGTGAGGAAGGCACGGTTGATAGCTCATTCTAACAGATGAGGACATACAGATTACAAAATTGAGTGATTTGCCGGAATCGTCCAGCAAAGAGCGCTTAGTCGTCATGCAGAGTCCTTCCTGGGGTCCCCAGAACCTCTCCCGTTCACCTTCCTCACAATCCCCAGATGCTTTATCATTCCCCCTAAATTGGAAAAATTTTAAGTAGATGCTGACAAGTGACTAACAACTGCTGTTATTTTAATGAAAATTACGTAAGATAGACCATCTAAAGGAATGCGAATTTCTAACGACGTGTAAAGAAAGGTGGACCTTCGGGGGCGAAGGTGCCTTGTCAGGTTGTTTCCTAGGGTGCATCAGACCCGTCTAGCAGAACGGGGCCCGGGGCTGGTGAGGAGTGGGCGCCGGCCTGCGCGGCGGGGAAGGGACAGGCTGGATGGTGGCCTGGGGAAGGAGGGACACGCTGGGTCGGGCTTCCCGCATTTTAGGCGAGCTTGGAGCCTAGCAAATCTGGTACGCGGTAGGTGCTCAATAAACGAGACCTATCAGCGTGATGTAGCCCCGGTAGGAAAGGGGACGGGTGTCGGAACCTGGACACGAAGGGGCTCGGGGCCCCGCGTGCAGGGAGATGGGAACCTGCAGGAGGGAGGGCGCGCGGCGGCGGGCCTCCCTCCCACCCCCAGCCCCGCGGCCCGGCGCCAGACCCCCTTCCCAAGCGCGCCCCACGCTCACCCCGCCGTTCCGGGCAGGGCTCCTGCGCCGGTTCCATGGCCCGAACTCGCGCCGCCGCGACTCGCCGCGCTGCCCCCGCGCCGCCTAATGAAGCCTCGCGGGCGGGCAGGTGCGCGGGGTCCGCACGGGCCCCGGGGCGCCGGAGCCCGCGCCCCTCACCCCGCCGCCAGGGCGAGGCCCACCCGGGCGCGTGGGGCAGCTGCAGGGCCGCGCCCGCCCCCGCCGGCCCGAGGGCGGCCCAGGTGTGCGGCCCGCCGCCCCTCCCCTCGGCCCGCGCCTCCGCGCCGCTGGGCCGCCTGCCCCCGACGGCTGGCGTACAGTCCCGGGAGCTCGGCGGTGACTCGGCACCGGGCCCTCCGTGCAAACTGGGGGAAGGCCACCCACCCTGGGGCGCTCATTCAGGGAGCGCCCCACGCCGGGCTGTCCGCGTCCCCGCGGCTCACCGAGGCTGCCCCGGAGCCCCCACCCCTCCACTCGCCTGAGAGCACAGAGCTGGCCTCCGGCGACGACGAGCAAGAAGGAGCCCGTGCTGCCGGGTAAGCCGCACCGAACCCGCGGCGTGGCCGGGGCACCACCACACACGCGCCGGAGGCCTCGGGGGGGCGGCGGGGAGGCCCGGCTGGCCCAGGTTTATGTGGTCGCTCGCCCCCCCCCCCCGCTTGGATAGCGTACTGTGATCTTTGAGAACCACGTTGAGCCTCACGAGGGAGCGCTCACACGGGTGATGTTTGTAACTCCTAGTTCATAGCATGTTTCTTGCCTTTAAGGAAAATTCAGAATTTAAAATTCTCCTTGCTGCCTCCTTATGTCTGCGTCTGCCCACCCGTGGGAAGTGCTGGACAGATTGAAACAGGTGCTTGGAGCTGGGCATAGGCTGGGGAGGTGTGTGTGGGGGTGAGGGTGGGGAGTTGGGGGCGGGGGGGGGGGGGGGTCCAGACCGAGCTCCAGGTGTTTTGCGTTAAGGGTTTAAAAGACTCTGGACACCACGTGCTTTCCTGCTACAATCACCTATCCATCCGTTTCCCTGCGCGCCCGTTCCGTTGAGGGGCTTGGCTTGCACACTTCGCCTTGGAAGAGGGGCCAAAGCTTTCGTTCTTTTTGCAACAGAAACAATCAAACGGCTTAATCTCATGACTGTATGATGAAAATTTCAGGAGTCTGATGTTTCAGTCTGACTCCTCTAAGACTAATGTTCTCGGGTAAATAAGGGGCTTAGAAATAGGGCCCAGTTTCTCAGCCAGAAAGGGAGCACTGGAGGCCTCGTGACCAAGGCGTGGGGAGCAGTGAGTTTACAGGAAAAATCAGAACGGTGATACGGTTGTAAATGGAGCCCAATAGTCTGCTTGATTACACATTTATGGGACACCTGCTGTATGCCAGGTGCTGCGCACAAGTCCGTTCCTTGCCTGCAGAAGCTTACTGGTGGAGAGGGGGCTTGAACGGCGCTCCAGGTAAGTGGACTGTGTCAATCCAGTGTGGTCAGTGGTGAGTTAGATGTACACACAGGTTCTTAGGAGCACAGAGGAGCAGGGAGCTTTCCTGGCCTAAGATGGAGGGAGCAGGGAAGGTGAGGGGGACAGAGGAGCTGTGAGCTGAAGGTTAAAAGGAGGTTGGTTCATTGCAAACCTTACCTTGTCCCAGCCCTACTTAAAACCCTGCAGTGGTGCCTGCCTGCCCAGGAGGTAAAGACCAGTCTCCCTACTGGGACAGGAGGCTTCCAAATCCTGGCCCTTTTCTTTCAGCCTCAGCTTACCTGCTTTCCCATGCCAAAGTACTCCAGTTTTACTCTTTTGACCCACTGTTCTGAGTGTTCCTAACCTTTCCCTAGGTCAGAATTTTTTTTTTAACGTTTATTCAGTTTTGATTGAAAGAGAGCGTGCACTGGGGAGGGGCAGAGAGAGAGGGAGACACAGTATCCCAAGCAGGTGCCAGGCTCTGAACTGTCAGCACAGAACCCAACTCGGGGCTCGAACCCACGGGCTGTGATCATGACCTGAGCCAAAGCTGGTGCTTAACCGACTGAACCACCCAGGAGCCCCCAGATCAGAATGTCTTAGGGAATTTGTTTAAAATATGGCTCTCAGGCCACATTCCCAGAAATTTAAATTGGTGGGTCTAGAGAGGGACCCAGAAATAGCCATTGTAACAAGCCCCTCAGGTGATTTTTATTCATGTTAGAGTTTGAGACACTGCTAGACCTTTCAAAAACAAAGTCAATTAAAATCATCCTGGGAGGGGAGAGTGGAGGAAGCAGGTGGTGGGGGCTTATATGGAGGAAAAGGACCTTTTCACCTTCACTGAAGTGTCTGTGGCAGCTAGGAGCCAGGAACACTTAATTTGTTAATGGGTTATCCTACTACGTTAAACTAAGAATAAATCATTCTTCTCTATCACATATGTTGTGTTTGCTCTCACTGCGTGGTCGCCCTCTGCCTGGGCGAGGGTTGGAAAAGCAAAGACTCAAATCACCCACAGGTTGAACGCCACCCTTAAGATTCAGGGTCTAATTGTACCAAAGTGTTTGTGTTTAAGGGAATTGGAGATGTTGGCATTTTTCTAAACACATAGATCGCTGAACCTGTTGGGCTTGGAGTATTGCATTAGAAAAATTTAAGGTTTCTTCCTTTGTTGATATTCTTGGCTTGCTGTTGTGTGGCTTTTTTTTTTTTTTTTTTTTTTTTTACAAATATCGTAGCGTTTGTTGATTTACATGAAAATTTGCTCTAATGGCTACAAGTGAATTTGGCCTCCTAAGGCTTAGGAGAACATCTTCGTGAGTTTCCTTGGGAAGGGGTAGCGTTGCTGATACATGCTGATACAGTCCACTTACCTGTAGTACTGTTCAAGCCCCCCTTCCAGCCCCAAGGGCAGGAAGACCACTCTTCACAGGGAGGGCGAGAACGTGTTGTTTGAGAAGCACTTGGGAATATTTATTTCTAAGTCTTGTTTGGTTAGATTTCATCTTTGTGATCGTCACACAACTTCATATGCTCACCTGGCTTAGTGGGCGGGGTTTTTTATTTTTACTTGGAGGGAGTGGTTCTTAGTTTTTGGAGTCAAATTCTAAACCACCACTCACCCTCTCATCAAGAGCCATTTAGTCCGACATCTCTGTCTTCCCTTGGAGGAGAATAACGGACAAAAAAGAAACACGTCTGGTGCTACTAAGCAAAGTCAGCAGACGTTTCCTCGGTCTGTGTAGAGCTGACTGTACCATGAGGGTGGGCAAGTGGAATCAGCATTCTTTGTCCTTCTTCTCTTTCCACAGTGAGAACGATAACCAGAAGGTGGCTGGTTAAGAGAAATGTCGAAGCAGAAACAGGGTCGTTTGCTCTCGTTTTACCTGCCACGCCCAGGCGTGGCAGGCCTGGGACCAGAGAGGCAAGAGTAAAGTTGTGAAAGACAGAAATCTGAACGGGCCCTGGGCGGGGAGAGGGCCCGGTCACAGCACACGGGGCGGCGAGGGCCCGGAAACAACCGGGAGGCGAGGCACCTGTCCAAGGCAGAGGGTGGGGGCAGGGGGCCGAGGGCAGCTGGAAGCAGTCACAGGTTCAAGGACCAGGGCGCCCTGAGCCTGAAGAGGGCAAAGGGCCAGATGATCAGATGAACGCTGTGGGCCCATGACGACCAAGCTGATGATGGGTGGTGCCCAGTGGCCTCCTTTGGAAATCCCAGGAAAGGACGGTTTGAGGTCGCCGGTGAGGGGCATTGAGAACACCTGGCTGACGGGAGCCAGCCTGGCAGGAAGAAAACAGGTGCCGGCATGAGTTAGCCTCATAACCTGTAACCCCCGGGCCCCAAACACTCAAGATTTTATGCTTCTACCAAGAACAGGGACCATGTTTAAGACGTGGGGTTGCTAAGATAGGATGAAAACAGAGAGGGAGGCAAACCGTAAGAGACTCTTTTTTTTTTAAATTTTTTTAATGTTTATTTAATTTCTGAGACAGAGAAAGAGCATGAGTGGGGAGGGGCAGAGAGAGAGGGAGACACAGAATCCGAAGCAGGTTCCAGGCTCTGAGCTGTCAGCACAGAGTCCGACACGGGGCCCGAACTCACAAACCGTGAGATCATGACCTGAGCTGAAGTCGGTCACTCAACCGACTGAGCCACCCAGGCGCCCCAGGAGAGTCTTAAATACAGAGAATAAACTGAGGGTTGTTGGAGGCGTGTTGGGTGGGGGATGGGCATGAAGGAGGGCACTTGTTGGGATGAGCTCTGGGTATCATATGTAAGTGATGAATCACTGAATTCTACTCCTGAGATCCTTATTGCACTCTATGTTAACTAACTTGGATTTAAATAAGGTTAAAAAAAGTCATAAGAGAAAGAGAGGGGGTTGCTGCTGCTTGTTTTTAATCAGCCTGTAGTAATAATAAACCACGTTGCGTGTGTTTTGTGATTTAGTTAGTACTTTCTCCTCTGAGCCTCTCTTCCCAGTATTCCAGAACTTTGGAGAAACTTCTGTGCCATGCTAGTCTACTCCAGGATGGCGAGGTTCTAGCAGTAACTGTTGCATGGCATCCAAGATGCCTCAGAACCTGGCCCCAACCTTCCCCTGGCCCCCCAGTCTCCTCACAGGCTCTTGTTCTAAGCTCGTCCTTTCTCAGAATGGCTCTTGCCACCTCACGCCTCAGGGCCACAGATGGTGTCATTTTATAGGCATGAAACGCCATCCTTCCCTTTTATTTCTGTCAGCGTCTTACTCATACTTCAAAGCCCAGCCCAGATAGTCTCTGTTCTGTGAAGCCATCTCAACTTTCCACAGCCCGAATGAGCGGCGTCCTCCCACTGTGCTGGGTTAGCCTTGACTTGACCGCGCTCAACACAGGCTGACCTGAGAGCCTTGTATGTTCTCTGCAGGAATGTGAGTTCCTGAGTGATAACCTGCATCTGTTCGTGCCCAGCACTTTCTTCTTGCTTTACAAATACCAACTCATTGAATCCTCGTAATAACCCAGGGAGGTACTCTTATTAGCCACGTTGTATTGAAGAAACCGTGGCATAGAGCTTGAGTACTTTGTCAAGGTCACACGGCTGGTAAGTGACACACCCAGGATTTGAACCCAGTTAGTCTGGTTCCCACCCATCCTCCTAGCCACTAGGCTATACTGCTTATTTATATTTCCGTCATGGCCCTTCAGTGCTCGGCACAGCGATTTACACGTTGCGGGGGGAGGGGGGGGCATTGTTCCTTGACCAAAAGTTAATCACCACTGTCAGGAGTTAGGGCAGGAGGATGGGAGGCGGCCCTGGCTCTTCAGGGAGCCGCAGTGATGGGAATTTTCTGAAGCTGGGCCAGTGACAGTCCCGTGAGTCTACACGTGAGATAAAATTTTGTAGAACTAGATGTACACACACACACAAACACACGTGAATGTATATCAAATTGGGGACAGCTGAGTAAGCTCTATGGCTAGTGCCAACATATGTCTCCTGGTGTGACCTTATTTCATACTTACGTACAGTGTTTACCACCACAAGGGGGGAATGGGTATGACTCCGTGGGATCTCTCCGTATCATTTCTAACAATTGCATGTGAATATACAATTATCTCAAAAAAATTTTAAAAATCTTTAATGTTTAGTTTTGAGAGAGAGTGCGAGTCGGGGAGGGGCAGAGAGCGAGGGAGACACAGAATCTGAAACTGGAAACTGGCTCCAGGCTCCGAGCTGTCAGCACAGAGCCCAATGCGGGGCTTGAACCCACGGACTGCTGCAAGATCATGACCTGAGCCAAAGTTGGACACTGAACCGATGGAGCCACCCAGGCACCCCTCAAAAAATTTTTTTTGTTGATCCCAGTTTATTGTTTTAAAAATAAATAAACATTTCATTTATTTTTATTTTTTAAATTTTTTTTCATGTTTGTTTCTTTTTGAGAGAGAGACAGAGCAGGAGCAGGGGATGGGCAGAGAGAGAGAGGGAGGCACAGAATCCGAAGCAGGCTCCAGGCTCTGAGCTGTCGGCACAACGGGGCTTGACCTCACAAATCATGAGATCATGACCTGAGTTGAAGTTGGACGCTTAACCGACTGAGCCACCTAGGTGCTCCATTAATAATTTATGCTCCATAAATTTTTAAAAAAATGTTTATTTAGAGAAAACATGAGCAGGGGAGGGGCAGAGAGAGAGGGAGACAGAATCCCAAGCAGGCTCCATGGTGTCAGTGCAGAGCCTGACACGGGGCTTGATCTCACAGGCTTCGAGATCGTGACCTGAGCTGAAATCGAGAGTCAGATGCTGAATGGACTGAGCCACTCAGGTGCCTTGATCCCAGTGTTCTGACCACAAATTCAGTTCTTCTGGACTCACGTTTAATTTACAGAAATAACATTTTGTGTATAAGTAGCACTACTAACCTTTTGTTGGCGATAATTTTAAAACATTTAGATTTAAATTATATTTATTTCTTCAGGGCTGTGGATAGGAACGCAGAGGAATGTCTAGCTAACTTGTTTTAAAAAGTAAAATAGTGGTGCCTGACTGGCTCAGTTGGTAGAGCATTTGACTCTTGATCTCAGGGTCATGAGTTCAAGCCCCAAGCTGGGCAGGGAGCCTACTTAAAATAAATTTTAAAATGTTTTTTTAAAAAAGGTAAAACAATAACAATGTCTCTGTTATAATAGGAATGCAAATTTATTAGGAAAATATTGATAAATACAGAAGGATGAGAAAAGGAAAAACAATTTTTCAATTGTATTTCAATATTGGTGTTGAAATTCAATATTTCAATATTGAAACAATATTTCAATCTGTATTGTTCCAGCCTTCAGAATTTATTGAGTGACGCTGTAATTTAACTAGTCTCCACCTATTGGAAAAAACATTTAAAGCTTTACATTTCTCAAAACTAAAAAAGCAAATTTGTAATAAACCTTCTGATTTTTTCTCTGGCAGACTTTTTTTTTTTTTTAAATCTCTTCCAATTAGTGATTGATTTTGTCCTTTTTTTTTTCTTTTTCTTTTTTTTTTTTTTTATTACAGTCCCAACCGAACCTGTGAGGAGTCACAAAGTTGTTCGTTGCACAGAAACAGACAGGCAGCTAGGCTGGCAAGTGTTCAGCTAAAGTGTTTCCTCAAGGAGGAGTCAGGGATTCTGAGGTCATAAACTTGACAGGCCAGCAGGGCAGCTTTTAAGAGAGTAGGATTCCCTGAACACATTTTTTTTCTCGTGTGGTATCCTGGGGCTAGACCTCTGCCGGTGGCCTGACGGATTTCTCTGGTGTTCAGGTCTGGGTCGGCGACCCCCAGGAAAAAGTGCTCTGCCAGGGGACCGTAGTGTGTGGGAAGAGAGCGCCGTCTTCTGGCCACATCGTGGTCCTCACGGTTCCGCTGGTTCTTTCGGGACACGGACCCCTGTCCTCCTGGGCTGTGAAGCCATCCTTGTCCCCCATGACCCAGGTGCCCTCCAGGTCTGGTGAGTAGTGTGGAAGGTGAGGTCCCATCGTGGTCAGCAGGCTCCTCTGCTCTTTGGGGGCTCCAGGTTTTTAGGTCTGCTCATCTTCGGGTGACCGTTCGAAGCCCGTGGGGTCACAGATGACCTGCCCCTGTCTTTAAATGCCTCCTGGTGCTTGTGTGGTCTAGCGTGGTCTAGAAGCTAGGAGAGGCTTCCTTTGCATGGAGCCGGGGAGCGGGGGGAAATCCTGGGCTCGCCTATTGTGAGGTAGAGAATCCAAACGATGGGAGGTGAGCTTGATCGCCTGAGAAACAATTCTGCCCGCAAAACCTGTCATTCAGTTCGTTGGAAAGACAAGGCAGCAAGAGAACCAGATAGGCTGCCAGACCCAGTCTTCGGTTTGCAAAAGGCTGCCGATCGATCGATCGATTGTCTCTATCTCGCAAACAGGGGTTGCCGCGTGTGCTGTTACCTTGGTGCACGGGAGTGCGCGCCACGGGGCCCCCCGAGTTTCGGCAGCAGGCCCAGGGACAGGGGAAGAGGGCAACAGAGATGGGAGAAGCCATATTTAGAATTAGAGACGAACTAGACCTCGGGGTCTTACGTATGTGCTCCCTGTGCTCGGAAACTGTTGGTTCCCGCTCAGATCTGAGCTTGAATGCTGTCCCTCAGTGAGGCCTCCTTTGGCCGCACTGTCTATTTAACACCTGCCTCCTAATCTTTTCTCTTTGCTTCCATTACAAGTCTTTTTCAAAAAATTTATCAACGTTTTTATTTTAGTTCCAGTATAGTAAACTATATTAGTTTCAGGTGTATGATAGAATGATTCAACACTTCTGTACATCACCCGGTGCTCATCGTGACAAGTGCATTTCTTAATCCTCATCACCTATTGCCCCGTCCCCCACCCCCTCCCCTCTGGTAACTACCAGTTCTCTATAGTTAAGAACGTGTTTCTTGGTCTCTCTCTCTCTCTCTTTTTTCCTTTGCTCATTTTTTTCTTAAATTCCACTTATGAGCGAAATCATGTGTCTTTCTGTGACTTACTTATTTCACTTAGCATATACTCTCTAGCTCCATCCATGCTGTGCCAAATGGCAAGATTTCATTCTTTTTTATGGCTGAGGAGTATTGTGCCTCGTGTGTGTATACGTGTGTGTATGTGTGTGTGCACACGCGCCACCTTTTCTTTTTCCATTCATCTGTTAATGGACGGTTGGGCTGCTTCCTTAATTTTGCTCTTGTAAATCATACTGCAATAATCATAGGGTTGCGTGTATCCTTTTGAATCAGTGTTTTTGTATTTTTTTTTTGGGGGGGTAAGTATCCAGTAGTGCAATTGCTGGATCATAGGGTAGTTCTTTTTTAATTTCAGGGGGACCCTCCACGCTGTTTTCCACGGTGGCTTCACCAGTTTGCATTCCCACCAGCAGTGCAAGAAGGTTCCTTTCTCGCCTATTCTTTCCAACACCTGTTACCTATCGTGTTGTTGATTTTAGCCATTCTGACGTGTGTGAGGTGATATCTCGTAGTTTTGATTTGCAGTTCCCTAATGATGAGCTATGTCGGGCATCTTTTCATGTGTCCATTGGCCATCTGTGGGTCGTCTATGGAGAAATGTCTGTTCATGTCTTTTGCTCATTTTAAAATTAGATTATTTTGGTTTTGGGGTGTTAATATATTTTGGATACTAACCGTTATCGGATATGCCATTTGCAATTATCTTCTCCCGTCAAAATATTGCCTTTTAAAAGTTTTGTTGATTCCTTCACTGTGCAGAAGCTTTTTATTTTGATGTAGCTCTAATAGTTTATTTTTGCTTTTACTTCCCTTGCCTCAGGAGACATACCTAGAAAAAATGTTTCTAGGGCTGATGTCAGAGATGTTGCTGCTCTCTCCTAGGATTTTTATGGTTTCAGGTCTCACATTTAGGTCTTTCATCCATTTTGAGTTTATTTTTGTTTATGGTACAAGAAAGTGGTCCAGTTTTGTTCTTTGGCATGTTGTTGTCAATTTTCCCTCACATCATTTGTTAAAGACACTTGTCTCTTTTCCCATTGTATATTCTTCCCTCCTTTGTCATAGATTAATTGACCCTATCATTGTGGGTTTATTTCTGAGTTTTCTATTCTGTTCTGTTGATCTGTGTGTCTATTTTTGTGTCAGTACCGTACTATTTTAATTACAGCTTTGTAATCTTTTGAAGTCTGGAATTGTGATGCCTCCAGCTTTGCTTTTCTTTTTCAAGATTATTTGGTTATTCAGGGTCTTCTGTGTTTCCATACATATTTTAGGGTTATTTATTCTAGTTCTCTGAAAAATGCTATTGGCTTTTTGATAGGGATTGCATTAAGTGTGTAGATTGCTTTGGGTGGTATAGACATTTTAACAATAGAGGTCCTTCCAATCCATGAGCCTGGAATGTCTTTCCATTTCTATGTGTCATCTTCAGTTTCTTTCATCAGTGTTTTATAGTTTTCAGAGTATACGTCTTTCACCTCTTTGGTTAGGTTTATTCCTAGGTATCTGATTATTTTTGATGCAATTGTAAATGAGATTATTTTCTTAATTTCACTTTCTTCTGCTTTGTTTTTAGTGTATCTGAATGCAACAGATTTCTATGCATTGATTTGGTATCCTGTGACTTTACTGAATTCGTTTATCAGTTCTAGTAGTTGTTTGGTGGAGTCTTGAGGGTTTTCTGTATATGGTATCATGTCATCTGCAAATAGTGTAGTGAATGTTTTACATCTTCCTTACCAATTTGGATGCCTTTTATTTCCTTCTGTTTGATTGCTGGGGCTAGGACTTCCAGTACAATGTTGAATAAAAATGGTGAGTGCATATCCTTGTCTTGTTCCTGACCTTGGAGGAAAGGCTCTCAGGTTTTCCGCATTGAGTATGATGTTGGCTGTGGGTTTTTCTTATAAGATCTTTGTTATGTTTCCTCTAAACCTACTTTGTTGAGGATTTTTTTTTAATGTTTATTTATTTTGAGAGAGAGAGAGAGATTGTGTGAGGGGGGAGGGGCAGAGAAAGAACTCAGGAGTGGTGAGATCATGACCTGAGGTGAGGTCGCACGCTTAACCGACTGAGCCACCCAGGCACACCTGTGATTCTCCTTTTTAATGGAGTCTTTGTCTGGTTTTGGAATCAAGGTAATGGTGGCTTCATAAAATGAATTTGTATATTTTCCTTCCTCTTCTTTTTTTTGGACAGTTTGAGAAGAATAGGTATTAACTCTTCTTTAAACATTTGGTAGAATTCACCTGTGAAGCCATCTGATCCTGGAATTTTGTTTGTTTGGAGTTTTTATAACTATTGATTCAGTTTCATTGCTGGTAATCGGTGTGTTCAAATTTTCTATTCCTGCTTCAGTTTTGGTAGGTTATATGTTGCTAGGAATTGATCCATTTCTTCTAGGCTGTCCAATTTTTGGGCATATAGGTTTTTTTTTTTAAACATTTATTCATTTTTGAGAGAAAGAGAGAGACAGAGCATGAGCAGGAGAGGAGCAGAGAGAGAGGGAGACACAGAATCCGAAGCAGGTTCCAGGCTCTGAGCTGTCAGCACAGAGCCTGACGTGGGACTCGAACTCACTGACCACAAGATCGTGACCTGAGCTGAAGTCGGATGCTTAACCGACTGAGCCACCCAGGCACCCCTGCATCTAGTTTTTTGTTTGTTTGTTTGTTTGTTTTTGTTTGTTTTTCGGCATATAGGTTTTTTAATAATATTCTTTTACAGCTGTTTATATTTCTGTGGTGTTGGTTGTTACTTCTCTTTGTTATTTTGTTTTTTATTTGGGTCATTCTTTTTATGAGTCTGGCAAGAGGTTTATCCATTCTGTTGATCTTTTCAAAGAACCAGCTCTGGGTTTCATTCATCTGTTCTATTGCTTTTTTAGTTTCTGTATCATGTATTTCTGTTCTGATCTTTATTATTTCCCTCCTTCTGCTGGTTTGGGGTTTTGGTCATTCTTCTTTTTCTAGATCCTTTAGGTGTAAGGTTAGCTTGTTTGAGATTTTTCTTCTTGAGAAGCAAGAATTTTTTTGCTGCAAACTTCCCTTAGAACTGCTTTTGCTGCATCCTGAAGATTTTGGATCCTTGTGTCTTCATTTTTCATTCATTTCCATGTAGTTTTCAATTTCTTCTTTGACTTCCTGGTTGACCCATTCATTGTTTAGTAGCATGTGATTTAGTCTCCATGCATTGGTGTTCTTTCCAGACTTTTCCTTGTGGTTGCCTTCTAGTTTCATAGCACTGTGGTCAGAAAAGATGTCTTCGACCTTGAATTTGTTGAGACTTGTTTTGTGACCTGATAGGTGATCTATTCTGGAGAATGTTCTGTGTGCACTTGAAAAGAATGGGTATTGTGTTTTAGGATGGAATGGTCTGAATATATCTGTTAAATCCATCTGGTCCAGTGTGTCATTCAAAGCCACTGTTGCCTTTTTGGTTTTCTGTTTGGATAATCTGTCCATTAACATGAGTAGGATATTAAAGTCCTCTACTGCTATCGCATTACTATTGATTCGTTCCTTTATGCTTGTTATTATCTGTTTTATGTCTTTGGGTATTTTCATATTGGGTGCATAAATATTTACAATTGTTGTATCTTCTTGCTGGGTTGTCCCCTTTACTATTATGTAGTATCCTTCTTTGTCTCTTGTTACAGGATTTGTATTGATTATTTATTTTTAAGTGTTTTATTTATTTTTCAGAGAGAGAGAGTGCGTGCGAGCAGGTGAGGGACAGAGACAGAGGGGCGTGGGGGAGAGGATCCGAAGCAGGTTTTCTGCCAACAGCAGACAGCCCAATCCAGGGTTTGAACTTATGAACCATGAGCTCATGACCTGATCCAGAGTCAGACACTTAACCGACTGAGCCACCCAGGCACCCCACCGTATTTGTTTTAAAGTCTATTTTGTCTGATATAATTATTGCTGCCATGGCTTTCTTTTGATACCCATTTGCATAATAAATGTTTCTCTATCTCCTCACTTCCAATCTTCAGGTGTCTTTAGGTCTGAAATGAGTCTTTTGTAGGCGGTATCTAGATAGGTTCTATTTTTTTTTATCCACTCTGTCACACTGTGTATTTTGATTGGAGTGTTTAGTCCATTTACTGGTGGGCACCTGCGTGGCTCAGTTGGTTAAGTATCTGACTCTTGGTTTCAGCCCAGGTTGTGATCTCATGGTTCATGGGTTTGAGCCCCACATGAGGCTCTGTGCTGGCAGTGTGGAGCCTGCTTAGGATTCTCTCTTTCCCTGTCTCTGTCTCTCTGTCTCTCTCTCTCTTAAAATAAAAATAAACATTTAAAAAATCAAAGTAACTATTGACAGATACATATTTATTGCTATTTTGTTACTTATTTTGTGGTTGTTTTTGTAGTTTTTTTCAGATCCTTCTCTTGCTCTCTTTCATTGTTTGTTGACTTTCTTTAGTGATTTATTTGCATTCCTTTCTCTCTATTCTTTATTATTGGTTTTTGATTTGTGGTTACCATTAGGTGTGTATAAACATCTGCATTAAGCAGTCTGTATTAAGTTGATGGTTTCATATGTTTGAACCCATTCTTTACTCCTTTCCCAC
This sequence comes from Panthera onca, assembly GCF_046562875.1. Classification (NCBI taxonomy): domain Eukaryota; kingdom Metazoa; phylum Chordata; class Mammalia; order Carnivora; family Felidae; genus Panthera; species Panthera onca. The sequence goes on from NC_138340.1 coordinate 157,675,913, forward strand.
CCATATTTTAGGCATATGGTATCATATTTTATATCCTTTTATTTTATGAATCCTTTGACTGGTTTTTACAGAAATACTTATTTTTACTGCTTTTGTGTTTTTTATTTTTTATACTCTCACTTATGGTCTTTCCTTCCCACTCAAAAAGTCCCCTTTAATATTTCCTGTAGGGCTGGTTTACTGGTCATAAACTCCTTTAGTTTTTGTTTGTCTGAGAAACTCTTTATCTCTCCTTTTATTCTGAATGATAGCCTTGCTGGATAGAGTATTCTTGGCTGCAGATTTTTCTCTTTCAGCACTTTGAATGTATTGTGCTACTCCCTTCTGGCCTGCAGAGTTTCTGCTGAAAAATCCACTAATAGCTTTATGAGGTTTCCCTGGTATGAAACTGTCTTCTTTTCTCTTGCAGTTTAAACATTTTTTTCTTTATCACTTACTTTTTGCTATTTTAATTACTGTGTATCTTTGTGTGGACCCTCCTGGGTTGATTTTTTGGGTGGATCTTTGTCCCTCCTGGATCCGGATATCTGTTTCCTTTTTCCAATTTGGGAAGTCTTTAGCTGTTATTTCTTTAAGTAAATTTTCTGTCCCCTTTTCTTTCTCTTCTTCAGGATCCCTATAATGTGAATGTTATTAGGCTTGATGGAGTCACTGAGTCCCCTAAGACTATTCTCAATATTTCATTCTTTTTTCACCCTCATTTGTTCTGCTCAATTACTTTCCATCACTCTGTCTTCTAGGTCACTAATTCATTACTCTACTTCCTCTAGCCTGCTATTTATTCCTTTAAGTGTATTATTTATTTCATTTATTGTGTTCTTCATCTCTGGTTGGTTCTTTATTAGCTTTTTGTTAAGGGTCTGACTGATGTCTTCTACTCTTTTCTCAAGTCCAGTGAGTATCTTTATGATTGTTACTTTAAGTTCTCCATCAGGCATATTACTTACATCCATTACACTTCTCTTGCTGTGCTTTGGTCCTGTTCTTTCATTTGGGACATATTCCTCTGTCTCCTCATTTTGTCTAGCTTTCTCTGTTTCTGTGTGTTAGGAAATCCAGCTACATCCCTTGCTCTGGAAGGTCATGGCCTTATGAAGAAGAGGCCTTGTAGTGCCCTGCAGTGCAGCGTCCCTGTTCCCCAGATCCTGGCACTTCAGGCAGTGTCTCCTATGTGGGTTTCATGTGCCCTACTGTTGAGTCCTGGCCTCTTTTTCCTTCAGTCCGGTTGTCTGCAGAGTCTCTCTTTGTCTATTGTGGGCAGTGTTTTGTCCCTAGCCAGATGGGGCACATTTTAGCAAAATATGCACAGGCATGCTTATGTAATGAGACCTGTTGCTGCCATTGCCGCTGACACTGAGGCCCTGCAACAGGTGTGGGTTGGGAGACGGTGCTGGCAAGGTTTGTTCTGGTCTTCTGGGGGAGGCCCCTGCAGGGCTGACACTGAGGCAAGAGCGGGAAGGGAAGATCTGCCGAAACGCAGGGAGAACAGGACTTGGTGTAAGCAAATTTGGTAGTGAGTGCTGGTACCGTGCTGGTTCCTGCTGGTGGTCGTGTGTTTATGTTGGGGAATGAGCAAGGGAAATGGCTCGTGCCAGCTCCTTTGTTCCTAGAGGGGCCTCCCTGTGATCCCTGCCTCTCCAAGATATGCTCGAAGATGAGTAAATAACCCTCTTCCCATCTGCCCCAGTTTTTCCAAACTGCTGCTTCCACACTGTATCTCCACTGGCTATTTGTCTTGCTGTCTCTTTCAGGGCAGGGACTTTGTTTCCTAATGCCCTCTAGGCTCTCCCAGAGCAGAGCCTGCCAAATTTTTAAAATTCTAGGCTTTAAGTCCTTCTGGTTGAAAGAACTCAGATTTGGCCCCTCTCACTTTCAAAGCCAAATGTTATGGGGATTTGTGTTTCCCACGTGGGCTTCTAGGTGTGATAGTCTGTATCTTGCCATTCTTCGCCACCCTGGCTCCTTCCTGACTGTGGATGGTTACCATCCATTTTGTTTCCAAACCAAGTCTCTGCCCTTCTTACCTTCTTCTGTGTGGTCTCTTTTCTAACTCAGTTGTGGAGTTTGTTCTGCTAGTATTGGGGTCATTTTCTGCGTTATTTGTGCTGATGTGAGTGTTATCTAGTTGTATCTGTGGGCTGAGGTGAGCTTAGGGTCTCCCTACTCCACCATCTTTCTAGCTTCCTCCATTACAACTCTTAACATGTAATTATATTTTTGTTTGCTTGGAGACTGTCCATACTGTATTTTAAGCTCCATGGGTACAGAAACTATGCTGTGTTTTTCACCAATATATACTTGTGTATGCAATGCATCTGGTTTAGTGACCAAATTATAAATGTTAATGATTTGTTGAATGAATTAATGAATTAATGAACTATTAATATGGGTCTTTTAGTTGGAAGGGAGATAAAAGATTGCATGGCACAAATTTTAATTTCTGGTAATTCTGGTAATTCATAGTCTGATACAAAACAGGTATTTGGTAAGACCAGTAAGTTGGAATGCTTCCTGAAAGTTGGCCATTTTGACAACTGAAGAATCCAGAAGTTGGGATAAAATGGACATTTTAGTGCTTATAGTGAACACAGTGAGACTTGGCATGACTCTTTGGTAAAGTCCATATTCACCAGAGGCCGTGACATTCCAGAAGAGAAGAGCTGAAAGCTGCAGTCCATTAGGGCTGGTGCAGTCTTCAGAGATGAGTACAAACTACTTTATATTTAAAGTGGGTTTCCTGTAGGTAGCATATAGGTAGATCTTGCTTCTTAAATGCAATATGACAATCTTTGTCTTTTGTTTAAGTTATTTAGACCATTCACATATAATATGATTATTGCATGGTTGGGTTTAAATCTGTCCTCTTGCAGTTTCTGTTCACCATATCAGTTCTTGGTTCCTCTTTTTATGTATTATTTTTAGGTAAGTATTATTTATGATTCAATTTTATCTCCTATGTTGGCTATGTAATGATAATGTTGATTTATAACCTTTCACTGATTTTTTTTTAGTGGTTACTTTAGAACTTCTTGGATATGTGTTATATCATTTCATTGAAATATTAGAGCCTTACAACATTGTACTTCTCTGCCTCCCCTCCTCTCCTTTGTGCTATTGTTGTCATACATTTTCCTCTTACGTGTATTATGAATCACATAATACATTGTATTATTTTTGCTTTTGGCAGTTATCTTTTAAAAATATATTTTTTCAAATTATAAAAATAGTATTTTATATTTACTTACCTATTTATCATTTGTAAGTGTTCATTCCTTTGGGGAAAAAAACAGATTTCCATCTGGTATAGTTTTCATATTAAGGAAATTCCTTTAACATTTCTGGTGGTAAAATCTTGTGATGAACTTATCAGTGTTCATATGTGTGAATGGTCTTAATTTTGTCTTCATTTTTGAAAACTGGGTATAGAATTCTAGGCTGACAGTTTTTCTTTCTTTTAGTACTTTAAAGATGTTGGTCCACGGTCTCTGTCTTGCGTTGTTCCTGAGGAAAAGTCTACCAACATTCTTAGCTTTGTTCCTATGCACATGTCACTTTTTTGTCCTTGGTTAATTTTAAGATTTCCTCTTGATCACTGGTTGTAAACAGCTTGATTATCATGTACCTTAGTGTAGGTTTTTTCTTTTTTTATTAAAGTATTATTAACATATAGTGTTATAATAATTTCAGGTGCGCAGTATAACGATTCAGCAATTGATCAGTGCTCACCAAGATGTGTACTCTTGATGCGTCTCATCAGTTTTACTCCTCTCCAAGCTCACCTCCCATCTGCTACGTGCAAAAGAACTGGCAACCACCAGTTTGTTGTCTGTACTTGAGTTTATTTTTTCATTCCTTTTCTTTCTTTGTTCACTTGTTTTGTTAAATTCCACACATATGTGAAATCGTATGATATTTGTCTTTCTCCGACTTATTTCACTTGGCATTATGCCCTTTAGGTCCATCCATGTCACTGCAAATGGCAAGATCTCTTTTTATGGCTGAGTAATATTTCATTGTATACATATATCACATCTTCTTCATTCATCTATCAGTGGACACTTGGGCTGCTTCCATATCTTCAGTATTGTAAATCGTGCTTCAGTAAACATAGGAGTGCATATATCTTTTTGAATTATGTTTTGATATTCTTCGAGTAAATAGTAGTGGAATTAATCATATGGTAATTCTGTTTTTCATTTTTTTGAGGAGGAACCTGTATACTGTTTTCCACAATGGCTGTGCCAACTTGCATTCCCACCAACAGTGCAGAAGGGTTCCTTTTCCTCTACATCCTCATCAATTCTTGTTATGTTTTGTATTTTTGATTTTAGCCATTCTAACAGATGTGAGGTGATATCTTGTTGTGGTTTTGATTTGTATTTCCCTGATGAGGAATAATGTTGGGCATCTTTTCATTGGTCTGTTGGCCATCTGGATGTCTTCTTTGGAGAAATGTTTGTTCATGCCCACTTTGTAGTTGGATTATTTTATTTTTTGGTATTGAGTTGTATTGTATACATTATTGATATATCTGATAACTGGTTAGTATCCAAAATATATAATTTGCAAATATCTTTTCCCACTCAATAGGTTGCCTTTTTGTTTTTTTAATGGTTTCCTTCACTGGTGAAACTTTTTATTTTGATGTATTCCCAGTAGTTTAATTTTTCTTTTGTTTTCCTATCTGAGGAGACCTATCTAGAAAAATGTTTCTATGGCTGATGTGAAAGAAATTACTGCCAGTGTTTTCTTCTAGGAGTTTTATGTTTTCAGGTCTTTACATTTAGGTCTTTAGTCCAGCTTGAGTTTATTTTTGTGTCGGGTGTAAAAAACTGATCCACTTTCATTCTTTTGCATGTAGCTGTCTAGTTTTCCCAGCATCATTTGTGGAAGAGACTATCTTTTCCCTATTGTATATTCTCACCTCCTTTGTCCTAGATTAGCTGATGAAATAAATGTGAGTTTATTTTTGTGCTCCCTATTCTGTTTCCATGGATCTATGTGTTTATTTTTGTGACAGTACCATATTGTTTTGATTGATACAACTTTGTAGTATATCTTGAAATCTGGGATTGTGATACCTCCAGCTTTGTTCTGGTTTCTCAAGATTGCATTGCCTATTCAGGGTCTTTAGTGTTTCCATACAAGTTTTAGGATTATTTGTTCTAGTTCCATGAAAAATGTTGTTGGTATTTTGGATGCATTAAATCTTTGGATTGCTTTGGGTAGTATAGACATTTAAAAAATATTAGTTCTTCAGTACAAAGACAATGGGATGTCTATTTGCTTGTGTCACCTTCAAATTCTTCATCAATGTTTATAATTTTTGGAGTACAGTTCTTTCACCTCCTTGATTAAGTTTATTCATAGGTATTTTATTCTTTTTGGTGCAATTGTAAATGAGATTGTTTTCTTAGTTTCTGTTACTTAATTATTAGTGTTTAGAAATGCAATAGATTTATGTATATTAACTTTGTATCCTGTGACTTTACTGAATTCATTTTACCTGTTCTAGTAGTTGTTTGGAGACTTTAGGGTTGTCTGTATAGAGTATAGTGTCACCTGCAAATAGTGTAGTGTTTTACTTCTTCCTTACTAATGTGGATGACTTTTACTTCTTTTTATTGTCTGATTTCTGTGGCTAGGACTTCTAGTACTGTGTTGAATAAAAGTAATGAGGGTGGGTATCTTTGTATCATTCTTGATCTTAGAGGAAAATCTCTCAGTTTTCACCGAGTATTATGTTAGCTGTGGGGTGTTATATATGGCCTTTATTACATCGAGGTATGTTCTCTCCAACCCTACTTTATTGAGAGTTTTTGTCATGAAGGAATGTTGAACTTTGTCAAATGCTTTTTCTGCATCTATTGAAATGATCATATAATGTGATGTATCACATTGATTGATTTGTGAATACTAACCCACCCTTGCATCCTGGGAATAAATCCCACTTGATCATGGTAAATGATTTTTTTTTTAACATATTGTTGGAGTCTGTTTGGTAATACTTTGTTGGGGATTTTCGCATCTGTGTTCATTGGCGATATTGGCTTGTGGTTTTCTTTTTTTGTTTTGGTATCAGGGTAATTCTGACCTTGTAGAATGAATTTGGAAGCTTTTCTTCCTCTTCTATTTTTTTTTTTTTTTTTTTTGAGTAGTTTGAGAAGAATAGGTACTAACTCTTATTTGTTTGGTAGAATTAAAACAGTGAAGCCATCTGGTCCTAGACTTTTATTTATTGGGAGTTTTTTGATTATTGATTCAGTTTAATTGCTAATCCATCCTTTCAAATTTTCTGAACTGGAAGGTGTTATGTTTCTAGGAATTTATACATTTCTTCTAGGTTGTCCCAATTTGTTGGCATATAATTTTTCATAGTGTTCTCATAATCCTTTGTGTTTATATGGTCATTTATTATTTCTTAATGTAGTTCTTTATGCATCATGTACTTGGGGTTCATATGGCTTCTTGGCTTTATGCATTTGTAGTGTCTATCAAATTGTGAGACTTTTTGTCCAGACAGTGTGCTGGGGTAATTGTAGAGTTTAGCTCATTTGTTTCCTTTTTCTCAGAAATGACTGTCTTGCATTTGCTGTTGTCCAATGTCCCAAAATCATTGCATATATTTTGTATAGTTTTTAGTTGTTTTTGATAATAGGGTAGATTTGGCCTGTGGCATTCCATATTGGCTGGAAGTGGGAGCACACAGAAACTATAAGTTTCAGTTCGCTTTCTACTGCCTACATGATGAAGTTCAAAGTCCTTAGTTTAGCAGTTTTTTATAAGGTGACTTCATGACAACCTCCATCCCCAAGTTCACCCACTTAATTTAAAACAGTTTGCTAAATCTTCATCATATCAAAATTTCTTCATCCTCAATGCATTGTACCTGCTCTATCTCTGCCTACAAAGACCTTCTTCCAGTCTATCCCCCATCTGACCAAATTCCACTTGTTAAGACCCAACCCGATTTTCAATTCTTCTGTGAAACTTTGCACAAGTCAGTGTTAGTTACTACCGCTGTGTTCCGACACCATTCAGGAGGTGACTCTGTTCACTTTAGACACGTTTATGGAGATTCTTATTTTGACTTTTACACCTGACTGAAGTCTTTTTATCTTCTAGAGGGCAATCACATCTACATTTTATTCACATTTTCATTTCTCAGCCAAGCCCAGTACCTTACCTTGTAGTGAGTTCTTGGCAAATGTTTGCTTGGCAAATGAACATCCTATCACAGTGTAAAATCTTGATTTCTGATGATAGTTATTGGCTTGCCTATTTGAGAAACTTGGGAATGATAAATAAGACAAACTAAATAAAACTTGGACTCAAAGAGTTGCCATTGGCTAGCAGGTGTTCCAAATTATGTTTATCAGTGAGGATGCTGAGCAGGTGCTGGTTCCCTTCTAGGGTTATTATTCTACCATTAAAATAATTCATAGCCAATGTTTTTTTCCTCTCTCTCTCTCTCTCACGCAGATGGTGGGGTTCTGTGACTGATTTCTGTGAGAAGTAAGTGCAGGAAAAGTTTCTCCTTAGGAGTTCCCTGGAGTTAATGTTGTATAATCATTTTCCAAGCATCTGCTTCAACTCTGAGAGATCATTGGAGTCAGGGTACTTCTGGCCTGGTTGAAGGTCAGTATCTTAGAGACTCATGACTCAGATATCCCCTGAGTTGCCTTGGACATGTGCAGTCAGGATAATGTATATTAGAGGTTCAAGATTCTTGACTGTTCTTGAAAGCTGACAATTTAGGAAAGGGCAAACGTTTTGGATGCCTCCCTCCATAATCAAGCTGGAGAAGGGTAATCAGATGTGTCACCAAATAAAACAAAGCCTACCAGACTATAAAGAAAGAAAGAAAAAACCCTGTGAGCTTACTATCTTGCTTACTTAGGGAGTACCACTAAAGAAATTGACTAAATCGTTCCCTGAGCCATGGGGGGTGGGGCTGTGGAAGTGGCGATCCAGAGTCTTTATCCACTGGAATGGTGGTGTGAAGGCGGTTATGCTAAGTAATGATGGAAAACCTCATCTCTACATGGAAACAGGATGAGTCCGTAAGTCTGTGCACGTTTGGCGAGAGCAAGATCATTGGTCAGAAAAGAGTCTATACTTTGGGCCCCATAAAGATCTGACATATCAGAGCCCTCGCAGTTCTGTCTTTTATTAGCTTAGGATGGTGATTTGCTGAAAGTTCATAGTTGTTTAACAACCTCACCTGGTTGAAAACAGTTCTGGACAGGTTATACTGTAATACAATTTAAAAAAAGATCCTGGGGCGCCTGGGTGGCTCAGTCGGTTAAGCGGCCGACTTCGGCTCAGGTCACGATCTCGCGGTCTGTGAGTTCGAGCCCCGCATCGGGCTCTGTGCTGACAGCTCAGAGCCTGGAGCCTGTTTCAGATTCTGTGTCTCCCTCTCTCTGACCCTCCCCCGTTCATGCTCTGTCTCTCTCTGTCTCAAAAATAAATAAACGTTAAAAAAAAAAATTTAAAAAAAAAAAAAATAAAAAAAGATCCTGAAATCCCAGTGCTTAGAGACAACAAGCCTTAGTTGTCACTTACGCCACACGTCCAGCACCAGTCAGTAGGGCATTGTCCGATACTCAGGGACACAAGCTACCATCCGCCTGTCCCATCATCTGGAAAGCACATCCTGTTCCTCACACCTCCCAGCAGAAGTGAGGGCTTTTCAAGTGTGCCGCACCTTGGAATTGACCCTGACCTTGGTGCTCCTCTTTTGTTATCCTGAACGAGTATATGGCCCTGGTTAATCGCAAGGACAGTGGGAAGTGTGTGAGAAAATGGACTAGTCAGGGGAACACTCACTGTATCTGGGTTAGCCTGCTCTTTGGCCACCAAATACCCATCTGCTTCCTTCTTCCCAGTTTCTGGAGGCAGTCGCAAGTTCTGTTTGATCATGGCCTCTAGTACCAATCCTAGGGTCCCTGAGTACTGCACAGTGGTCTCTGTGTCCGGTCATGGCCTGATTCCTCTCAGCTCGGACGTCTGAGAGATAAGAAGACACGTTATCTGCTGCGCAGACACCTAGCAGACATGGTGGAACGGACCAGGTTATAACCGTACCAAACATGTCAGGGCGAAGAACACTGCATACTCTTATGTCCTCTTCTCCCCAGAAAGAGGGGCTTCTCTTCTACCTTCTGGCCTTTCCTGCTGTCTGAGAGGAGTCTCACATTTCCAAATAGAATCTCTCCCGCTGTGTAGTTAATCCACTTTCCGGCTTCTCCGGGACCTTCTGCCCACCTAGTTGGACTGTTAACCCCTTTGTCTCCATGGACTTCTCCTCTGCTCGAGCGCATTTAATTGTTATCTGTATTAAGCACGCGTTCTACGTGCAAAGTCTGATGCTGACATTGCAGACTAACACAGAAGGAGACCTTGGATTCCTAGTGGCGCTCAGCTTCTCGGGGAAGTGGGTGGGAGAGAGAAGTTGGAAGATCACTTTTTTTCAGATATTAATTTGTATTTGCATTTTTTCCTCTTTCACATCTCAGACACACGATTAAGCCTTTCACATTCCCTCGACTCAGGAATTTCTGTAGGACAGAAAATCCAAAGATAGCTGCTGGAGATCAAAGACTTTTCCTGCCTTTCTTAAAACTGTGAGGGACAGGGGCGCCTGGGTGGCTCGGTCGGTTAAGCGGCCGACTTCGGCTCAGGTCACGATCTCGCCCTCCGTGAGTTCGAGCCCCGCGTCAGGCTCTGTGCTGACTGCTCGGGACCTGGAGCCTGTTTCAGATTCTGTGTCTCCCTCTCTCTCTGACCCTCCCCCGTTCATGCTCTGTCTCTCTCTGTCTCAAAAATAAATAAACGTTAAAAAAAAAAAAAGTGTGAGGGACAGTAAAGGGTCTGGTGGGGAAGAGAAAGGCGAAGAGAGAGAGCCTTTGAAAGGAGCAAGCA